>NC_067157.1:32986511-33286511 GCF_903995435.1 Acomys russatus | reverse complement strand
TAGCATTTGTGTGTGTTGTTCTAGCTTTCACAAGCTGTACACACACTTGACTGGGAAGTTGACGTATCATCACAAACTTGATGTTTTAGCCTATTTTCCACTTAATTATCAGCAGCATGTTTGAGACATTCTTCTGACTTGAAATTTGCTCCTAGAAAGAAAACTGGTGGTTTAGTGTGGTAATTTTCATCTTTGTGACTGTTGGTGAACTAAGGATTTTATGGACTTATTGGCATTTTCCATCTCCCATAGTTGCTTTTCTCTTCTGGGTGTTGCTGTTGTTGTTGTTGTTGTTGTTGCTATTGTTGTTGCTGTTGTTCCCCAGTGTCTGGGATTAAACGCATTGACTCTGACTTGCTAAGCAAGAACTCTACCACTGGACTACACCCCTCAGCCCCTTTGACATTTCCTTTGGAGTCTTCTGTCTGTCTGTCTGTCTCTTATAAGGAATATTTATCCTTTTCTGTTCACATGTTTAACAAATAGCACCCTCATGCCAGTGTCAGGCTTGTGTTTAAATTTTCTTGTTTGAGTTATTTGAGATGGCCCTCAGTGGTCAGACCCTCACTAGTTTTAAACAGCAAGTGACCTATAAACCGTAAACTCCTAAGAGCTGGTGAACCCTAAAGCCTGGAAGCCGGGGCAGGATTAACCCAGCTCAGATGTACTCAGCCTGCCTTCTAACTAGGTCAGTCTGCAGCGACTCTCCCAAGCTCTGGGCTATTTTTAATCAGCGTTTCTTTTGCCCATGAAAATGAGAATTGAGAAAACCTACGGATGCGCCTCACATGGTTGCTGTTAGTAAAACTATGTGCAGAAGATCTCATCTGAAGAAACAGAAGATAGGAGACTCCAGCAGCCACAGAGCAAGCCCCTGTGTGCAGGGAGGGGTCAGCTCCTCCGGGAGCCTCCTGTCCCTCTCTGGGGGATGGGGAGGGGGGTTACCAACACAAGTGCTGGCATCCAGGTGACCGTCTGTGGTGTGGTGCTTTTCATAGGCATCCAGTGGTTTTCCCTTCTTCCTTCTCCATATCACTCTTTTCAAATAATCACCTCCTTGATTTTTATGTCCCTTTGTTGGTTCTCCACTGGGCTAGGTGAGTCATGCAGATAGCAGATGCTGCTTCCACATCTGGGACATAGAGAGCATCTGTTTTTGTTGTAAGAACATGTTCTCACAACAGTCTGTGTAGGCACAGGGGAGCACTCGATGATGGCTTGCCACTCTAATTGGTCCATTAAACCTATTCACTATCTCATGAAGTTCTAGGAAGATTAGAAAAAAAAAAACGCTGATCCAGATCAGACTGCTGGAGCCTGCTAATGGAGTTTAATATCTATTTTTGCCATCTTTAAAAATGCTTTATGGATTTATATTTAAGGCCCAAAAAAGCAGGAATTGATTACTAAGTCATTAAATTCAGTTACCTTCTTCCAAGACAATCTGGTGACTCTGTAAATTTTCAATCAGCGTGCTTCTGCTGGTATATCTGAGTAGGAAAGAGGATTTGCTGCTGTGATATGTTGATTTTATGGGAAATCATGTTGAAACATATAATGTAAATGGAGTCTTAAAAGGGACTCTTGTAAATAATATAATTTAAGAATATATTTCAAGGTGGGCGTGGTGTGTGCCTGTAAACCCAGCACTTAGGAAATAAAGGTAGGAGGAAAATTAAGAGTTCCAGGCCATCCTCCAACGCATAAGGAGTTTAAAGCCAGGCTAGGCTCAGGAGGCCCTGCCTTGAAGGGATGGTGGTGGTGGTGATGATGATGATGGTGATTGATGATGGTGATAATAATGATTGATGATGATGGTGGTGATAATGATTGATGGTGGTGGTGGTGGTGATGGTGGTGGTGGTGGTGATAATGATGGTACAGCAGAGAACTCCATCCTCTTAGAAACAGAGCATGCTCTTGGTAGATCTTGAGCTGTTCATTAAGTGACTAAATGTACTTTTGTTATGCTTACAGTTCAGGAATCATTGCACTTGGCTAGATTTATTTTGTAATAAAACTTCAATCTAATATGTGATAAAATACCTCCAGTTCTTTGTCTGTGCAGACATTGGCAAGGAACGCTGAAGCTATACCTTGTTGCCTGTCACGTGGTTCAGGAAACTGGGTTGGATCCTAGTACTGGGAGGAGAGAATCTAAGGAATTCACCAGTCATTTGAGAGTTTAATAACTTAGTAAAGAATGCAGTTAAGGGGCTGGAGAGATGGCTCAGTGGTTAAGAGCACTGTCTGCTCTTCCAAAGACACCAGGTCCAATTCCCGGCACCCACATGGCAGCTCACAGCAGCCTGTAACTCATTCCAGAGGCTCTGACACCCTCACACCAATCCACACAGAGTAAAATTAAATTAAAATTTTTTTCAAAAAAGAATGTAGCTGATGCACCACCCATCCACATCATACTGGAACGGGTGTTTGGGGAAAGAGGGAAAACGGGGCAAAACCATGAGATTGATGTTGGTAAGGCGGCCGCAAGCTACAGTCCAACAAAAGCAGCTTTTGTCCACAAGCCTTGGTTACTATTGTGCTCTCTTCAACCAGAGCACGGAGTTAGCCTTTTATCTTACTTTATAGGAAAAGAAGCACAAAGTATTTTTCTTGCTTTTGCATTGGAACACTGCAATGTGTTCCAGTGCGTTTCCTGTGGCTCATGTTGTTTAATGTGGGATCCATCCTGGCTCTAAGAGAGCAAACTGGCCTTCCTGGACGTGGATCTTCAAGGTTGAGGCTAAGAGTAAGATCCTCAAGTCAGTTGTTGCCTCCGGGGCATTCCCACAGGACGATCCCCCTTTACCACAGGCCAGCAGTTTCACCTCCAGTTGCCTTTTGCTTACTTCTCGTACTTAATTTTGGATAGCTTGGAATTAGGAAGCACAGCTTTTCTCATTTGATGAAATCCAGTAGACTTTTTTATTTTGTAAAGGAAAAAGTTTTTTTTAATCTGAAAATGATACACTGTATGTGTAAGACTAGATAGTATTCTTTCCTCTGGAAGTTATAACAAGTTGCTTGTAATTAAAATAGAGAAAGGGATACAGGAGAAACATTTCTTTTCTGTCTGTTTTGGAGAAGTTGTTCTAGTCTGTTTTAGAACAACATTAATTTGCGAGTTTTACATTCAAATCTGTTTCTATTTTCATTAGCATTCCTATGTTTATGAAGGAGCCCAAAGTTGCATTAATTTTTTTTTTTTAAGATCAGTAATGAACAGGATTAAGCCTTTTTCATATAATGTCAGGCCTCAGGAAGAGTTGAGGAGTTGCAGGAATGGTACAAAGACTTCCTGTGTACCTTTCTCTCAGATTCCTGTAGTGTTAACTTAATTTTTAAAAATTTATTACTAAAAACATGGTTTGAGTAAAAAAAATTTTTTTAACTAGACCCAAAGACTTTAACATTTAAAAAATTATTTATTTAAAAAATTGTTTCATGTGAATTGGTGTTTTGCTTGCATGTGTGTCTGCTTGAGGGTGTCAGACCCCTCAGAACTGGAGTTATAGCCTGCTATGAACTGCCAAGTGGGTGCTGGGAATTGAACCAGGCTCCTCTGGAAGAGCAGCCAGTGCTCTTAACTGCTGAGCTATCCATTTCTCCAGCCCCATGACTTTAACTTTGTCTATTTTTAATTTTAAAAATTAGAAAAGATCAGTCTTCTGAGCATATTTTATCTCTCAAATGCAAGAAAGTAGCTTTGGTACAACCTATTGTCCGCAGCATTTGTCCCTGTGATGGGCAGCCCAGGTGATGCACTGCTCTTTCCCTCTATAACATTAGCTTGCCCTCAGGGTCTCTCTGTGTAGTTTCTAACACTAACCTTTTTGAAGTGTTTAGGCCAGGGTCTCCCTGGCAGTGTCTCTGTCTGGGGTTTAGCTAATGGGTGATTTAAGTTTAGGTTCTGTGTTTTGGGCAGGAATGCACAGAAGCAGTGTTTGATTGGGCACGTACTATATCCAGAGGCTGGGCTTGTCCACCTGGTTAGGGCGTATCAAGCAGCTAGTTTTTGTTTTGTAATTTTATTGTGGGAAGATGTTTGAAGGTTTGTGAATGCGCTCATCTTCCTCGTCTGTTTTCCCATGAGTTTTAGCCTGTTATTCTTTCCTGAAGCAATTACTTGAAGCCAAGTAGAGATCCGTTAGTTCATTATTCTTTCTACAATTATTAGTTGGCTTTCTGCCATAAAACTTGCCTCCCCTTTTATTTTATTTTTATCAGTATGCACTGGTGATTTCTTTCCTCCTACTATTCTCTCTCTCTCTCTCTCTCTCTCTCTCTCTCTCTCTCTCTCTCTCTCTCTCTCTCTCACACACACACACACACACACACACACACACACACACACACACTGAGACATGGTTTCTCTCTGTAGCCTTGGTGGTCATGGGCTCATTTTGTAGCCAGGCTGGCCTCGAACTCACAGAGCTCCACCTGCCTCTGCCTCCTTTCAGTGCTGGGATCACAGGCAGGCACTGCCACACCCGGCCTTGTTATAATTCTTTTTTACTAATTACATATTTTATGCCAAAGTTCTCTCATCTATGATCAGCGAGACTTCACAGTTCAACAGGCAGCCTTGTCCATGACATGTAATTTGTAAAATTACAAATAATCTAAAGTTAGGCTGTGTCCTATATAAATGAGGATGCTTCCATACAGTTCAGTGTTGTGTAGCCACTAGAAAAGCTGTTCAGGAAACACTCTTGTCACACCACAGACATCCAGGTAGTAGATTCTAGTGTTACATGAAAATTCTGGGTTTTGTGTCATACACACAAATATGTATAATACTTGAAGAAAACCTGTAAGTGCACATTCTAAAACGTTTGTGGTGTTTGTGTCTGAGTTGACATTGCAGCTTCTTGTAAGCATTGTGCTCGTTTATATTTCTGTTTTCTACATTTACATTTGTTCCTTGATGTGTTTTGGCGAGTAAAACCTCCATTATTACTGGAAATTGACAAATACACTGCATAGTCAGCCATTGCAATTTGGAGTAAAGCTTTTCCATGCTGAGGCTCTTAGGGAACATTAGACGATGTGTTTCTGGATTGATAAAAAGAGGGAAAGCCTTTCCTGCCAGGAAAAGTCATGTGGGCTTCCTGCTGGCAGAGTCACGTTCCCGAAGGGAGAGTCATGCGGCCTACCTGAAGGAAGAGTCACGTGGACTCTCCGAAGGGTGATAGCACTTGCTTGAGCTCTGAAAGCACCTGGAAGGTGGATCATAGACAAGATTGAAGAAGTGTACCTGTGGAACTGAGAGCACAGCGAGTCATAAAGCACAGGATGGCGCGCCTTAAAGCATCTATTCTGTGCATAAAGGGAAAGCCGGTATCTGAGGAAATTAATGAATAGCCCTTTTGAAAGTAGGTCATAGTCCTAGCTTCTGTTTCTGGGCTAGCATGGGACTCCAGCCGCCGGGTCCTGCCACTAATCCTCCATATCAGTAAAATCCCCTCTGAAATACATTGTAATCAACCCGAAAGACTTGGCACCAAAGTAGAGAGCTCTGATACAATATACTGTTAAGATCCACCAGAAGTGCATGGAGAAGCGGAATTGTGGCAGAATTTCTGTCCACTGAAGGAAGCAATGGACTCTGCTAGCAGTTTCAACTCAAATAACCCACCAACCAGGCAGTGCACTCTGCTTGGCTGTTTAGTAAGCTGTTTGGCTTCCAGCATACACATTTTTTTTCTTTTATTTTTGAGGTGATCATTTCATCATTTCCGTTCCCTTTTCTCCCTCCTAACCTTCCCATATACCCATCTCAAAGCCGTGGCTTCTTTCTTCATTAATTGTTGTTACATAAATGTGTGTGTGTGTGTGTGTGTGTGTGTGTGTGTGTATTCCCAAATATAAACCCTCGAAGTCGGTGTAATGCGTACACGTTTTGAGTAGCTCCAGTATAATTACCCCTAGACCATCAGGAGGCTCACAAATGCGCAAGCATTTGAGAACAGCTGGCTACAGTTGGTGGCAGGCCTGTAACCACAGTAGTGAGAAGACTGGAAGATGGCATGGTAGAAGGGTGTCATTAATGTTCTGACTACTTCATGGAGAGCCTAGCTTTGGTCACTACTGTGAAATACAGACATGAAGAAAATTGGTTTTTGTAACTTAAAGTCTGCATATAGGAGCTGAAAGTAATGTGCATGCGGATTTCAAACAAACAAAGCCAGGCCGAGTGGCAAATGCTTGTGAGGCAGAGGTAGGCAGATCTCTGTGCATTTGAGGCCAGCATGGTCTACAGAGCGAGCCCAGGACAGCCAAGGCTACACAGAGGAACCCTGTCTCAAAACAAACAAACCAACCAACCAAACACACAAAACCTAAACAAGTATGTCACACCCCCTTTTCTAAAGAGAACAATCACGGGGTTGGACCTGGTGGCTCACACTTACAAAGGCAGCTCTCAGGCAGCTAAGACAGGAGGACCAAGGGCCTAGAGCTTTTGTCACTGTCCGAGGCACTGTAAATTTGGGGCTAACCAGGCAGCAGGTGCTTTTCCAGTGTTGTAAATCGTGTCCTCTGGGAACTTCCTAAGGGAAAGAAAAGAGAATAAGACAACCACTGAGAGACAGTTAACATGCCTGTGAGTGCTGCAGACAGGGGCCTTCTTGAACACAAAGGAAGGGAAAACTAGGAATTAAAATAAAGCCCCCGCCCCACCGGCTGAGCGTGGTGGCCCACACCTTTAATCCCAGCACAGTGGTGAGTTCGAGGCCAGCCTGGTCTAGAAAAGTGAGTCCAGGACAGCCAAGGTTACACAGAGAAACCCTGTCTCGAAAAACCAAAATAAATAAATAAATAAATAAATAAATAAATAATAAAATAGATAAATAAAATAAAGGGATCTGAAGAAAGTGGTGTGCCATGGGACTCTTGAACTGACATTGCAACTAGAAACAAACCAGTTAGCAGGAGCTGACAGCTACCTGCCTGGCTGGGGTCCTTTAATTGTGACTAGTACACATGTACAGGTTTTTGCTTTTAAGTTTTTAAGAAACAAACAAAAAACAAAAACCACTCACTCACCACATACATTCCTTTACGAAATGAATCTCTACTTTTTTCTTTTCTATAACTACAGTAAAATATATGTGAAATCTCTTTCTCAATATTCACCTCCAGATAGTAATAGCCAAGCTCCTAACTGGTTTGTTAAAACATCAAAGATTAATCTGTATCATTTTGATCACTGTGACAAACCTAGTTTATTCTTCTTATGTGAAATACTTTAAGGTCTACAAGGAAAAAAAATATTTTAAATTCTTGTAAAAATGAGAATGCACTCAAGTGCAGTGTTGTTTTCAGGTTGCTAGTTAGTGTTTTGTCAGCGTGACACACGCTAGAGTCATTTGGGCAGAAGGACCCTCAATTGAGAAAACGCCTCCATCAGATGGGCCTGTGTGCATGTGTGTGGGGCGTTCTCCTGATCAGTGATTGATGTGGGAGGGTCCAGCCCTCCGTGGAGTGTTCCAACCTTGGGCAAGTGGTTTTAGTTTATGTGAAAAGGCATAGGGGAAAAGCCAAACAGCGTTCCTCTGTGGCCTCTGCTTCACTTCCTGTCTCTAGGTTGCTGCCTTGCTTGGTTTCTGCCTCAGTTTCCGCCTCAGTTTCCCTAAGTGATATTCTGTGCCTGGGACAAGTAAGCTAAGCAAAACCTGTCCTTCCTAGGTTGCTTTTGGCCGCTGCTTTTATCACAGCAACAGAAAGCAGACTACGGCAGGATGTAAGGGATTACCCAGTCTGTGTGGGCTCAGTCACTAGGGAGGACACCCAGGTCTCTGTCCCTTCATTTACATGTTCCTTAACCGTCCCTGTCCAGAATAGGAAAGGATGCTAGATCCTCAAGTCTCTGTAGCATGAAACATTGTTACAAACAAGCAGAGGACCAGGAAACGGGGAGATGTTTGTCAAAGGGCACAGGAGTTGAGTTACAAGTTCTGGGACCCTGCCATACAGCGGGGCAGCAACAGAGGACACTGTACTTGAAACTCGCTAGGCGAGATCTACATTCTCAGCACACACACACACAAAAAATGTGAGACGACGGAGGCTCTAATTAACTCCATTGTGGTAATCACTTTACAGTGTGTGCATAAGCATGCTATTATGTTATACACCTGAAACGTTCAAACGTACTTCTCAATTATGTGTCAGGAAAGCTAGGGTTGGGGAGACAGACAAACGCTGTGAGATGTTTCATAACCACATAGAATTCCTGTCGTATAAAAAACCAGTAGACCAGTAGCCAGGCGTTAAGGAAGAAAAGCAAAGGAAGAGGGGAGGGACAAACTCAGTAAGAGAATAATAAATGCTGTGCCCGTGCCCAGTTACCATGTCTTCTCAGTTATCTCTCCCATCTCAAGGATGGCGTACAGGCTAGGGTTGGAGAAGAGCTCTGGTGGCTCATGGTCCTGACCAAGTTACAGCTGAGGCCAACTGTAGGGAGAGAGCAGGAGATGGATGGATGAACATGTGGAAAGGAAGCAGGCAGCCCTTAGACTTTCTTCTTTAGGGTCTGCTCTGTAGTCAGGGTTACCTCCTTATCCATCACCTCCTGCTATGAAATGTTTTCGTATTTATATTTGCTAGGGATCACTCACAAACTGTTTATTTCCTCACAGCTTATTGGGATTTGGGTACATTTAATCTCTACTTAAGTGATTTCCATCCCTTTAAATAGTAAGCTACCAGTTTGACCCTTATTCATCTGTTAACATCATCCATCGATATAGTTTTGCAATACATTGAAAAGCCAAAAATGGAGTGATAAGCCAGGGCTTTTGGCCTGAGGAAGTAGCAAGAAGGATAGCTACACCCAGGACTGCACCACTTTCCGTGCCACGCAGCTTAAGATGAGTCATTCACGGCACCCACCGCTGTGTCCTAGGCATAGACGTCTCCTGCAGCCACTTGTCTCATAGAAAGCCTTTTGTTCTCTTTCCTCTTGTTGACCGTCAGCTGTTCTGCTGTGGGAATGCATCAGCGCTTAGTTAAAACACTGTTGTTTTCAGGAAAGAGTGGAGCACTGTGTCCACAGTGTCCTCCCCTGTCCCTCCCTTTCTTCCCTCCTTGTGGTACCAGTCATTTCCCATCAGCAGGCCATCCTGGCCCAAATGCTTCCGGGATGCTCGGCCTCGCCGTACTCCAAGAGCACATGCTGCACCAGAGGATGGTATAAGAGTTATAGAGACTGACCCTTAGAGGGTATTTACAAATACCCTCCACACACTCTCTCCCTGTACTCTAAGTAATTTCCACATTTCTCACAGTGCCTACTGCAGTGTGAATAGACTGTGCTGTTTAAGCAATGCGACTCTTCCACAGTATGCTCGACCAGAAATTGATTGAATCTAAGGACTTGAGACGAGCTTCCATGGTAGTCTGTCTCCGTGTTGCCCAGGCCTCCCGTCTACAGACAGGTCAGCCCACATGTGTGAAGCTCTCTGGATGACATCTGACCCCAAGTAAATCATCATTAAGTTTGAGCTCCACGGCAGGACTTTCCAGGCTGAAGATCAGTGGCCTGGGGTTGTGAGACCCTGCATCTGTGAACTTGTCCACACTGTGCAAGCTGTTTTTGATAACGTGAGAAGCTGGGGCAAGGGTGATAGCAGCAGCTACGATGGTGGGTCCTGAGCGTGCTGGGGTGCACTGCATGAAGCCTGCACCCCATCGGCTCCTGCTCAATAATCTGTCCTCTCAAGGGCTTCATAAATGATTCATTGCCAAGTCCAGTGTGTGCTTGAGCCTCATCCGTCTTAGAAACCATGGTATCCAGCCTCTTACTGGGGCCAGCCACGTCACTCAGAGACACTCAAAATCACTTTCTTCTAAAAGCCCAAGTCTTCTTTTTGAAGTTGAACCCATAGCTAACTGAAATTCATCAGGTTAATTGGCTTTAATCAGAGTTTTCTGGACTCCACGCCACATATATAAGTTTTCTGTTGTGCCTCTACCCAAAAGCCCTGTAAAGCTCGGCATCGTGGTTCAAATCTGTAATCCCAGCACTGGATTGACAGAAGTAGGAATTCCATGAATTTAAGGTGAGCCTGGGCTACATAGCAAGTTCCATCCAGTCCAGCCTTAGCTACATGGTGAGCTGCTGTCTGAAAAAAGCAAACAGAGACTGGACACGTGGCTCAGTAGTTAAGAGTATATACTGCTCTTGCAGAGGACACTGAGCAGCTTACAACCACCTACATACAGGTAGACTCTCTTCTCTGGCCTCTGTTGGCACATACACACACAAATAAAAATAGCATTTAAAAAAAAAAAACAAAAGCAAAAACCTCTTTATAGCTGAGTAAAGCTGGGGAGGGGAGAGACGGCCCTCCTCAGGAAAGACACACCAATTAGTTGTTTAGTGTTCAGTGGTCAAACCCGGAAAGTACATGCAAGTAACATTGGAAGTATTCAACTGTTTATATTTACAATAACAATGAAAAAGGAAGCCATGAATTTAAAGGGGACAGGGAGGAGTATATGGAAGTGTTTGGAAGGGGAAAAGAGAAGAAAGGAAGAAATGTTGTAATTAAAATACCATGAGAGAGAGAGAGAGAGAGAGAGAGAGAGAGAGAGAGAGAGAGAGAGAGAGAGAGAGAGAGAATTAAAAAAATAAAGCAAAATGGCAGCAGAGGCACTGAACCCAGAGTTCCATGTGGCTCCCCGCTAACTGCGGCAGATTCTCAGGCCCTGTGCACAACCAGTGCAGAATATTCTAGAGCTTTAGAGTTTGTATCACTCGGTCCCAACTCCTGTTTTTGAAGACTTTCATCATTCCTTAGAACAAAGCCAGCTAAGCTTCACTTTGTGCGGTGACTCAATGGCTCCATGGCTGTCTTCAGCTGCAGAGGGGCAGAAGAACAGAGGTCTCTCTGCATGACCGAGTCTGAATGATGCTTCTAGTACAGGAAGAGAGTTAGTCGGGACCTTGGAGGACTTAAATGCCATTGTTAGTGCACCCCCAAACCAAAAGGCAAAAAAGCTGGGAGAAATAGAAAGCAACGCACAGATGCTTTTAATCAACAATTTCATTTTTCAGCGTGCTTCATGCACAGCCTGTTTGAAGGCCCCTGCCCCCAGCCAGTGCACCCCTGAGATTACTGTCTTTCACAGGCTTTTTTTTTTTTTTTAAACCAGGAAAGGCCTCCCAGCCTGCAGCCCAGGCTCCTGTGAGCTTCACTGATTCTTTTGAACAGAACTTTTACTTGGTTCAGTGAGCAGGGCTGCTTGGCTAGAGGCCTCATTGCCCCTTTTTCTTTCTCCCGACTGCACCTCAAGCTGTAAGAGAGGATCTTAGTGCCGAAGCAGCTCTCATTGACCACTTAGCGTTGGCCGAGCTGAGGGACCCAAAGCGAGAGGAGGGAGCCATGCAGATATGTTGCAGCGTATTCGAGAAGGGGTCTTGGGATGGAAGATGCTGAAATGGACTGTAAGTTTCCCAGCTCAAGTGCCTCGTGAAACTCTTAGTAAGAGTCCGTAGGAGTTTAGTGGTCACTTGGCCAGTTTTGACAAATTAACGTTTTTAAACAGGTGGAGGCAGGGTAGGAAGGTTCTTACTAGATCCACTTGCTCAAATGAGAAAGAACTTTTTAAGTTTTGATATTTTTAGAAAGCAGAGTGGGGTTTAAAGTTGGCTTTGCTGTGTTATGTAACTGATGTGAGTGTTCCTGTCATGTCCTGGAGCCCTGTGGGCTGCTTCAGCCATTCTTCCCTGCCTTTGCTGCGGACGCTTTCTTACGACAAAGACAAAAAAAAAAAAAAAAAAAAAAAACCAAGAGCCCTAACCACTCGTGGGGTCTCCCTAAAGCACCGCACGTCCCACAGCAGACCACACGCACAGTTAAGCCACCATCTGAAGAAGTGTTTGGTACATCGTTGATGACTTCTTAACTGCTCCTAATATTTCCATCTGGATCAGAAAGGGAGGGCTGGGAAATGGCTCCTTTTCTTTGTCGAGTTATATCTGCAAATGCCTTTGTTACTAGAAAGGGTCATATTTGTCTCGCCGCTCCCCCCACCCGTGTGTGTGTGTGTGTGTGTGTGTGTGTGTGTGTGTGTGTGTGTCTATCTTTCTGTCTCTTCCTTCTTCTTTCATTAATTTCAGAAACATGGCCTCCATTTCCCTCTCACCTTTTCCTACCAGAAAGCTTTCCTTGTCTTGGCTTGTGAACACAATTTCATATGGGCACCACAGAGAAAACATCGCACATAGGTTCTCAGCTGCTATTTGGAAGGGCTATTTCTGTCACCTTATTTTCTTCTCAGGTGGTTTCTCTGGTAGATGCTCACCCAGCTTAAATTTGGAGAGTAAGGAAGAACTTGCTACCTTTAAATATATCTCATAAGTATTACTTATACTATTTACTGTAAAACACTCACTATGGGAAAGGCAAGAATTTTATGTAGTTATCAATCTCCAACAGCCACTAGGAGATGGCTCACGGTCTGAGTAAGAGTTATTTACACTTTATGGTTTAAAAATATAGAATAAGGACAGCATATTTGAAATAGCTTTGACTTTTGATCTGCGCTTACCTTTTAGCTCCGACATTTGCTAATTTTGAGATGTCAGAAAATTATCAATCAAAATTACAGAAAATTTTATATTCTGTAATCATGTCAGTTTTGTTGTACAATGGGATCATCTCAGATTTTAGGCTTCCATATCTACTAAAGTAAAGCAAAATGCCTCCTGTATGGTATGTTCAGCTAACTAATTTTCGCATTCTCTTTGCTCTTGATTGTATTTTATGGAGACAGCTTTCTAGATAAAAAGTACATTTACAGGGTGAGAGGCGGGGTCAGAAGTAGAACCTTTTTCTGCCGTGTTCACAGCCCTGTTTGACCCTTAGATTTACATTGAGTTATCATGTCTTAGGATAAGACAGTGATGAATACACAGAGGGTCTCATTATTCAGATATGACACTTTATACATATTATTTAGATATGTTTGCCAACGTCAGATGAACTACAACTGCCTCAGCAGGAAATGGGATACATTTCCAGCCGATAGATTTCAAATGGAGAGAGGTAGGGGCTAAGCCAGAGAACTCTTAATACCCTAGATAAATTCTTATATGATGCTGGATTTTAGTCCTGTTGTTCCCTTTCCATCTTTTCATTTGCACAGACCCCGCAGAAACACAAAACACAGAAGCCATGTGTTTCCGTCGACCGCGGCTTCGGTGCGAGGCCATAGCTTTAGAGAGGGGGTAAGCAGATTATACAGCTATGCATGTCCTCCGCTCAGCCCTGGGCATACGCACAGGAGGGAGAAACCTGTTCCATTCTAACTGTGCGGTGGCCACCTGGAAAGGGACAGTCAGGGACTAGAGAGCCAGAAACATCCAGCCCCTCTGCTGGTTTGTGTAATAGCCCACACCACTTTCTCAGCATCAAGTGCTCAGTGAGGGGAGGGGAGCCCTGGAGTCGTGCCCTAAAGGCTAGCAGCCCTACTCCCAGCCCCACCCCTCCTGCCCTATCCACCCAGTAAGGACTGGGAAGCAGAAGAGGCCACGCCTCTTTCCCGGAGCTTTTCTGAGATGGGTGGTTTTTACATTAGGAGCATTGTTTTTGCTGTTGTTGTTTTGTTTGTCAGTAGAAATTGAAAGTGTCACGCACCATCATTCACTGACTGTATCTTCCAAGACTTCAAAATAGGCTAGGTTAACCGTGATTTAACTTACTTCTCCTGAACAAAACACAAATACTCAAAGGAGGTAATGTCTGAGAGGGGTGAATTAGGGACAGAAATTAAAGTTCTTTTTCTAGGAACTAACTGTGCGTTGCTCCTGGATCCTCCAGCTGTCCAGCCACTCAGTGTGTGTTCTAGAAATGAGATAGAATAAAAGGAAGAGGAAGAGACTCAATCACCAGGTCCATTACAAGGTAGTGGCACATGTTGTCACATCACCTGACGGTGTGTGCCATGTTGAAATTCCAAGACTTAACACCTGTCTTCTAGGTGAAAATCATGCATCCAGTTAAAGCCACTAAAATATTCTAATGGCATTTTACTGAGTTGTTATTTAGTAGTGATTCTCTCAACTGACATTTTACTGCTGAATTTCAGGCCCTTGTATAATAACAACAACACTAATTTGTATCTCATTTTACAACCTTGGAGGAACATAAAGTTTTTATTGAACTGTAAACTGGCAGGTCTTTCAAACCTTCAGATTTTTAACACTCATGAGCAACTGATATGTAACCACTCATCATGAATAAGAACACTTGTGCTTTTTATAATACCAAAGACATTTTGCTCACCGAAATCTGAAATGCCTGATCATGTGTTGACAGCTGCGTGTGTATGAATAAGTTCCATGATACTAATCGTTAGGTTTGCTGATATGTACCTTACTTCAGAATATCCACAGGAATTCTTAAAGACATGATTTTTAATGAGAAATTGCTTTTCTTCAGTCCTGTTCCATTTTAAAAGGTAATACCACAGACCATTTCTGCACTGTAATCTGTTAGATTATACAAGTATGTTCTTAATGTCTTCAAGAACAACAAAATAGCATGACCAAAGAGCAAGCAATGTGACAAATGGCCAAGAAAGTGAAAGTTAATATTTAATCTTTCTGCTTACTTGATTTGATACAATATTAACAATGAAAGGTTTCGTGGAATTCTGTAACAACCCTCATAAAGTTAAAGATTAACACTTTTAAGTAACATCTTAAGACTTCTAAGGCTAGGGGTCTAGTATATGCTGGGCAAGTGGGAAGCCCAGGGTTTCGATCCCTGGAGCCAATACAAAAGCTTCTTACCCTGAGAGGTTCAGTTTTATAATATTTTTTTGATAATCAAAATTCCCAACTTAAGGTGGAAGCAAAATGAAAGTGTGATGTCAGTCATAGTCGATATAAAAAGAAAAGAAATGCATCATCCAGGGACCTGAGCTGGGTTAAGTGAGATCACCAAGAACTAAGAAACCATGTTTATGTACTTATGTTTTTCTATGTGTGAGAGTTTATCCTTACCAACTGTGGAGCTTGGAGTCCTCTTAAATATTCTTTATAGATTCATAAGGTATATTAAGTATGTTTAAAGGTATACAATGAGTGTTAATGGCCAGGCAGCTGGTGCTGGCACACGCCTTTAATCCTAGCACTTGGGAGACAGAGGCAGGCAGATCTCTGAGTTCAAGGCCAGCATGGTCTATAGAGTGAGTTCCAGGACATCCAGAACTATATAGACAACCCTGACTTGGGGGAAAAAAACAAAAAATAGTAACAATGAAAACACAACCAGTGGGTGTTTGTGGCCAGATGGGGCCCATGTACTTAGGTGGTTCGTAGTCATGTGAGAGTATACCGTGCTTGTGTGGACTTTGCTTTTGCCATCTATAACTGCAGCACCTGAGCTGACTGAAAGAGCCTAAGCCTTACATTTACCTTGGGTGTGAAATCAAATAATGTGGTCTTGTGCACCCAGAAGGATTGTGTTCCTCATTATATTAATTGTGCTTCCGGCTTACAACAGTTGATCCTTCTTAAATCCCAGAACAGATCTGGGGCGTGGCGTCCGTCATAGTATCTACTTAGCAGTTACGTAGCCAACAGCAATCGATGAAGTGAAGTCACCCATGATAGTGGGTGAGGCTAGGTTCTATGTCACAACCAAGCAGGTTGTAAACTTGCTTCTTTTGGAGGGTAAGGGCAGCACAGAAGAGCCTTCTGAACTGTAAGAAATGAGACAGTTTTTCCAAGCGACAAACAGCAGAGGGGTAGGACAACCCGCTGCCCACCTATAATCCCAGCACTGGCCCGGGCAGTTACAGCAGAGAAGCAGGAGCCAGGGCCAGGCCATGCGCTGTAGCAAGACCCTGCCTCAAAGCATCAAAACAAAACTGCCCACTGCAGAGTAGACTTGCTTCCTTGTGCCTTTTATGGTCTGGGTAAATTTTAGGTAGGAAATTAAGAAACTAAGGCAAAGGTGAGTCGATTTTTCAGTTGTCTTTTTAAAGCAATGCTGCTTCTCAGATTTATCTCAGGTTATGAAGATATACCTTATCACTACACAACCCTTGACAGAAACACGAAAGAGCCATTGTCCACAACCCTGTCACCACAGCGCAGCTTTAAGAGCCTTCATGTATCTGCCCTCGGCATCGGTGTGCATGTGGTAATCTGGTTACTAGCCACAACACTGCTCTAATGTTGCTGGCCGTATAATGATTTATGAAGGGATACTTCCCCGTTGGCTATTACTTTTTTTCCCCAGTTGTGTGTGTTTTAACAGACCACCTGTAGATATAAAAAGATTGTTTATGCTTTACATTATTTCCTTAAGGTAACATTTTAGAAGAGGGATTGTAGAGTCTATAATGTCTGTGAACAGATATTACTAAATTTCCTTTTATAATATACTGTAATTTTTTGTTTGTTTGTTTTTTGTTTTTTTTGTTTGTTTGTTTGTTTGTTTTTCGAGACAGGGTTTCTCTGTGTAGCCTTGGCTGTCCTGGACTCGCTTTGTAGACCAGGCTGGTCTCGAACTCACAGTGATCCACCTGCCTCTGCCTCCCGAGTGCTGGGATTAAAGGCGTGCGCCACCACGCCCGGCTCAATATACTGTAATTTTGATTGTTGCTTTTTTTCCCCCGGTGCTAACGATGGAGCTCAGAACGTATACGAAGGCAAATTTGCCACCACTGACCTACTTTCCCATCCTGTGTTTTGTTTGTTTTTAACCTATGGCATTTATGTACATTTAACATAAGATCAGCCCCTGATGTTTTGCAGTATAATACAGTCCTGTTAGCTCTGTGTACAGTGTTGAACAGCAGTGGGTCCCTAGAATTGATTCATGTAGCACAACTGAATCTTTAAACAGGATGAATAGCAGCTGGGCGCAGTGGCGCACACCTGCAATCCCAACACTCAAGAGGCAGAGGCAGGCAGACCTCCGTGAGTTCGAGGCTAGCCTGCCTGGTCTACAAAGCAAGTCCAGCACAGCCAAGAATATGCAGAGTGGACCTTCTCTGCCTCTGTGAGTTTGCTGCGGATTTCAAACTGCAGTTTGTCCTGTGACTTGGACATTTCTTGTAGGAGAACCCTTCCAAGCTTACCTGGGCTGCTGCCTCCTCAGGACATCTTTTCTGTAGCTACCCAGTGCTAAATGGACATTTAAGTTGTGCTAGCATCCTGACCCTGTATATAGTGAAAACGTGAACACAGAGGTACTCTCTGAGGTCCTGGTTCCAGCTCTCCGGACCATAATTCTGGTGCTAGTATTTGTTGCTTGCTTGGTGTTTCTTTGTTTCTTTGTCTTTTAAAAGTTTTTTGAGGTGCCTCCATACTGTTTTCTATAATATCTGTACCCATTTTCCATTTCCACCAATAGTATACAAGGGTTCTAGGTATTCTCCATCTTCATTGACATTTGTGATATTTTTGTTTTAAAAAACTCCATCCGGAGTATGAGCTGCTATCCCACCATGATTTTAAAGCATGTCCGTGGTGGTTGGAGGTATTTATCATGTCATATACACTTGACCCTCCGCATTTGTAGGATTCAGCCCATTACAGATCAAAATATATTTTAAAGAAATTGCAGCTACACTGAACATACATAGAATGTCTTTTTTTTTTCCCTTTTTTTTTGCCATTAACCCCACATAGGGACCAGACCTCCAACATTTGAACCCTTTGAATATAAGCCACGTGTTTCTCACAGACTGGTTATTTTTTACATTTGTTTGTTGGTGTGTTTGAGACAAGGGTCACATTGTAACCCTGGCTGGACAACAACTTGCTGTGCTCCTCCTGCCTCAGCCCCACAAGTGCTGAGGTCCAGGCCTGAGCCACCACACCCACCATGCACCAGATTTAATATCGCGAGTGCTTATATGTGGTTCTTTGAGTGAGTAGGAGCTAAGGAACGTCTTGTGAGTTGTGAGCCGACCCTGTGCGTAAGGTTGAGCTTTCACGTCTGCGTCAGCGGTCGATAGCGATGGGCTTCATTGGCCAAATGAGGGGTGATTCTGATAGGTGGGAAATGGCTGACCGTTTGTACTCAGAATTGGAACTAAGCTGACCAGAGGGCACTTGTTGATAGAGGCTCTGGCGGTTTGCGAAGAGCCTTGGGGCTCTGCGTTCCTGGTAGGCAAAGGACTACTCAGAAGCTGCTGGATAAGTACAGCGGCAAAGTATTGGAAAGTAACAGTTGTGCTGTTTTTTGGAGACCTAAACTAACAATAAGCAAGACATACATGTTATACGCAGATAGCAAGTAAGAAGTCTCACACAGAGAAAAGGGCTCGTTCCTCTCAGCAAACACAAAATTCTTTGTGCTTTCTGTTTAATCTGCCTTTTGCTACAATGAACTCAGAAAGGGAGAAGGAAACTTTGTTTTCCCTTCCTTTACTGCAGAGCTAACAAATAGCTCAAAATGCTATTATAAACCTCTCTGTTTTTCTCAAGGGCATAATTTCCAACCACTGTGGTGACAGCTATTGGTGGTAGGACCCATGTACAGTGCGCACAGTGGCATAGCATGGGCCTGTCATCTTGTCTCTCAAGCAGCTGAGGCAGGAGGATTGAGTTTGAAGCCAGCCTGAGCTGTATAATAAGTATCATGTTGGCCTCAGCAAGATGCTGTCTCGAAAACACAAAACAAAACAGAATAAAAATTAATTAGTCTGTTCTGTGTTTGTTGGAGTCAGAACTGGTAATAAACAGACTAACTGAACATTTGGAATTATTTTTTCAGTGTTACTTGTTGCTTTTTTTTAAGTTCATATTTTTTAATAAACGCTGTCAAAATATTTTACATACCCATTGCTTCCAGGCCAACGTAAAGAAGAGCGAACAAGTTCACTAAAACATAGTGGGAATACTGATGCCCAACTGTATGTAATTAGTCATAGCCACACACCATTCTCCTGTCTGTAGCAGGAAATAGCCTCTTGTGTGTTCTAACAGTGAGAGAAGCCCTTTACAGGTAATGGAAGTAGTTAGGGCTCCTAAGAGCTTCTAGACCCCAGACTCTCGCTGACCGCCAGCTTTTAATTCTCAGAAGGCACGTTATGACAGTGCAAATGCAGGAAGGGCAAAATCCTAAGCAATGCATTTGAAAATGCAGAGGCAGCTTGGATTTATTATAAATTAATGACATAGGATGCTCATTAATTATTAACCTCGTTGAAGTATGCTGAGTGTTTTACACAGGTCCTACTGCCAATAGCTGTCACCACAATGGCTGGAAATTATGCCCTTGAGGAAAACAGAGAGGCTTCTGCCTCTGTGCATT
The DNA here is from genome assembly GCF_903995435.1 of Acomys russatus. NCBI lineage: Eukaryota > Metazoa > Chordata > Mammalia > Rodentia > Muridae > Acomys > Acomys russatus. The sequence continues at coordinate 33,267,219 of NC_067157.1, read as the reverse complement.
TTGAGCTATTTGTTAGCTCTGCAGTAAAGGAAGGGAAAATAAAATTTCCTTCTCCCTTTCTGGGTTCATTGTAGCAAAAGGCAGATTAAACAGAAAACAAGGCCTGTCTGATACTTACCCAGTGTGTTCCGGGATGATGCGGAGGAGAGTGCAAGTCAGTGTGAGGGCCCCCCTGCTGAAGGGCCCTGTGGGGACTGTGGAAGCTGAGCTGATCCAGAGACAAATAGGACTGAGACCTGTCGGATTTAGGAGTGTCTGGCTCAGAGAAGGGTCGCCTGAGCAGCAAGCTTTCCTATAGAGGTTCATCTGTTGTTAAAAGGAAATGTCCCTATCCTTAGAGCTTGTCGGCAATACTGTTAACCAAAATGATTGGTTCAGTGTAATCATTTCGCCAGAGAAGGAAAGCCTGGGGCTGCGTATTCTTATCTCTAATAGTGTTTTCACTTGGGGTGTCCTAAATGTTGTGATCAGTCACCTTCAAAATGCAGAATATTGATTTGTAGTATTTCATGTCTCCTCAGAAATTTTAGCCACTGTTTTGAAGGAGTATAGTCTATACCAAAAAGTTTCTCTGACACGTGATTAGGAGCTACTAAGCCCAAGAGTTTGAGGCCAGCCTCTAAAAGTTAGAAAGACACTATCGCAGAAGAAGAAGAAGAAGAGGAGGAGAAGATGATGACAACAACTATGACAAAAGTATTTAAAATATCCAGTTGGTTCTGTATTAGTAAATGTTTAGTGTTTTGATCAGATAGGTAGAGGTTATTTCATTGTAGAAATTACATTGTTTTAAATATACGTTACTAGATCATGAAGGAGAAATTCTTAGTTAAAGACCTCCATGGAATAAATGCTGGGTTGTAAGTTGTTTCTAGTTAACATGTATTGTTAAGAAGAGCAAAAGCCCTAACATGTTCCATAGCTTATAATAGCACCATCTGCGCAACTTCCTTTGATGCCTTCACGCTCCATGGAGCTGTTTCCTTCCAGGTCCCTGCTGAGTGGGGCCTGTTCTTCACTGCTGCGCTCCTGGGGCCAGTGCCTGCGTCCTGTTGTCATGGTGCTCTGCCCACCATCACGGGTGGCCTGTGCTTGTCACACACAGGCATCCTGTGAGTAGACGGATATGGGGAAGAATTTCTTGTAGTCACCCTTCAACACATGGAGCTTTTTCAAAGACGATAAAACATGTTTTTCTTGGCCACTAATAAGAGAATCACTTGTTATTTTCTTTCTTCTTTACCTTGGGTCATGTATCTGGCAAGTGTTGCTATGATACCGTTTTGTGGAATGGGAGCCCTTCATCAGATTTCATAATCCTTCAGTAATTATAGCCTCTTAAGCAGTAGTCATGGCAGAGACATTTATATAACCATGTTGTTGTTTAAGGGACCTCATCTGAAGCTACGTTCGTGTGCAGTGTTTTTCCTGAGACCGTGGAGCATTGTTATCCAACTCCCACACCCGTTCATTCCTTCATGGGCTCAGAATAGCTGCTTACTTCTCACTTCCTAGGCAGGCCTGCTTTTTTTCTTGAGAGAAGCCAGCATTTTGACATCACTGTATTTCATCAGCACAAAGCCGTATGAAGTCATTGGTCTGAGTTTGATCCCTGGGACCCATATAAAGATGGAAAGAGAGAAGAAGCCACTTCACAGAGATGTTCTCTGACCTCCACATGTGTGCCGTGGAGCGTTGTGCCAGCACTCACACGTCATGCACATAGAAGTAAACCCTTGGACAATAGTAACAAGTACAATTTTTTAACTTAAGAAAAAAAAGAAAGAATTTGCAGGCTGGATGTGCAGTCCTGGGGAGACTGAGCTAGGTCACAGGTCTGAAGCCAATCTGAGCTACATAGTGAGACCCTGTCTCAAAAGTAAAGGTAAATCTGAGGGCCAGATGTGTCTACAGTCCAGTGGTGGACCTAATAGGCATGAGACTGTGGTTCCAACCCATAATACTTGAGAAGAAGAAGAAGAAGAAGAAGAAGAAGAAGAAGAAGAAGAAGAAGAAGAAGAAGAAGAAGAAGAAGAAGAAGAAGAAGAAGAAGAAGAAGAAGAAGAAGAAGAAGAAGAAGAAGAAGGAGAAGAAGAAGAAGAAGAATGCTTTTTCCGATTTCTTAAAGCACCAAGTGCTTTGGCATGTTTTTCTTTTCAAAATAATGTCACTGACTCATCTGGTTTTGGGAATTTTAAATTTGGCCATAAATATTACAGCTTAAAGTCGGCTTGTAGTTAAACAACTATGCCAGCAGAGAGATGTAGCAGGCGGGTCATAAGTAGCCCAGCTTAAATATCAGACCCTGTCCAAAGCCCCCGAAAAATAAGTATTACAGGTTAAGAAGTATTAATCTTAAATCAAGGTATAAGTCTTAATTCAAATACTAAGATTTCTTAACTCATTTCTACCTATTTAAATTTAAAAAATATGAAAACTTCCAGAAACCTTCAGTTTCTAAAAATATTCATGATATTCTGTGTTCTAAAAATATTTACATGGTTCGGTAAAGGACAGTGTGCAGTTTGATAAATTAGGAGCATTTGAGGAATAAAACAATAAACCAAAGCTATAAGGTAAATGGCACATGAAGCCCAGTCCTCAGAAAATTATACCCTGAGTAGTTCCGGGGTCTCCAAGGTATTTACACTGGTTATAAGGAGAAACTCTGCCACATTCTCAGCTTGCTTTACTGGGAAAAAGAACATCAGTGGCTTGGAAGAAATACAAAGTTCTAACTGTTAAACTGAGGCAACTTTTATGTACTGTGCAGATGCTCACCTCAGCGATGTGAGGCTAGAGGCCCAGCAGCAAGCTTCATGGGAATGAGCTTCGTGTCACAGTGGACACAAGTAGAACCCCATGACGTGTGCTGCCTGGGAGCACCTCCTGTTTCAGACATGGCTATGTGGGGAAGGCAATGTAGAGCAACTATGACTTATAATGTAAAATGAGAACTGCAACCTTTCATCCCAGCACTTGGGAGGCAGAGGCAAGTGGATCTTTCTGAGTTTGCGGCAAGCCTGGTCTATAGAATGAATTCCAGGACAGCCGGGGATACACAGAGAAACCCTGTCTCAAAACAAACAAACAAAAAAAAACAAAGTAATGATTAATCATCATGGTCCTCACCATCACCACATCTTTTGCTAACTAAACTCCTCCCTGGAAATTGAGAGCCACTTTCCAAGTATGGGTGACAAGCTACAGTTGGCAGATGTTTTCTTTCAGTTTTGTAAGGGTTTCAGAGAGCTCAAAAGAAGTGGCTGAATTGATGGCTACTTTGAAATCATGGCAGTTACTACACAGGCCCCTAGATTTTAACCATCAAAATAAAAAAGCAAATATAATTCTGTAGTGTGAGCTTTCTGATATCGTGATAACCTTTAAGTATAATTTAAACATACTCTTACTGACTTTGTAATTGTTTTAACTCATGCATTTCTAAATGTCTTGAGAGGCTGTCCAGACTGGCTTTTCCAGATCACCAAAAAAGTTGAAAGCACTGGAGCATTGAAGTGCTTTTGTGGAAAGCCTTTGAGTGGCCTGAAGACTGTGTACACTCAGTTGGGAATCTACTGGTTCAGGAAAAGTGGAAGCCACCAACTGCTTTTAACCCCCAAAGCCCAAACCTGTCCTTTTTGGTCAACAATAAACAATGTGAAATTAAACTAAATTCTGCTATCCAATGGTGCTACGTACATCAGAATACTCTGGAAAACCTTGTGAAACGCAGAGCTTCTCCTGCCATTGCAGTTCAGCAGGTCTGGCCTCCCTGTGTCAGGAGCCCTCTGGCGTTTCTCCAGCAGTTCACAGACACACTTTGATGGCTTAATCTGTAAGGATCTGTTTTAAGTTATCAGCATTAAAAAAAAAAACAAAAAACTTAAAGGTTTGTATTTGATTCAGAACACCCTGTCAAGAAACTGGGCGGGTTCCCTTTACAGTGTAGATCTTTGAATCAGTGAAAGAGCCATTTGCCGTGGCAGGAGGTGGCAGCTCTTGGGGACACCCTGCCCACAGGTCTTCAGGCTCTCCCGAGGTTTGCAAAGACATGTATGCTTCAAAGTCATGGATTGCTGCTCATGTTAAAACACAACACACGTTAGCATTAAGGAAACAGTTGTGGGACCTGCGTTCATCTTAGCGTTGCTCTAGTTTGATCTCAGCAGTGCTCTCTGCCTCTTATCCCGAAACCAAAGTACCGCATTTGTTACTACAACACAGGTAAAGGTCCGCAGGCAGGTCGGCCACTTTCTAGTCCACGTTCTACTACCAGGACAAGGCAGCCAATGTAACGTACTTAAATGGAGGAAGTTTTATTCGGACTCGATTTCAGAGGCTTCAGCCTGTGCCTAGATCACTTGGCACCACTGTGTTCAGTCTTATGGCGAGATACACCGCAGCAAAGGAAGCTGCTAACCCTAAAGCAGGGGTCAGGGGTACGTGACTGGAAGAGGCAGGGTTTATAGTTTCCTCTCCCAGGACATGCCTCCAGTGAACTGTGTCTAGTGAGGTGGGACCCACCCTCTGTAGGCTCTGCCAGCTCCCCATAGTTCCATGGCCTGGTGAACCAGCTTTTAACACATGGACCCAAGCCATAGGTGACATAAGAAAGGCTTGATGGCATCAGGGAACCCTCCCCTAAGACATGCCGTTTCTGTATACAGATTAGCTGGACAGAGGGAGATACGTGGGGAGCAGCCAGAAGAGGGGAGCTTTCTCTGAACTCTTTATCTGCCTGAGGGTAGAGCCTTCAAAAGGAGCCCTGTAGGGTGTCTGCTCAAGGAGAGAAGGCTTACCTGCAGTGAGCAAGCTGGAGTCACGGCTGGGCAGCTTCCTCCTGAGCATCTTCTTGCCTTTCCCCAAATCCTTTAATACCTCTAAGTTGCCATAGTTCCTCCCCCTACACACCTCCCCCACTTTGTGAAGCAGGCATATAAACTTCTGGTTCTTACTGTTTGTTCTAAAGAAGTTTAAAGAGCAGGTGATTGAAAGCTGTGAGGCCGCCCTTTTCCCCACCCTGTGCCACACAGCACAGAATCCTTCCTGCTGTTAGCGCCTGTTCCTCTCTCCCTCAGGGGCACATCGTTTAGAATCAGCATGGGTGTCCTATACACCAGAAACTCCCCGTTATCTGTTCTTCGCTTGCTCCTCTTCCTCCTAGTCCTTAGCACATTCTGTTCACTACCTGTGTGTGTCTCCTTTGGGAGACTTTAGCTTCAGCGCCATTACCACTGCAGTGTGCCTGTATTGGTGACTGCTCACTGTGCGTCTTGCTATGTACACACACGCATACTGTGCAGCTCCCGCCTCCCGCCTGTCATTGTCTATGTGCTGTACAGACAAGACAGCTGGTTAGGCAGCATAAAACGTGCGCCTCAAGCCCTTCAAGCTCCCGTCCTAGCCCAACTAGCCGGCCATCCTGACAAGGTGTTTGCCCAGCCACCAGCCTGATTTGCACTTCAGAGCTACTGCTGCTCTGGCCCCTCCCCACATACGTCTGTGACAGCGTTCCAAGCTTACAGCTTTATTACTGTCTTACCAAGACCACATTTGTTCCAGGTCTGTGCTGTTAAAAATGTGGAGGGTGGGAAGGGCCGCTTAAGTCCATTCAGCTATGAGCATAAAGTATCTTAATTCTATACTAGAAATGTATTTTCTTTTAAATTTATTTATTTGCTCTTCTCTCATATATTACATCCCGACTGCAGTTTCCCCTTCCCCCTCCCCTCCCAGTCCCTTCCCTCCACTTCCCCCTCCCCCCAGACCCACTCTTCCATTTCCCTTTGGAAAAGAGCAGGCCTCGCAGGGAGATCAACCAAACACAGCAAAACAAAACCCAAACAGGACTAGGGAAAAAGCCACTGAGAGGATTCCTAGTGATGTCTGCTATTCTTATAGACTGGAGCCCAGCATAACTGTCATCAGAGAGGCTTCATCAGCACCTGGCAGGAGCAGATGGAAACCCACAGCAACCTTAGGCAGAGCTCGGGGAATCCTGCAGAACATGGCCCACAGACTGAACCATGCAGGGCTCATAAGGGCTTACAGAGACTGAACTAACAATCACAGAGTCTGCATGGGTCTGACCTAGCCCTCTGCATACATGCTGAGGTTGTGTAGCTTGGTGTTCTTGTGAGACTCCTAACACTGGGAGTGGGGAGTGCCTCTGACTCTTTTGCCTGCTTTTGGGACCCTTTTCCTCCTACTGGCTTGCCTTGCCCAGACCTGATATGAGGGTTTGTGTCTTATCGTAACTTTTTTCTTTTCTTTTTCCCTCTTTCCATTTCTGCCTTCCTCCCTCTCTGACTTCCCTCCTACCTTCTTTCCCTCCTTCCCTCCCCCATCTCTTTCCCTCTCTCCCCCCCATTTCTCTCCCTCCCTTCCCCCATCTCTTTCCCTCTCTTCCCCCCATTTCTCTCCCTCCCTTCCCCCATCTCTCTCTCCCTCCATTCCCCCCATCTCTCTCCTTATTCATGGTAATGGGAGACAAACATTATTGCCCAGGCTGACTTGGAACTCACTATGTAGCCCAGACTGCCCTTGAATTTGCAATGAGCATTCTGCCTCAGCCTCCATGACAACCAAGTGAATCTAGTGCTCCTGACTGGGAGATGGGGAGGGTCGACTCTGGTAGGACGCAGGGATACCTAAGTTTTAGAGTTCACAATGTAGGCCAAGGAGTGGGAAAGGGTCCAGGAGGCAATAATGCCCAAAAACTGAAGATAACCACCAAGTGTTTCTTCTGTTAGTTCTGCCTTAGCCAACAAGGTAAATTCCAGGATAGCCTGGGCTACATAGTAAGGCTATGGTAGCAGGGCATGGGCAATGAACATGAAGTTGGGTGGGTAAGGATGTATGAATCTGAGAATAGTTGCGGGGGAGGGTGAACATGATCAAAAAGCACTGTATGGTCTCCTCAAAGAATTAATAAAAACATTATTTTTTAAATTTCAAGTAGTATTGGGAAGACAGCAGTGCTGCAAAAGTCAAAGAAAGCAAAGTGGTGGTTTGAATGGCTTGAAAGATTTTCATGAGAGAGAGTTGAGCTGAACTATGTATCACAAATGGATGTGGTTCTGTACGCTGTGGTAACAATGAATATAAATCATTACACGGTCACAAAAGACAGTGAATCTACTGTGCTACTGTGCTGAGAGTGGACCGTAATGTGAAGTGCGGATGAGTGATGCTGATGGCGCGACCATGTATGTGCACCACGGGTGATGCTGATGGCGCGACCATGTATGTGCACCACGGGTGATGCTGATGGCGCGACCATGTATGTGCACCACGGGTGATGCTGATGGCGCGACCCTGTATGTGCACCACGGGTGATGCTGATGGCGCGACCCTGTATGTGCACCACGGGTGATGCTGATGGCGCGACCCTGTATGTGCACCACAGGTGATGCTGATGGCACGACCCTGTATGTGCACCACGAGTGATGCTGATGGCGCGACCCTGTATGTGCACCACGGGTGATGCTGATGGCGCGACCCTGTATGTGCACCACGGGTGATGCTGATGGCGCGACCATGTATGTGCACCACGGGTGATGCTGATGGCGCGACCCTGTATGCGCACCACGGGTGATGCTGATGGCGCGACCCTGTATGCGCACCACGGGTGATGCTGATGGCGCGACCCTGTATGCGCACCACGGGTGATGCTGATGGTGCGACGCTGTGTGCACACGTTCTCAGGCAAATGCATCATTTTAGTGTGGGAATGCAGACAATGGGTAAGGCCTTCTGGCCAGTTGTGCTCTGAACCTGATGCTGCTGTAAAAAGAAGGAGAAGAAGATTTAATGTGGATAAGGGGGAGATGCTGAGGCTGGGGGTCCAATGAGGGCATGAAGAACAAGGTGGCTGGAGTGCAGATGGCTGCAGGGTGGTAGGAATGGGCTATCCTATAATTTCCCCCAACTTTAAGTTCAAAGCTTAGTGGCCACTGGCATGAATTGGGATAAAATCTGTCTTTTGGTACCTACCACTCATTCTTAGCGAAGTTTATATGAAATTTATGTAGGAATTTTAAAAATATGTTACTGATTTACTACAGAAGAGGAACAACTAAACGTCACGGATTAAACGCTTTCAGACAATCCTTGGGATTTAATTTAATTTGCACTTTTTTTTTTCCCAGCTAATATTTTAAACTGAGTCCACTATTTATTTAGGGCAGTTTCCACTTTTTACTTTGATTACATTTTCATATTTAAGTGTGAAAGCTTTAGTGTTTTGCAGTTACAAAACATAAGTCTATAAATTATTGGCATTATTTCTGTTACTTTTCCTTGAAGTAACGTATTATCCTGCTAAAGTAAAAACAACCTCTTTCTACTTTAATTAAGCAAATTCTAATGAAGTTGAATTCTAATTATTTTTCTTTTCCAAGTTATTTAAATGGTTTCTTCTAATTACAGACTGAGCTTAATTGATTTAATCTAATTTTATAACTGCACCCAACTGCTGGCCTTGAGCTGGGCAGCAATTACAATCTCTGACTGACCATTTCTCGAGAAAGCTGGAAACTGTTGGCATGGTTAGCGTTCCCTCCCTTTGCGTTCACTGTAGTTTGCTTGGTCAAGCACAGGATTCCCAAGGCACCTGGGTAATATGCATCGCAGCTGTTGTAGCTGGGGATGGCGGCTGGAGAGTTAAGTTGCCAGTAAAGGAGGAGAGGGTTGCCCTGTAACCTGGTGTGCGCTACAATAGGGAGAAAACACGACATTTTTCTACTTAGAGGATTGTCTCTATCTGAAGAAAAGCTTTCCGTCGTTTGTTTGTTTGTTTGTGTGTTTTAAGATGAAGGCATTTTTCTAGGATCTGGGAAGACAGCTTTGTGGTTAATATTTGTCTTGCAGAGAACCCATGTTCAGTCCCCAGCACCCACATCAGGTGGCTGCCAGCTAATATTGCTCCAGGGAACCAAACACCCTCTTCAGCGCTCCCCGGGCCGCTGCACTCACATGTTCACAGACACAAAATTATACACACAACTTTTTTGTGTATGTGTGTAGTGTGGTGGTGCACACCTATAACTTGGGAGCACTTGGGAAACGAAGGCAGGAAGAATAGAAGTTCAAGGTCATCCTTGTCTATTGGTAAATTCAAGGCTAGCCTGGGCTACATGAGATCCTGTCTCAAACAAACAAGCAAATAAACTCCCCCCCACCAAAATAAATTTTTTTTATTCAATTTAACGTGTGTAAAGTTTAGTCCTGTTGGCTCAGTGCCCGAGGGGACTGTAAGGTAAATCAAGGGGATGCTTTCAATATTAAACCAAACTGCTTAGGAGGTGAGGGTTTGTTTGTTTGTTTGTTTGTTTTTTCCCACAAAATACGTTGGACACATGTGGTTTACATGTGTAGTTTCCTTATGTTCACTAAGGCAGCTGTTTCCTGGGCTGCCTTAGAACAAATTATCAAAACAAATTTCACAGATTACTTCAGGAGAGTTTGGGATTTGCAAATCTCAGAGGCTGAAAGGTTTGACTCTGGACCGTGCTGTCAGCCGAGACTGTAATAGCCACGTGATCTCCCACACACAGGACAGGCAATATTCTCTTGTGTCTGGACACTGGCCCGTAATTCCTCACACACCTGCTTGGCCATTTGATTTTGAGTCTTGTCTGATAAAATATTGAACTTAGCATTGACTGACACCACAAGTATAGAATTCCACCTCTGGCTGCACTTGATGGGTTTCAGTCAAAATGGATATACACGAAGAAACATATTAAATAGCTTCCCACACAGATGTGCAAGAGGCGCAGTTAGTTTCATGTTGAGATGTGGATCATGTCTCCCAGGTTATAATTATGTATGTGCAAATGTTCTGAAGTTGAGGGGAAAAACATAGCCCAAACCTGAAGCATTCTGACCCTAGGTGTCACACCTGTTGCTTGCTCCCTGGGAACACCAGCACCAAGTCAGCCTAAGTTTCCTCTCCCTGAAGGCACAGAGGGATACTAACCTATGGTGCTGTTTCTGAGCCAAGCCTTGTGTGTCCTGTTTTAGTAGGGCGCTGTCTCAATAATTTGAAGGAGGAAGAAAACTGAGGCTGCGTGAACTAAAATGTATGTTTATCTGGTGTTCACTCCTCTGACCTTTGACTGTTCCTACACAAGCTCACAATCATTATGGTTCAGAAGGCAAAGGAAGGAAAAGTTCTCAGTACTCAGGGAAATGGGTGTTATAAAATTGCTTTATTGCATCATATAATACAAATTTCACAGCCAAAATTGGATAAAATGTTACAATAATTCTGGAAGGCATAGTTGAATGAGTAAATGTGAGCAAGAATTATATGTAAATATATACAATAGCAATGTGTGAGTGTTACAGTAACTTTTTTCTACAGATAGATTGAAACTATTAGATTAGACATGAAACTACTAATATCCAACGATGATAAAAGGTGCTGTCACATGTTCTCAGCCATTACCCCAAAGTTGTATGTCCACAAAGGCCAAGTAAATGATGGCCAGGTGTGCCTACACAGAGAGAATTGAGTTCTAGGCTTTTGCTGCCTCTTAGCCCATATTCTGTATTTTATTAAAATTCACAACTAAATCCATACATGATGTTGTATGCCTGTAATCCCAGGACTGCAGCACCTAAAGCAGAAGATTATGAGTTCAAAGATAGCCTGACACCCAGTTCCAACCAAGGATTTAGAGTTCTTGGCTAACAAGCACAGGGCCCTGGCTTCATTCGCCGGGTCATTTTTTTTTTTTTCCATGTGCTGTGGAATATGAATTCTGACCAAATGAAAGCTCAGTTACATCAAGCTTTTGATAAGAGGGATTTCCATCACATCATGAGTCCAAAAGTCAAAACAAAGCAGTGGGAATCGCCAGGACCTCCAAGGGAGAGGCCATTACAAGCTACTGGAAGTTACCGCCGGTGGACTGTGGGATGGTTCATTCGCACTTGTCCGCTTGTCCGTAGCTGGGCAGGTTTTAGCAGATGGCAACCTCCAGTGCCTGCTGCCTCTGTATTTTGGCTTTGAGTCCATCAGAGCAACTGTCCCACGGCTGCCCACGGGGCGTCTTGTCTGTACGCTTCCTCTTGGCCTTATTCCAGCAAGCTCATCTGGACACTAATGGAATAAAGCTCTTAAGGCAGCCAGAAGCTCATTCGAGGTTTTGCAGGGTTAGCAAAAACTTACCGAATATCATGGTATATGGCTCAGTTTTCCTATTTGAACATGAGGAAAATAGCAAACAATATTGGATGGTCATCTGAACCAAAGTGTTTTCTTTTTCTACCAATAAATTTAAAGGTGGTACAAGAAGCCCTATCTACAAGTTTCCTAAGAGTGTCAATGTTTTTAATTTTAGAAAACTGAAGATAAATTTCTACTTTCACTTTTTGGTTGTTTGCTAGAATTTTTTGCTTTTTGGGGTGGCATGGGGTGCTGAAACCAAACCCAGGGCCTTCCATGTGGTAGGTGCACCCTACTTCTGGGCTAACTCCAACCCCAGGTTTTCTTATCTAGCAAGATTCCCTGTATTATTAAACTAGATGTGAATAATTTATCTTTCATATTATTATGATGGAGGCTTAAGAACCTCCATCATAATGGATGTTATAATGGCCATTAAGTCTTTGAAAAAGGTCCTCTCTGAAACTCCAGACCGATGATCAGCTTTCCCCAAGCCAGATCAGATGCTAAGAACCATACCAACGTGTTCAGTCTGCCCAGGTACCTGCAAGATGGTTAGAACTGAGCTGAAAGCCTTTGAAGCCATCGTTGGGCCATTCTTCCCTGCCACATCTGTTGCCCAATCCCCAGGAACTCTGTCACCAAGTTAAAGCTCCGAGGAGAGGGAAAGGCAGTTTACTGCATATGTAGGAAACAGAGAAAGTCAGATGGCTCTGTGGTTTGCCACTAGCAAGGCGTTGGGCTGCCTTTCTGGACATTGTTTCACTTACTTTCCACGGCTCCAGGTCTCCTTTGCTTTCTTTACCAAAGGGCAAGTAAGACTTAGCTTGAATGGTCTGCAGAGGCTTCACACAACAGAGATAGGTTTGCTGGCTCTGAAATGCACGTTCACATGGAAGTCCCTGGACACTATGGAAGGGCATGGAAGTTGTGAGAAGGGCCTGAACAACAGCCTCTGTGTATCAAGCCTGTGTAAGCTGTAATATACATCCTCCCAGTTTATCTTCCCACCGCCTCTGAGATGTGGGCACATCGTCCCCGCCACGATCTACTTGTTGTCACTCAGCAAGTGAGATCCAGGTCTGAGATCAAATCTGAGTCTGCCTGTCTTTTGTACTTACTATAATCACCAAAGAAATAGTTGAAGAAACATGCAGTCATACAGTAGTGGAGCAAAAAGTCTGACAACTCAAACCCTGGCATGGTGCTGTACATCTGTAATCGCCGCGCTTGGGAGCGTGGTGCACACAGGCAGCCAAGGCTGCTACATCTGGATCCACCACCTGCAGGAAGAGCAGATACACTGGGATACACTGGCTTTTGAAACCCCAAAGCCCACCTCTGTTGACATACGTCCTCCCGCAAAGCCACACCTACTCCAGCAAGGCCACACCTTCTATCCCTCTCAAGTAGTGCCACTCCCTAATGACCAAGCATTCAAATATATGGACCTGTGGGGCCACCTTCATTCAAACCAACACACTGTGTCCTAATGCTTACACAGGGGGCGCTCCGCCCAGTCTCACTTTTTTTTTTTTTTAAGTGTTTTTATGTCTGTCTGTGTGATTGTGGCAGAGAGGCAGGGGAAGTGTGCATACTGTGTGCTAGCACCTGCAGAGGCCAAAGCACGGTGTGGGACTTTCTTGAGCTGGAGTTACAAGCCATCCAGCCTGGGTTTGGGGAAACAAACTCAGGCCCTCTGCAAGAGCAGCAGATGATTTAAGCCACTGAACCCTAATCTTCGTGTTTTTAATAGAAGCTAAGCCCGCAGGATGAGGTACAGCCTCAGTGTCCTTGGTGTTCATTCGTGAATTTTGTTGCCAGTGTCATCATTTGCTGTTAGAGGGTTGGGACCAGCGTGCAGGGTCTCTTACTCACACTCAGCGCTCTGACCACTGAGCGACATCACCACCTCCACCCAGCCCCAGCCTTGATGTAATATCATTCCCTGATACCCAAAGATGTTGAACATAAAACTTTATCTGTAGACAGTTGGCTTTTTTCACAATAAAGCAAATTAGAACCAACCAAAAGAGGAAAGCTTTTATCAGGGCTTATTCAGAAAGTGACTCACCATAGACACTTGTTGTGCATCTTGTTACAGAACTCAGCTGGGGTTGATATTTGTAAAAAGAATTATGAAAGAAAGTAAGTCAGTATGGAAAAATTATAAGATGTTGTGTGAGTACGCCAAGCAAGAAACACAAATATGTATTTTTAAGGCAGTGGCACGGTTATACTCTTTATGTAAAAACTGACGTGATCACGTTCTGAAAATTTGCAATCGTCCTTTTTCTCCCTCAGCCTTCAAAGTGCTAGGGTCGCAGCTGTGCTTTCTTAAGCCAGCTCTGTAGAGCACGCACTTTAGTTCAGTTTATTCTGTATATGAACATATTGTTCTTCATAGTGCAAAAAGTTCAAGTGGCGTTCATAATAATAGGCACAGTGTGTGTGTGTGTGTGTGTGTGTGTGTGTGTACCCACCAACAATTGGGTGTTTTCTATAAATCTGTCCATTTCTACTAATAAGGTGAAGTGTATAGGACATTCATAAGCAGCCTAACTTGGAAGGTGCTGGAGATGACAGTAACATTAACAACGTTAGCAGTAATAACAATAACAACAGCAAATCATCGTCCACTTACTCCCAAGCCCTGTGGCACATCTATTCATAAGTATTATTTATAAACTTATAGCATAAGAAAAAACCTTGCTCTGTCACAGTGAATGACAGAGGTTCCAATGAGTCTTCAGTTGGGGCCGGTGGGGGGAGGGCCGGGGGCTGCCTAACTCTGAAACGGTAGGCCAGCCCTGGATGGTCCCGCTACATGGTGACCACTGACCACATGATTTTTTAAGTAAGAGCACCCTGAGCTGTCCTGGGTCAGTGTCATGGCTCAAAGACTGTTTCCTGTAATTTCAGCTGTTTAGGTTCAAACCCCTTGAACCTTGTTTTCTAAACAATATCTAATAATAATAAATAATATTTTCTAATAATATCCTGTTCTGGCGCCTTAGAGAAGGAAATCACAGTAAGCCGTTTATGGGTAAGGACAGCAGGCTAGGGAGGAGCCAGGAGTGCCATTTGTAAATAGGTCAGGAGGACCCTGATGTCACAATTGAGCAGAGATGCAAAGAAGTGAAGCAAAGACCCCAGGTGCCATATGGGAGAAGAGCTTTACATGCCCAGAGTCTGGAATGGACTGTGGCGGTAGTTGGTTCTCCTGGAGCAAAGCCCTATGGGAAGTGGAACCCCTTCAAGACCAAACCACACCACACTTCCCAGGCCACGGTAGAGACCTTGGATTTTACTCTGGGTGTGGTGGGGGGCGTCGCTAGAGAGTTCTGAGCAGAGAGAGGGTATGAAGTATTCTTATGTGGTCAGTGACACGAGGACAGACTGAAAGGGCCTAGATAAGTGAGAGAACACACTTGCAGGAGAGATGATCAGACGCGGTGCTCAGCCGCTTTTCAAGGCAAAACAGAAAGAACTAATGAATTAAGTGCAGGGAGTGAAAAGAGAAGCCAATGATGACTCCACAGGCTCAGGCCCCTTCAGCGGGGAAAGCAGATGGAGTAGCCGACGTGAGTGGGCATTGGAGGTGGAGGCAGGAAAAAGGCAAGGACTGGGTTTCGACATGATTTCTGAAACTGCAGCGACCATCCTTTGAAAACAGGTCCCGTCGAGCAACTTATGTAAAACAACTGCCCCGGACATGGAGAAGCCTGTAAGAACCAGAGGTGGGCCTGTTTTTCCGTCCCTCCTGAGGACATAGCTGCCTAGAGATGCGCCCAGCAGGTGTAAGGCGGTGTGAGGCACCCAGCACCGAAAAATGCACTGATGCTAATAATTAGCTGTGAGGTTGAACTTGGGCCAGAGCCTTCCTCCTAGCACATTTATCTCCCACTTCCCTCTTGGCGACCTACATGGTTCTGTTTGTGGAATGTTTAAATCTCCTAATGTTTGAACTTTCTAAGATCTGGGCTGAAAGAATGGTCCCCGTAATGTCAGCTCAAGCAGGAGAATTTTTGTCAGTTTGAGGCCACCCTGAGCTACATACTAAGCACCAGGGTAGCCCAGTGCCTGCTATCCAAGACTCGGTCTCAAAACAACAACAGAAAGATGTAGCTTTCCATGAAATGTGGCATCGAGGGTAAGAGCTCTTCCCGCCCTTGAGCACCGCGCTAACCCAGGATTGGTCTGCTGAGCGCTGCCTCCTCGTGGTTGGGAGGTGTCCCTACTTCTGCTTTGTGGTTGTGACTCTAGCCTCCTGATTGATGTAGAGTTAACAGTAAATGTGGACTAGCTGAGTGCTTGAGAATGAATTTTAAGGAACTAATGAGATGTCTCTCTTTGTCTCACTCTGTAGCGTCTGATGCCTATAAAGTACAGGACAAGAAAACTGCCCTCAGCCGCCTCTCTTCTGCAGTTTCAGGACAAAATAGCAACCACTCAGGAAATAAGCCAGGTATGATAGCAGGTGTTTACATGGGGCAGGTTATTTCAAAAGCCTCAGACCCAGGGAGTGCTCTATTCGCATATATGCCTTCATGATAACAGAAGAGGGCATCAGATTCCATTCTAGATGGCTATGAGCCACAGTATGGTTGCTGGGAATTGAACTCAGGACCTCTGGAAGAACAGCCAGTGCTCTTAACTGCTGAGCCATCTTTCCAGCCCCAGATTTCTCTCTTCTAAATAGAAATGAAAGTGCAAGCCTTTTGGAGTCACTCAATAATCACTGAGATGGTATTTGTAGTCACATTTACCTACCATCAAGCCGCATCTCAAAGGTGCTGTGCTCGAAGCCAAGTCATAACACAGTTTTTGAGCCTGCATTCTGGCGTTATTGTATATCTCCTATGAGTTTTCTGAAAACCCACTCAAGTCTTAACATAGACACCCACACAGCAGTAAGCATGTTCCGTTCCCTACAATGGTCATATCCTACCTACAGGGTAATTTTACATAATCACTTGTGACTCATGATCTGTTCCATTCAATGACACAAAGAAAGAAACTGCACACACAATACACACATCAGAACAGGCAACGCCACCTTCTTCCCGGCATCCCAGCAACCGGTGTGTGCTCGTTGGCATATGCACGGTAACGATGGTGATTGATAGTCCCCAAGGTTCTCGGAAACCTGCCTGATGCGTTGTTCAAGCTGTACCCCTCAGCTTCAGTGTGTCATGAGAATGAAGACAGAAATGCCCAGGTCTAGTCTTAGAAAACACTCTCCGTTACACTGAGTTTTGTCTTTTTGTCATGTGGAAAGCATATTTATCTGAGTAGGTTAGTCTGGCCTGTCTTGTAGGAGGAAGACAGCAGTGGATGTTTTTGCTTGAGCAGTCTCAGCCGGGTCTTAACGAGCAGGCTGAGGTCTCCCCTCTACTCAGTTACCTCTGTCCACCCATCTTCCCAACAGCAGCCAGTACTTGCTAGAGGCTTCTCTGTGTCTGGGATGGGAGGGGTGGCAGGGGTAGAGGAAAGTTAATTCAGAGCATGGCTCTTCTTGGAAGAGATTGTATCCAAAGACCTTCTAGGTCTATGTGATCTGGCTGATATACAAACACACCTTTAATATAGGAGACAGAGGCCAAGAGATAGGAGTTCAAGGCCAGCCTGATATAGAGCCGATATTATGTAAAGAAAAGCTTAGATCCAGGCACGGTAATACATGCCTTTAATCCCAAACAAAGGTATAATTAGTCTGTAGAAGGAAGCACCCATGTTTGAAAGTGATGTCTAATTGAGTGGCAGAAAAGGTGACGAATCAGAGAAGATTTGAAAGGATAGGATATGCCCAACTCTAACTAGAAAGGGGAGCTACTTAAGAGGCAGTTTTACAGACAGAGAAGGGAGTTTTACCAGGACAGTGATAAGAGTGATGGGTTGCAGAGAGAGAACTCAAGTGAAGATGGAACTGGCCAGAAACTGAGAAGAAGCCAGAAGATTAGAGCAGATTGCTGAGTTAGTTTGAGGCCAAGCAGAGCAATTCCAGGCTGATAGGGAAGACAGATTCAATCAGTCAGCTGAGAGAGATGTTTAGCCAGAACAGCTGAGTTGAACCAGCCAGCCCAGAGCTCAGAAAGAACAAGGAAGGGTGAGCTCATTAAGCAGTAAGTCTCAGAGGCTGAAGACATTCTAGGCCTAGGTTAGATTGTATGGAGGCTAGCAGCTTCAAGGACCAGGCCTAGGTTAGCGCATGCGTGCTTACACACACACACACACACACACACACACACACACACACACACACACTAAAAATAGAGGACACCTAAAGAGGAAGGACTGCATTGAATATTCATGAGCTGCTTATTACTCAAACCTCTCAGTATTATTTTGCATGGAGGGGTGGGGTGTACCATATAGTTATATTATTAAAATTGCCTTTTTAGACTTTTGTGTAAAATTTAGAATGTGCCTGAAAAGACGATAGAAGCATTGAGTCTTTTAGACTGATACTGTCTACTAACAGAGTTTGTCTGTAATTTTAACAGTAATTGCTCTATCTTAAATACTTCTTACGATGTCCTCTTCTGGTTAACTTTCAACCTTTATATTGCTAGTTTTTAGGAGTAAACTTCACATTTAAGGGACATTATTTAAGTGACAGAGTAAGCATTTTTCTTCTAACTTCACCTTGATTGGTTCTTTTTTTTTTTTTTCCATTTCTTCAAAATAACATTTGCTTTCGTCGAAAAGCACCACCACCATTCCTTCATGAATGACCCTTGACAAATTGCCAGCGAGAGGCCACATTCCCCTTTCTGGTTTCACAATTACACTTTTGAAGGTTGGGGAAGATAGTCCTACACAAATGTTTGAAACTTGATAATAATTAAGAATCTCAAGACTGAAAAGATGGCTCAGCCAATAACGGGCTTGCCTTTCGAAGTCTGGGTTTGGTTCCCGAACCCAGTATGTCTCTTTGGTCTGCCATTGAGAGGCTGAAGGAGATGGCCCTGGGACCCTGTGGCTGGCCAGCTTCACCTGGTTTGTGGGTCCTAAGTCATTGAGACGCCCCATCCCAAAAGAACAAAGGGGCAGTGTTTGAAGAATAACACCTGAAGTTGTTTTCTGACCTCTACACATGTACCATGGCAAGCACATCCTTGCATTCACACACATGAATGAATGTACACGCATGCATGCACACGCATGCGCGCGCGCACACACACACACACACACACACTATTCTAGCAAAAATCTAGTTCAAAGATACATTAACTTGTTACTTTCATACCAATGAGAGACAGTAGGGAAGAAAACATTAGATCTGTTTTCCGTAACTAAACCATTAAATTTTGGCTCAAGCAGAAACTTTCTATGTACAATAAAGACACTGTAGTTCATGACATTCAGAAGTCCTGAGTCTGAGCGGACTTTTTTCAGGCAGCGTTTCTTTAGTATTGGGCAGCACGGCGTGATGGCGTGCACAGTGTTCCAAGCCACGGCTGCAGTGGAGGCGCGCGACGCACAGCACAGGCATGCAGGACTGAGAACACCACATGCTTCATTCCATGTTTGATTTTGAATTAATTTTTGGTTGTTTAACTCCCAGTTTTTCATGGCTCTTCAGTTACATGACCCCATGTGGGGGTCACAACCACAGTGTGAGCAGCTCAGATTTTGATAATAAGAATAATAGACATCTGATAGCATAGTGACACAAACATTATATTACTTGGTAAAAAAATCAAAAGGCTTCAGAAAAATTATGATTTTTCACTTGATTTGTTGTTTTCACTGTTTGTTTTTTCTGATGATGTGGGAAGTGAAAACCAAGGACCCACACACGCCTGCTAAGCACTACCACTGAGCTGTGCTCCCGGTCTTTGATATGTTTAAACACTTAGAAGTTCTCAGAAAAGTAACGATAACCAAGCATATCACCGAATGTAGACACATACTAATTTTCATAAGAATCATTAATATTTCTATCAAATGTTTAAATTTTAGTTATGTGTGTACGTAGTCTGTATAGGGGTATGTGTGAGTGCCCCCGTGGGCTAGAGGAGTTTGTGGGATCTGTAGGGCTAAAGTGTAGGCAGTTGTGAATCCCCCTGTTGTTTTGATGGGAATCAAACTTGGTCCTCTGCAAGGATAAATAACTGTTAAAAAAAAAAAAAAAAAAACCTAATGGTTCTTCCATTGAACGCTTGCTTCAGCCCCTCATTCATCAGCACTTTAAACAGGAGATAAATGCCAATATATACCTTTTTAAAATTCACTCTTGTCACACTCTCCCATTTCAGATCCCCCGCCTGTGCTACGGGTTGATGACCGGCAGCGTCTGGCCAGGGAGCGCCGCGAGGAACGAGAAAAACAGCTAGGTAGGTAGCCCAGGCCTGCGTCACCTGTGTGCGGTCATTCACTGGCTGCCTTGTTGAAGTGCTAGTTTTTCTGCTCTGGGACAAGGGACACTTAACACTGAGAGGGTCGGTGTCGCTGTGGCATCTGTGCTGGTGTGTGCGTTCGTGTGCTTGCCTGGTGGTTGGGAAGCAGCCTGGTGTGTGGTGCAAGCAAAGGGCAGGCAGCTGCAGCCTACGACACCAGCAAAAGCAAACGCAGCACCAGGACAGTAAACACACATGGAGGCACGAGATTCGACACTGCCACAACTCTTCCTGGTGTCCACGCTGAAATAATCCTGCTGTTGACTTTACAGACAGGAAAGGCAGGGACCTGATGCCAAGGCTCCTGCTTTTCCTCTTGTCACCAGAGGCCCTTGTGAAAGGTCAGCAGCTCTAGGGTTCGCCTGTAGCCACCTGGTGAGCTGAGTCACAAGACTGGCTTACCAGGAAGTGGTGAGCATAGCACAGAGGAGGAACAGTTTCCCTGTTCTGGGACGTCGGCTGAGGATGCCAGTTTGCCATCTTTCGTTTTCAAAACTGAACTTTTATATCAAGTGGTCTTACGGTTTCAACCCAACCGCTATTTTTTTACTTCACTTTTGCTTTTGGCAGTTTCCTATAGAGAGTATTTTGATTCCCATCGCCCTCACCCTCTCTTAAGTTTCTCACACCACTGTTGTGGCTATGCCAAGTCCCTTTCCCACATTCGTCTCTTGTGTATGTGTGCGTGTGCCTGTGCACATATGTGCATTCGTGTCTGTGTGCGTGTGTATATGTAGGTGTGTGCTCATGTGCCTCTGTTCATGTGCATCTATGTGCACGTGTGTGTGCATATTTGTAGTCATGTGCCTGTGTGTGCTTGTGCAGCTATGTGCATGTGTCTGTGTGCATGTGCACGCACGTGCACTCGTTTAGCCATGGCCGTGTGTCAGTGGGTTTGCCTTTTTTTTTTTTACAGAGCATTGTAAGCTGAGCAGCAGATACCCAATTACAGACAGTGACTGGCCCTCCCCAGCGCCCATCAGTACAGTTCAGCAGGAAGGGCAGGACAGGTTGCCAAACAAGGGTTCTTATGAGCTCTGAAGAGAAAATGCTTAGCATGTCTAGACTGTGCAGATGTTTTGAAACTAAGTCAGGCTTGGGCCTGAGGTCTTCACAGGAAGCGGCCCGTGCTGTACTGAACTTGTGAGGTCTAGAAGAGCCAGTTCATCCCCAGGAGAACCCAATCTCTCTAGACCATTCCTTCTGCTGCTCCTGACCAAGAGCCCAAGTACGTGGCACTCGTGGCCTGGTGACATTGGTGACGGTTTTAGCACAGGCCTGTTTCTCTTCCTACAGTAGCAAGATGGCACCATTTTGTTTGTTACTGTGCTTTGTTTGTTTGTTTGGTTGGTTGGTTGGTTTTCCAAGACAAGGTCTCTTTGTGTTAGCCTTGGCTGTCCTGGACTCACTTTGTAGACCAGGCAGGCCTCAAACTCACAGCAATCCGCCTGCCTCTGCCTCCCGAGAGCTGGGATTAAAGGCGTCTGCGACCACACACGGCTTGTTACTGTGCTTTTTGCTTTTATTTATTTTTTTAATTTAATTTTTTTTGTATGAGTATGTATATGTTGTATGTATGTATATTTGTGTGTATGTTTCTATGTATGTGTGTATATGTGTGTGTATGGTGTGTTTGTGTGTGTGTGTGTTTGTGTGTGTGTGTGTGTGTGTGATATAAATGTGTGGGTCTCCATGCCATAGTGTGTGCTTAGAGATCAGAGAACAACTTTGTGGAATTGGTTCACTGTTTCTACCATTACCTAAGTTTTGGGAAGCAAATCCAAGTTTTCAGGCCGGTGGGAAGCCATTTTACCCACTGAGCCATCTCGTCAGCCATTTTTGTTAATTTTGTTTTTACTGACATAGAGTCTTATTATATTTACCCAGGCTGGCCTCAAACGTGGGATCATCTGCCTCCTTAGTTCTGGGATTACGGGCACGGCACACCATACCCGATGCTGCTGAGATGTTTTAAACACACTTTCACTAGCTTGCTGGGAAATAATTAAACTCTGCTGCTTTCCGAGCCTGGTGTTTCCTCCTAGACCTCATGTCCCCTGCTTGTGCCAGGTTTCCTGCAGGCAGGCAGCTCCCGGAAAGCAGGCTGGTTGTGGCTTTTAGGCCTCCACCTCGTTCCATGCACATTGCTCCCTACTAAGGTTGGGTAGACAAGTTGGCCAGCACTGGAGTATTAGAAGAGAAAGGCTTTTAATGAATAGGAGACCATTTGAAATATGCACAGTATAAAAACAATGACAACAAAAAATCGACTACTACTGTGCTTTCAAACTTTGTAGTGCTGCATATATAGAAATGTTTAAATTATTAGAAAGAAATTAAAATTAATGGCTAATGATCATGATTATTTTCTGTTGGGCATAGCTTGAAATCATTAGGGTTTTTTTTATCTTGTTGGTTTCTTTGTTTTTCAGTCCAGATCTTTTACTTTATTATTTTATTTTATTTTTATTTATTTACTTATTTATTTTGGTTTTTCCAGGCAGAGTTTCTCTGTGTGGCCTTGGCTGTCCTGGAACTCACTCTGTAGACCAGGATGGCCTCTAAACTAAGAGATGTATCTGCCTCTGCTGGGACTAACGGCATGTGCCACCACCACCCAGCCTGTTGTGATCTTGTAAAAAGCAAAGTTAGAAGCAGGGAGGGAAAGGTCGGTGTCTTCATCTGGTGGCGCGGTGTGCTTGTGCTGGTGGGCAAGGAGGCAGTGTCTGTTCTTACTTTCTATGTTAATCTCTGAGTCACACTTTCGTGCTTTTATGGTCAGATCATATCCTATGGCCTGTTCTTTCTATATTGTTCTTCAGCTTTTCATATAAAATCTAGCATAATTCTTCCTGTGTGAGACTGCTCTGTGGGTTGGCTGGGCATAGGGCCTGTGCACTCTGAAAGCTTTCCGTTCTGTCTTAAGAGCTCTGTAAGTGTCTCCTCAACCACCACTCCTGAATCAATTCAGGCCATCCCTCGAAACTCCCTCCTGATGTCTGCATCTCTGGTTGTCTCTCTTCCAAGCTTCCGTTGTGTTTGTTTTCTTCACCTAGGGGGAAGTGTCTCTGTCCTGCTCATTTGTCCCCATGTGCTCGGCTCTGTCTTGGTGGTGGTGACCGTTCTCGCGTCTCTAACTCCTCACAGGCAGCAGGAGGTGCCCAGTTGCCTGAAACAGAGCTTGTTTTGCTCTATGGATTTTGGCATAGGCCTCTGTATAGCCTGGGCTGGCCTCAGGCTCACAGCACTCCCCCTGTGTCAGCGCCCACCTCACCCCTAGTTCCGAGATTACAATTGCGTGATGCCACGCTCTGCTTTAAGCACAGGTCCTGTACAGCTACATTGTCATCTCTCTCCAAAGCCGAGTCACCGTGGTAACATCTGTGCCCTAATCGGTTGTACCTTCCTGGCCCTGAGAAGTTCGGGGTCTCATTTTGGGTTTTGGTGGTTTTTTTTAGGGGGGGAGCGGTTAGCCAGTTTTGACATTCCCACTGTTGTTAGAGGTACTGGAGTCTTCTTTGTACCGGTCTTAGCTACTTCCACGCTTACTGTGAAGACATGAGGACCCGAGTTCAGGCTCACATAAAACTGGAGTATGGCTTTGTACGTATACAACCACAGCTCTGAGCAGGAAGGCAGAGCCTCAGAGCTTGCTGGCCCAACAGTCTTAACTGAAACAGTGAGCTCCAGGTTAAGGTGCAGGGTGATAGTGGGAGACAGCTAGCCTCAGTCTCTGCCTCTACATGCAC
This sequence comes from Acomys russatus, assembly GCF_903995435.1. Classification (NCBI taxonomy): domain Eukaryota; kingdom Metazoa; phylum Chordata; class Mammalia; order Rodentia; family Muridae; genus Acomys; species Acomys russatus. The sequence goes on along the minus strand of NC_067157.1, from coordinate 33,243,886 downwards.
ATGCATGGGTCAGCACCTGTAAACATATGCTCAGATCATGCATGAGTCAGCACACATGTACACACACATGCTCACAGCATGCATGCATGAGTCAGCATACCTCTACACACACATGCTCATGGCATACATTAGTCAGCATACATGTAAACACACATGTCCACAGCATGCATGGGTCAGCACACACATATGCTCACACCTGTAAGTACACATGCTCACAGTATGCATGGGTCAGTACACACATATGCTCCCAGCATACATGAGTCAGCACAGCTCTACACACACATGCTCATGGCATACCTGGGTCAGCACACCTATACACACACACACACACACACACACACACACACACACACACGATCACAGCATGCATGAGTCAGCATACCTGTAAACACAGCTGCTAGTGGCATGCATGGGTCAGCACCCCTCTACACACACGTGCTCACACAAGCATATACCACACATACACACAGCACACGCACACACAGAAATCTTCCTTGACTGGCCCAATATTGTTTACTGATGAGTATGTGGCTTATTCAGGGGCCATCGGCAGCTAAGCCCAGACAGTCTAGACTTAGCCGAATCCTTTAGGTGAGGCTTCCGCCATCCCTAACACAGCATAAGAGTAAACCATGGAGTGTTCTGTCCCTGTGGAATGCCCTCTGCTGTTCTTCTGGCGCGGCCTGAAGGAGATTTAACTTAGTCACAAAAGGACCCTGTGGTTCCTCCACTTACACCTCTGTGTCAAATCAATGCCAGCTCTCACCTTCCAAGCTTCAGAGGCAAGTCACAGTCACCCTGTCGGGAGATGTTTAGCATACCTGCCGCATTTTGTGTATATTCTAGTGCTATCTTATACGGTGATGAGTTATTTCTACTTAATTTGTATATGCCTCCTTGGGAATATAAATTTAAAGCCCTTTTCCCTGTGACCTCCATTTCTCAATACATGGCACAATGTAAATATAAAATATGTGTAAGGAAATTTGCTGATGTCCCTTAATCTGCAGTCTTCTGTGAACTCATGGTGACTGTGAGCAAGGGGATGGCCAAGATACTTCATGATTAGGTGTTGTGTCGTAACTGATAATGTAAATGGTTTTATAGACTGTCAACTTGTTTTGAAGTATACTGTGAAGATTTAGCTTAAGGAAGTCCAGAGATTCTACAGCAATAGTAGTGATCAGTAGCACCCTTGTTATCCCCTGTGTTAGCTGCTCAGTCACCAGTGCTGGAGGGAAAACTTCCCAGGAAGTTGTAGCACTGTGGGTAAACAGCAGTCCTGTGATTCAGAGAACTGATGGACTTTTCTCAGAGGATGAGGAGTAGAGCATAATGGGTCCTGTTAGGGCTGCGGGTGAGGGGATTGTGTGTCCTCACACAAGTGTGGTGCCTAGGTGGTGTGTTGACACAGATTTGACACAAACCAAGAGAGTGAAATGTAAGAGTCTGTAAATGCTGGATTTTAGCAACTTCTAGGGGCGAGAAACTTTGTTCCTGTCCATTAGTAGAAATAATAAGCCCTGGTACTAATTTCTCTTCAAAGATCATTGATGAGGGTCAGTGAATTTGGCATTTATAGGACAGTGTGAACATTTTATTCCAGATAGCTAAAAGCAAAACAAACCACCGCCTCATTTATCACAGTGTTTCTTTGTTTGTTTATATGAAATCTTGCTATGTAGCCCAGGCTGACCTTGAACTTATGATCTTCTTGCCTCTACCTCCAGAGTGCTAAGAGCATAGCTGCGCACCATCATGCCCAACTCCACCCTTTCCCTTTCAAAAGGACTTTGTGTTATTTTGATTCGTGTGTTCATTCAGCTAATAGTTAATAAGTGATTAGTTTTTCACCAGAGATGCTAGAATATTAAAGATAGTTTTTGTAACTCCTAGGAGCTGAATAATAGTCAAAGGTAACATAATGTCTGAGCCAACATTCATTTCTCTTACATCCCATAATATAATGATATCAGATTGTGAGCGGGTCAGTAAATGCCCTCAAACTATATCTGGGATATAACTTATGGTTCCTGCTGCCAGCACTTGTCAAGCTACCGAGATTCTCTGCTTTGTTGCCAGACCCTCGCTTCCTCTCTCTCCCGCGTTGTCTGTTCTCAACACCGTGTCCTACCTCTGCTTCAGGATTCCCGATGCCTTTCCGTCTCACCCAGGACACACCAGAACCCTGTGGTTGGCCTCCTGCTCCTTAAAGCCACCAGGCACATCCTTGAGTCAGAACCTTATCAGCTGTGGCTGGCCCCACCTGGGATGCACTGTCTGAGACACCTACGCAGCTCACTCTCTCCCCCTTCAAATGTATTGAAATGGGGTAGTTCCTGACCACCTTACTCAGACTCGCAGCTCCCTCAAATCAGACTCCCCTTTTCTCTCTAGTACTGTCAGCATCTAAGCAGGTATGCTGTCATTTGCTGTTAGGTCAGACTCTCTAAGGTACACCTCCCATAAGGGAAGAGGGCCGCACCTTTTCCAATTTCTGAAGCCCAGTAGAAGAACCTAGAACAGCCTTGCACACAGTAAACGCCCTTCTTGTTGGATGGTGAGTCGGGTAGATACGTGCATTTTAACTGCAGGTTAACACAGCGCGTATTGCAAGTTAGTGCCGTTGCCTGGTTACCACACGCACGGTGCCTGATTTTACTGTAGCGCTGTCACCTAAGTGCTAACCTCTTGAGCTTAACCTGCACCTGAGATGAACAAGACAGAGGTAGTCTGTAAAACAGCTGTACTTTGAATCTTATTGACCTCCATGTGCTATTAAGATTAATATTCCTGCAATATCTTGACAAAGTTCAAGAGAATACCTAAGAAATATTTAACAACAGCAACAACAGAAACAGCCCTCCACATTTCAGCACATGCATACTTTATTTTTTTGAAAATAATATAGAATGAGTTTCAAGCGTTAGGTTTAATTTTTCAAATGTTTTGGAATATTTTTGGTAAACATCTAGTTATTCCATCTTTTCCAAACACCAAATCTTGTGTTTGCGTGTGTATGAGTGTGTGCGTGCATGCGTGTGTGTCTGTTTTGTTGTTATTGTCGCTGCTGTTGTTGCTGTTGTTAATGGTACCTAGGGTGTTAGCCTGCTATAGATAACAGTCTAGCACTGAGCTACACCCCACAACCCTCTGAGACCAAAGCCTTTGTGAATGTATTTCAATTCCCAGCCTTGGCTGTCTGGACTTTTCTGGGTTCTATAGCATCATGGGGGAGGGGTGTGGATGCTGTGGTATGAATGTCCCCCTAGACATGCTAATACATACATGAACACCATAAAAGAGAAAAGGTAAATGTAATTTAAAATGTTTAAGTGATGATAGATTATTACATAATATGTGTACACACACACACACACACACACAGAGAGACAGAGAGAGACAGAGAGAGACAGAGAGAGAGACAGAGAGAGAGACAGAGAGAGAGACAGAGAGAACTCTTGTTGAATGTATAAATTTTTAGTTAGCTTGTGTTGGCTAAGTTTAAAGGTGTTCAAAAGATCTAACAGAACATATTTTCAAAATAACACAATAATAAAAGAATGATTTCAGCCTTGTAACAAATTTCAATTAAGTTAGCTAAGGTATTTGTATTAGACTCTGCCCCTCCAACCAAGGCTTTACTACTTTGCCTTTTTTCTTTTTTTTTTTTTTTTTTTCCTTTCTAACTTTAACGTGTTATCACTTCAGGGACAGCAGTATTAGTAAGTATGATCTGAGAGATAAAACATCATTTCATCTCAAAAATACTGAGAAGCAGATAGTGTCAATTAGCAAGCAAGCAGTTACGGCCTGACCCTGGCAAACACTGCGTGTGAAGCCCTGTCCAGTTTCATACTTGATATCATTTGTTGAACAGTTTTCTTCTGGGGAAAGGTTTAGAAACCTCAGAAAGTAGTCACGGAAAAAGGAGAGCCAGCAGCAGGGAGAGAGGACAGAAAGGGGGAAGAAAGGGAATGTGTCGAGACCCAGGAAGCAGTCCCTCCTTCTCCCTCATCCAAACGTCAGGCACGTAAACTAGCAGCCCTTGCGTCTGGCTTAGCGCTGGCCTCTGGTCTCCAGCTCCTGGTGCGCCCCTATATAAAAGCTCCTAGACCCACAGGTGGGTAAGAGGCAGCTGCGGATCTAGATGTCTTCCGTGGGAGGAACGTGGACATTAGCGCATACCGGAGCAGGCTCAGACAAGAAGACTACACGCTTGTCTGTGGGTGGGTCAGGGAAGCAGGACCTCAATGGAGTCTTAGGATAAGATGCCACAGACTCATTGTCTTTTTCACTCCTAAATTTACTTTGCCTTTACATGTGAAAATAAGATCTTAAACCTGAGGAATAAGAATCCTTGTAAGCACGATAAAGGATGACATTGAGGAATGGGGACCTTCCCCGGCTCTCCCTGTGTGGAGGAGGGGCATTAGTCACTGGGAGGGGTTCCAGCCCAGACCTTTACCCAGAATGGCTCTTTGTGCTTCTACTATCACAGTCCGGAGTCTGAACTCCAGCCCCACCACCTACTCGTTGTGAACTGTGGAGCAAGTTACCTCACCTCCCTGTCTGCTGGGGTGAAGATAACTTAGCCTGTACATAGCTACTGGGGGCCGGCATCAAGTTTGAGCTGAGCCTCTTTCCTGTGACAGTGGTGATGGAGGAGCGTGGCCAGTCAAGTGTCTAGGTGCCTGGAACCGCAGGCCTGATGATCCTGGGCTGAGGACTAGCAGATAAAGGGGGGTGTGTGCTTCCAGGGAGGGTTCAGTGAGGCAGCCAAGAGAGGACAAGGCCACCATTCCGTGAGGAGTGTCAGAGATTTGGGTTGAGGTGGGAACAGGAAGATTCCAAGCACAGCCATTGGTTGAGCCAGACTCCATTGCTTTATCAGAGGCTAAACACAGATTAGAACTCGGGGACTTTCTATCGCTTCATTTTGTTTCCTTAAGTCCTCCACACACATAAGCTATGGGGCAGCTATGGGGTTTCCTCGTGTATAAATTGCTGTCCCAGCACCCTTCAAGCACAAGGAAACAGGCAAAGTGGGAAGGCCCCTCAGACAGGAGGCAGTGCTGTCTGTGGGTGCCCTGCAAGACCTTGCCAGACAGTCTCCACTGTGTGCTCTAATTACAGTTAGAGGGAAGGCAGTCTTATCTCAGCGCTGAGACAGGAGAATTAACTGGAGTACAAAAGCAGCTTGGGCTACATAGTGACTTTCGGGCCTGCTTAAGCTACAGAGTGAAGTTCTGTCTCAAAAAAAAAATGCTAATTAATTACTTAATTATTAAAGGAGGGGCTTGAATTGCATTCATCAAAGCAATGTAAGTCACTTTGCTTGACAGTCATTTAGTCCTTTATCTCTCCTCCCTCCATCCCACCTCTCTCCTCCCTCCCTCCCTCCCTCTCTCCCTTCCTTCCTTCTTTCTCCACCCACCTGCCCCCATGCTAGGGAAGGACCCCATGGCATGCTTTAAACCATCCACTAAACTAGACCTTGCAAACATAGACAAGAGCATGGGTGACACCTCGGGAACAGACAGTGATAGACAAACACGCGCGCGCGCACACACACATGTATCTTAGAGAATATTATACACTTTTTCTCTAACTTAGAAATCAGATAATTTCCTGACGATTACAAAGTATTAATAGTAAAAATAAGACCCAAACTCATAACTCATCTGTTCTTATCACTGTCCACTTTGACTGTCTGTGGTATTAGTGGCTACTCTGGTACTCAGTGTTACTAGAAATGCTCCTACGCCTTACTGTAAAACTGAGTTGTAGCCTAGTGGCAGACTGTAGCGCGCGCGCGCGCGCACACACACACACACACACAGAGAGAGAGAGAGAGAGAGAGAGAGAGAGAGATGGAGAGAGGAAAGAAGAAAGGAAGGGAAAAAAGAAACAAAGAGGCAAGACTGTACATTTTGCAGAAGGTGATGATGTCCACATGTTCTCTATTCTGTTCCTCGTGCAGCAGTGAAATATGTTCTCTTTTATGTTTAATATAAGATATAGAGCAATAAGATAATAAGGTAATAAAGTACCAGATGACAAAGGAAAGGGGGAGCGGTGCCCCCAGAAAAAGACAGAAACAGAGACAGGAAGAGTAAGAGGGAGAAGAGGGTGGGCGGGGGTAGAGAGAGCCACGGGGAGGGTTTGTCCTCTTATATAGCCCTGGGCAGAGCCACGCCCCAATGGCAGATAGGCAATGATGTCACAGGTAGGCAGACTGGAGCATAGTCCTAACATTCTCCACTTGTACAGACATAAGCCTGCTCAGAAGGACCAGGACAGGCATGGACTGTGATGGGTGTAGGTGGGGTGTCCGCCCAGCCTGTGAGCACACTGAGTTCTCTGTCCCGCCTGTCTCCATGTATCAGCTGAATGCTGTCTGTGGCAATAGAACCCACCCAAGACCATGGCACGGTACCCAGCGTTGCATGTGTTACCGTGAGCCTTGCCAGCAGCTTGTTAGGAAGTCAGTGCTGCAGTGGTCTCAGGAAGAGAACCACAAACGTCATTATCTGCTCACTGGCCCATAGCTGGTCAGTGGCAGGATATGGGTTTGCCTCAAGTTCCTGTACAGCCTGTGGGGCTACCCCAATGCCCATCTTTCATCCTAAATTTTCTTGGCAAACAGGCACTGTTTCTAAATAAAATCCAAATTGATAGCGCATTTCTGTTTCATAGGCCCCAACATATTATAACTATCGTGTGCCATTAGAACATCCTGGTTGCTCACGCCTACGTTAGAGGCTTGGGAGTGGTGTCCAGTTCTTTCTTTTTAAGAGCCTGTGAACTAGGAATAAATTATAACTTCAAAGGAGGAAAGGGCAATATTCACAGGGTTTTGCAGTTGGTCTGGACATGCCCTCCTCTTATATAGCTGAGTAGTCTTTATGAAGTTAAGTGACTGTTGAGGACCGACAGATGTAATGAGATTTATTGGCTGTCCAGGGGCCACTGCCCTCACAGAATCCATGGACGGAGAAGCTTCAGCATCAGAGTTACATTTTCTCACAGCTTGGAGTCAGGGAAGCCTCCAGAACAGTGTTTGGTCCCCTGTCTGCCTAGGGCTCCTTCCCCTGAGCACAGACATGCAAAGAGAGCAGAATGGGCTGTGAAATCAGCTCATGGCCACACACCAGGAGACCTAAGCTTAATTCCAGGTACCCAGGCAAAGATGGAAGGAGAGAACCAGCTCCACATGTACACTGAGGCACACACACAACATACACACATGGGGTGGGGGGGGGGCACTCTGTTATTCCTTCTTTAAAAACCCATTAATTCTATTAGATGAGGGCTCCCCCCTTAGGGACTCATTTGGTCTTTTTTCTTGTTTTATATTTTTGCTTTTTGGAACAGGGCCTTGTGCATAGCTCAGAGGCCTGGCACAGTGGCCTTCCCTGCCGTGGCCTCAGTGCTGAGGTCATAGGCATGCACCACCATGCCCAGCTAGTTCAGTCTTCCTTACCTTCTAAAGGACTTGCTTCCAAGTCCAGCACACTGACAAATAGAGCCTTAGCATAGGATTTGGAGTTTGGGGCCACAGTTCAGTCTACTGCATTCTGACCTTTTTTCTTATGTTCAGAATTCTTACTTAAAAGGTGTGACCTCAAAACTAGATAATAGCTTAACTGACTAAAATTTGTAATAAATATACTTTCCTTTCTTAAAATAACGAGTACCTATGTTGTCCTTCAGTTTAAAAGTCGCATGATCTGTACTTAGCAGCTCATCCTAGCACTCACCAGCAGACTCAACAATGACCAGAAAGTAATATTTGCTTTTCCAACAGTGTTTGCCTAGTCTCCGAATGACTGTTTACAGACAATTGCTGTGTTTGGGGTGGGGGACAAAACGCCCTGCAATAGAATCTCCACTTCCTGTTAAAGACACAGTGGGAAAAGCTTTGACTAAAGAGACGATTGTATCTCCTACTACAAATGTACAAGGATACAGTTTGTCCCCAGTAGCCCCAAATTTTCTCAAAGGAAAATCCTTCCTTCAAGGGATTGTTTGTTGCAAAGTTAATCACTTGAATAATGATATAAAAATCTTGTGATTTATAGCACAACCATGAGAGACTTTAATTTTCTTAATTGAGATGTTGGTGGCAAATGTGAAAGTCTTAGGTAAATTTTTCTGAATGCTTAAGTCCAAGGAACTGTTCTCGCTGCTTTAAATATAATTATATTTTAATCCCTGTGACAGCCTGAATGTTCCCACGTTTTCCACAGCTTACTCTGTTAGAACTCATTCCAGGTAACTTACCCAAGATTGGGTCAATAGTTCACAATGAACCAGGAAGTAATTATCAAGATGATTCTCAAAATGAACCAGGAAGTAATTATTAAGCTGTTCAGATGTGTTCATGTGGTGAAGTGTACTAAGAAAGAGGGGGAATCGACTCTTGCTATATAAAAATCAGAGCTTAGGAAATAAATGCTAAAGTTTGTGTTAGATGTCAGAGGAAAGTGTGTGTGTGTGTGTGTGTGTGTGTGTGTGTGTGTGTGTGTGTGTGTGTGTGTGTGTGTTGCAAGGTCTCTTCACATGACACCAGTGGACCACTTATCTGAGATTTATTAGAAATGCAAAGTAATGTCCCCAGCACCACCAAGAATAAAAGCCGAGCATCATCTTGTTTTTAGTAACTCTGAATGTGAGGATTGGAGCCTGGGGAGTTGATTCTAACTAGACGCTTTCTTTAACCCCCCCTGACTTCCAAAGTTCATTAGGATGTGAGGCCACCGCCTCCAAAAGTGGATTAGCTAGAGAGTGAACAGGAGCAGAAAGAATCAGAGCCAGGAGTGTGGGCTAACTGGAGGAGCCCTGTTGAGAACAGGCAGGGAAAGCAAGCAGGATCTTAGCAGTCAGAGGAGTTTACATCTAAAGAAGAAATTAGTAACAAATGTCCGTTGCATTTCATTACCCAGGGTCTCACAGACACTGTGCAAATACATTCCCACTGAGCTCCTTCCCCAACCTAGTGCCGCTTTTGACTCGGCACCACCAAAAAATAAAAACCAAGCATCATTTTGTTACTAGTAGCCCTGAGTATAAGAACTGTGCTGCCTAGGAGAGATCTGTCATCGCACAGTGTTGGGTGTCACCCAGAGGCTTGAACTAGTAAAAAACTAAAAAAATGTTTCAGATAACCTATCAAGCAAGCGATGATTGTTTATTTGAACAATGCATAGGCAATAAAATGCTGTAGGGCTATTAAAATGCAGTTCGATTGGGGGTTTTCTATTTTCTTATGAGATGATCTCTAGGAGACTCAGTAGAAAAAGCTCGGTGCATGTAGTTACACTCAAACAGTTCAGATGGTACGCACGTCTGGTGGAGGCAGAAATGCAGCAAAGCAGCTCCCAGGGAAAGGGGAAAACAGCCGTTTCACCTCTGACAGTTCGTGCTGCTTGAGCTCCTATCGCTCCACCACTAGATCTTGCACATACTAGGGAGGTGCACTTTTAATCCCAGAACTTGGGCCGCAGGGGCAGGCGGAACTCTGAGTTCGAGGCCAGCCTGGTCCACAGCAAGCAGGACAGTGAAGGCTACAAAGAGAAACCCTGTCTCAAAGAAACAAAAATGGAGAAAAAATAGATAAGCCACTACCTTTCTATGTCTGGTGCCATTAAGACCTTGCCAGTAAGGTATTCCCATGAAGAAAATCCAACTTTATATGCATGAGTGTATGTGATTAAAGTGAGTGCATCTAACTGTTTGGATCATGGCCTCCTGTTAAGTTTCAAGATGGCTTCTCAGGGTGTCTTTCTTTATTCAGCCATTCAGTGCGTATTATATGTGTGCACTTTCTTAAGGTCACTTTCAACGTGATCTTGAGCCTGAGAATCTCTCAGGGACTATTGGCTTTTGTATAGGAAGAAACTTTGAAAACCAGCTTCCTCGATTTTGATCCAATGACTGACATCCAAATGGACAGACGTGCTGAGGGCTAGACACTCACCCCTCAGCAACAGAGCTGCCAGGGGAAGCAAGGTCTCACATGCCGTCCAGCTCTCCTCCTCACTGCCCCGGCCAGTAGTCCTTCCACCAACAGCAAGCCAATTCAGCTCTTTGAGAAGGTTCATGTCCTCAAATGACTAACTCTGAGAAATAGCTAATGCTGCAGAAAGCACTGAGCCAAGCGTGATGGTGCACATCTGTAATGGTGGTACTGCTCAGGGTTGGGAGGCAGAAGGATTAGGAATTCAAGACCATCCTAAGATACGTAGCAAGTTCAAGGGCTACATAAGATCCTGTCTCAAAAATATAAACAAAGACTTTATGATCCAAATATTGCTTGGACAGTCTCACCTACAGCGTTAATAATATGTCAATATTTAGTTATCGTAGTTGAAGGAAATATCATATATTAAAGAAAATAGTTCTAAGGGTAAGTTTGCCTCCTGAAATGGGAAAAGGATATATATAAAAGAAAAAAAAAAAAGTCTTTTATCATTGAGTAATGGTTCTTGGCTCTTTATGTGTATTTGTATCCATGTGTGGGTATGTTTGGAGGTGCATGTTGCACATGCAGATGTACATGCACATTTATGCAAATGAGTGTGGAAGCCAGAGGTGTATGTCAGGTGTAACCTCACAGAAGCCATCCACCATGTTTTGAGGATTCTCAATACAAGTTTGCCAATCAAGCTGGTCAGCTAGTACAGGGTTCTGCCTGTCCCTGCCTTTCCAGGTTGGGTGCTGGGGAACGAACTTGTGCCCTCAAGCTTGCATTGGCAAGTGCTTTTACACACTGAGCCATGTCACCAGCCCAGGGTACCACTAGAGTATGGTGTGTTCCCAGAGAGCAGAATTCAGGGCAACCCCTCTGACATAAGTGAGAAAGGCCAAGGCCAAGCTGGATCTGCACAAGCTCACAGAACCTGTTGGTTCAGTGTGGGCCACAGAACTAACCATCCAAGTTCTGAGCTTGCCTGAGTTGGATCTCCATTTTCTCCCCAAAGCTGCACGAGAAATCATCTGGCTAGAGAGAGAAGAGCGAGCCCGGCAGCACTATGAAAGGCACCTGGAAGCACGGAAGAAGAAGCTGGAGGACCAGCGGCTGAAGGAAGAGCGGAGGAGGGCAGCGGTGGAGGAGAAGCGAAGACAGAGGCTGGAGGAGGACAAGGTGCAACAACATCCCTCTGCGGAGGAAGGGTCTCCTGTGTCGGTACAGTCAGCCAGCTGCTGCCAGCGGTCAGCAGTACAGATAGTGGCCACTGTTGAGGAGCACAGGGTGGAGTAGGGGGAAGCTGACTGGTTATTAGTGTTGCTGCTGGGTGTCTCTTGTGGAAACCTAGTACTCACTTCTGCTTTATTCAGCTGTACTAAGGTGCTAAAATCACCAAGTGGGCTTCCGTAGGGTTCTGCCATATGTAAACATTTACACGAGGGTAAACATTTCACATGTGCATATCATTCACACTCACTCAGCCCTTAAGTGTTTTATATAAGTTTTCAGAAAGGGGGGGCTCATAATCAAAACAGTAAGTTATACAGCAGAGAAGGGCATGAGTGTCCTTGCCAGGTGGTGTGGGACATGCTTATAATCAATACTCAGAAAACAGAGGCAGTAGGATTGCCACAGGTTCAAGGCTAGCCTGAGCTACATATGAAGCCCAGGCTTCGAAGGAAAAAGAGTTCTGCTCTCATGGGCCCCTCCCATTCTTGAGAGTTCTTTCTCACTTTTCCTTAATATGTTGACTGTACTTGTGACGAGAAAAAATTGTGTCCTCACTTTCTGAATTCCATTTTTAAAATATGGCTCCAATTTGAGCCTGGGATATAGGCATGAGACAAGTACTTGCTAGCATGCTTAAGGTCCTGGCACCTTGTATCTGTGTATCACACACAGACACACACACACACACGTGAGGCATAATGGTACACACCTATAGTTCTTGCACTCTGGAAGCTGAGTCAGGAGGATCACAAGTTCGAGGCTAGCAAGACACTACATTAACATGTGTAGGAGTAAATAAAAACACATGTTGAGTATCCGCTTACATGAAGACTGTACTGCCATGGGCCTCTCTCATGTTGCTGGAGACGCCACACCCAGTAGAGAAGTATTAATTTTAGTGTCTGTTGCACACAAGGGCTCTTGAACTGGGAGCTAATGCCTACAGAAACTATCCCAGATTGTTACTGTCCCCATCTTAAGATAAAGCACATAAGTGAGGAAAGAGATTATAATAGCAATCTAGCAGGGCGAGAATTCAGGTGGTCTTCTCTACGCTGCCCTGAGCTGCAGAACCTTCAAGCAGCTGACCCTAACCACTGGCTCCTCTGTCCCGCGTAAGGAGCGCCATGAAGCTGTTGTGCGACGGACGATGGAAAGGAGCCAGAAGCCAAAGCAGAAGCACAGCCGGTGGTCGTGGGGAGGCCCTCTCCACGGGAGCCCCGGAATGCCCAGCGCAGGTAAATGCAGCCACCACTCTCAAGTCTCTTCTTTGAGGTTGGTTTTAAATTTGTCTTTGTTTGGGTTTTTTGTTTGTTTGTTTGTTTGTTTGTTTTTCCTTAAATCTCCAGTTGCAAAACAAAAACCCCTCTGAAATCATTAAACTATAACTAAGTGACGCTTCTACTGTTTGAGGACAGGAGGGTGATGGAGGTGAGACCCAGGGTCCCCTCTTTGCCTCAGCATGAGCCCCTATCTGTTTGGGTTACAAAGTCGTCGCCTAGAGAGAAAGCTACACAGCACCTCTGGAACTCCCAGCCGGGACCGTGCTAGGATCTGTTTGCATAGGGTTTGCATGGCCATGGGTCCCTTATTCCTTGTCACTCTCAGCAGCACAGCTGGGTCAGAACCACGTCTGAGCAAATGCACCCTGACCCTCACGTGTGCGTGCAGATGCCTCAGACTGGAAGCAGTGAGCGTCCAGCCTACTTCTCTCTCCTTGAGTGGGCATAAAACCATGCTAAAATATTAACTTAGCAAAAGGCTTTGGTTCTGTACTGTAAATTCAGTATGCCTTAACTCTGACATAGTATGTCAGTTCTTCTTTTTCCCCCCCTGTCAGTTCTTTTCATTATGTGAGTCTAATAATCTTTTCTTTTCTTTTTTTAATCATGTCTTACATTCTGTCCCCAGGTGGTTTTGTTGAGTCATCCATCATTCACCTTCTCAGTTTAGCAGGTGTGGACCACCAGGTCACAGCTTTGGGGGCCAATACTAGAAAATCTGGTACAGACATGCCTGTAATTGCTGACCACCTGCTTTGTAGCTAGCCCCTCAGACATAGGACCAGTTCACAGATCGCTGAGCCATCACCAGCCAAGTCATCATGCAGGCTGCTGTCTACTGCATAGGCTTAGCTCTGCGATGGCACAGTGTTTTTCAAGTGTGATGTTATAACTCAGGTGATGTAAAGGTGCCGAAATAATTATACATGTCATATTTGCCTTCTCCTTAAGCCATTTTTAATAAAGCCTGTTTAAGTGTCTTCTAGCTAAGAATTACAATTGAAGTGTATCCAGTTTAACAGCTCCCATGGCCGTCACAGTCAGCTACCAGTCATAATCAGCCTTACTTTTATCTGAGTACTTGATTTTTTTTTTTTTTGCATGTTTGCTGTGTTTTTTTCATTTCTGTTTTTTATAAGCCTTTAATTTTTTTTTTAAGTTCATCAAGTATGACCACAACTTATTTTCCTGAGACACTGAACCAAACATAGAAGCACATTTTCCCCACGTGACTCTTTACCGCCTGTGACAGAGCACACACCAAATCTGTCATCATAAAGATATGACGTGTCAGTGTGCAGTGTTCCGTCGGGGAACAGTTTTCATGGATGTCCCATGAAGGAAAATGGTCATGGTCAATGTTTTTATCGCCATGTTTTTCTCTTACTGATTCGTGCTTTCCATCTCTGTGACATAAAAGTTCTGTTGCACAGTAACAAACATCTTTTAACTCTTGCTTTCTGTTCAGCCGCTCAGAGCAGTAAAACCAGTGATACATTTATGAGTTATTAGGTAAAGCCCAGCTTTATAATGGCTAGACTGGAGCAAACTCATGGAGACTGAGAAATGGACATTTGCATCAGAAACGGTTGGGATTAAATCTTCTCAAAGACTAGGAAATAGTCTGCTGCTGCTGTGTTGAGAAAGCTTCAAGTGGTGGTGGTGCACACCTTTAATCTCAGCACTCAGGAAGCAGAGACAGGCGGATCTCTGTGAGTTCAAAGCCAGCCTGGTCTACAAAAGCGAGTTCCAGAGCAGCCAGAGCTACACGGAGAAACCCTGTCTCAAAAAAACAAAAGAAGTAATTCTCAGTTAAGGATGAGCATCTCCTTTATTACTTATTACCAGTAGATTATAGATAATAGTCGAAAATGGCTCTGCTACCTGGCAGAATTCATCAAAAATGTTTACTGTCCAGGTTATTCAGGCCAGTGGGGACAGTGCAAACACGCTGCTGTGGAGAATGTGTCAGTTGTCCTTTCATTAGTCAGTGACAGAAGGCATGGCGCCACCCCTTTAACTTCTACCATTGTGGGTCAGTTTCCACACACTGCTGCAGATATGCAGTGAGATGGGTAGTTTCCGTCACCTGTAGTTTGTTCAGTTCTCATGAACTTAATGATGAGCAAGACTTTTTTTTTTTTTTCCTTTACAATGACGCGGTATCCCTTTCGATTCTTTAAGTCTTTAATTTTAACAATAATATTCGCTGGCTTTAACTGAATTCTGGTTTATGTTGCTGTCAGTTCTGCTGGGCAAGTTCACATACCTATCCCTCCTTTTGATATCTGGAGTGACACAACCCCTAGTACTTAAGGACCAAGCCCAGAACCGTGGACACAGTAGGCAACCTCCCTACTGCTGAGCCTTTTAGTTAGTTTATTTCCTATTATGAGGCAAGTCGTAGGGCTGCAGATACAGCTCAGTTGTGGCACCCATGCCTAACAGTGGCCTCAGTCCCCACAACAGAGAGCGAAACAGAAAGCAGAAGGAAAAAGGAACAGACGGACAGTCTTGTACTAAGCAGTATTTACCTGCAATCCCTCGAATTGGGCGTCAGATGCAAAGTAAGTGCCAGGCCAGGCCAGGCTATGTTGAGATACTGTCAAGGTGAGGGGCTTGCGAAGATCCCTAAGCTGGGCTCAGACTTACAGTTCTGACTTGGCTTCCCAGCCAGCCTTTCTTGTCAGTCAAATCATTCCATAATGAGTGTCAATGCCTCGAGTGAAATGACTATACAAGCAAGGGTCTCCGCAGCAGGACCGGATGCGCGTTTTACCCCAGGTTTTGCAGTTCCAGACCCACTTCTGAGGCCTCTCTTTGCTTCACAGTTGGCCTGCGTCAGCTCGGTAGCCTGTGTCGCCCTTGAGTGTGCCTTCGTGTGCTTGTATCATAATCGCATGCTTGAGATTAAACTGGTGAACTAAACGTTTATATTATTTCTTAAGAAAAATAAGTTTTATTTCTAACCTCTAAGTTACTTTAATATGTCCACTCAGAAAACTGTGTTGTTGTGGAAGATCTGGGAATAATGCCAAAGGCTTCCAGCCCTGCCTCTCCTCCCACCACGGAAGTAGGAAATCGCAACCCTGCGTGCCGGCTGTCAATTAGCGCTATCTCCATTTGTTTTAGATCCAGACAGGAGGTCAGTTTCCACCATGAATCTTTCGAAACATGTCGATCCCGTCATTAGCAAGCGGCTCTCGTCCTCATCTGCAACTTTGCTAAATTCTCCAGATAGAGGTACAGTCAAAAGGAAAACAAAGCCTGTTCTGTCACTTACTTAATGTTTTCTTTTCTGGATGTGTACGGGTGGAAATAGCATCTGAAATTGCTCTCCCTACATTTCTCAAATAGGAAGAAAAAAGCTTGAGAGTAAAAAAGCGCAAGCATCTGACCATCACTTGCCTTGGGAGGAGAGCGTTTCTCGTGTTAGAAGGTGGCCAAATGGTACATTTAGCGGTGCAAAGCGGTGCTCCCCTCAGCCCCTTAGCAAATGAAATCACCCGCTAATCAGTCCGCCAGGGAGCAGAAAGTCTTGCTCTGCACAGTTCCCTTCTTTCTGTCCGCCACATGTGGGAGTTCCAGGTGCCGCCTTTCAAAAGAAAACTGTAAATGATTCATGGCACAGTGTCGTTTTTCTAATTTGTTTCTCATCTGGACAAACATTTCTTACATGTGTGATTGGTTGCTTGGTGTCCACTCATTTCAATCTTGAGGGATCGGCCTGATTTTAAGATGAGCATCACCACTACTGCCTCCTATGCAGGCTAATGATCAGGTCTTCCAGATAAAGTCGTAACTGAGTTTTGAGTTTATGCGTCCTGTGGATTTACAGTTAGTTAGTCACAAAATGAAAGTTTTATTTTTCATCATAGAAGAAACAATCAAGCTTTTAAGAAAAGCTACTTGTTTTAATAACTAAGGTGATTTTAAATAAAACCAAAGAATTATTGTGAAGTACAAAAGAACACACTTTTTAAAAATAACAAATTATGGCAATTTTGAGTATGTTTTTAAGAAATTAGAAAGTGCTGTGTCCTTATCTTGAATAAGAATGTAATGTATGCATGTTCTGTATGTATGTCAGTTTATATATCTTGTCTTTTGTATTGTTGTGATACCATTGTAATATATAATATTATGTAAATGTTGGTAAATGTTTGAGCAATTTCTTATTCTTGTCTACCTACCCAAACTGTTCCTTTTTAAAGCTAACTTTGCCTAAAGCATTGATATTGGAATGTAATCAAGTTTTAGGTTTTTTTATGTTAATTTATTGTTGATTAAATTTTCCTTCCTAAATATCCGTTACTGCAGACAAGATAGTGTATTTGGGGGAGGGATAGACTTCCGCTTCAAGCTCATTCCCTTAGTAGGACATAAGATACAATGTGGATGCTATTCCTACAGTTCTCTGTTCACTTCCTTTTAAAGTGGTCACTTACCCAGCACTTGAATGTCATACTTTTGTGAACCTGGGTCTGAGACAAACCATAGTTAAGGATTTATAATATATACATTTTTGTTTGTTTGTTTGTTTTCATTTTTCGAGACAGGGTTTCTCTGTGTAGCCTTGGCTGTCCTGTACTCCCTTTGTAGACTAGGCTGCCCTCGAACTCACAGAAATCTGCCTGCCTCTGCCTCCCGAGTGCTGGGATTAAAAGTGTGTGCCACCGTGCCTGGCCAATATTCTTAAATTAAGCCTTGCTTTCCTGCGTCTGACAGTCTCCTAGATAAAGATGAGAATAAAGAAACTGGCTATAAACAGGCTGGCCTCTCTGAGGATTGAAAGTGATGAATTCTTTGTCAGTTAGAAATAAAATTACATTTAAAAACTTAAATGATGTATCTGGTTGGACTTTCTTAGGTATCTTCTTGTGGCTTGGGGACTAAGATGCATTGGATAGCCCATCTATTCTGTTTGAGGTGACTCAGTCCCTCAGAGGTTGAGAGTCTTAAGTTTTAGTGTCCCACAGGATAATGATTATCAAGAGAGATTGGAAGCGAGGTCAGCAGCCCCTGTCTATGCAACATCTCTGTGGCACCTGCAGGTCTCAGTCTCTGTGGCACCTGCAGGTCTCAACCTTCATGGCCTCCACATGTGCTTTCTTTGTTCTTGTTCTGTTTTTGAGACAGAGTATCACTATGTAAACCTGGCTGGTCTGGAATTCAGTATGTAGACCAGGCTGGCCTTGAACTTGATTCAGCCCTTTTGCCTATCAGTGCTGAGATTACAGACCGCACTGGAAGAACGAGCTTTGCGAGCTTTGCGTCCTTTGGCTGAATGAGAAGTGGAGTTAGGGTGCCAAGACCAATAGACTCTCAATAACTAGTCTGTCGCTGGAGCCAGGAAACTGCCCCTTGAATCAAGACACAGGACTGAGGAGTTGAAGACTTTTTTCACAAGAGGGAGAGCTCTGAGGTCAGTCTGGCTGGCTTTCCTGCTTCCTATCAAAGGAGCTGCAAGAAAGTTCCTGGCCTAACACCACATCAGCCTGGAAAGGGCTCCCATGCTATAGAAGGTTCTGTTGCCTTGTTTTTTGGTTAGACAAATTCATCAGTAAGAGTACTTTTCTGCCAGTTATTTTTGAACATTAGTTATGCCTTATCGTCTCACTGAAAAAAGTTCTTCTCAAACTAAACTAGAAGCTTTAAAGACAGATTCCAAAAAAAAAAAGAAAGCTTATGCAACGTTGTCAAATCATTTGAGCTTTCTCTGGCCTGTGGCAGTAGCCTTAAAGCTGATATTAAATTGAAGCTCTAAAAACCATCAGGGCTAGAATGCATCTGAACAGCTCTACTGGTTATTAAATGTTCTGAAATATTGTCAAGTTACTCAGTAGCCACTGCCAGACACTGCAAATGCAGTGGACGCTGCCGCAACTGTCACTGTGACCTACTTTCTTAAAATCATTTGTGACTTAGGACCGGGAGATGGCTCTGTGAGTCAGGTGTCACACAGGCATGAGGACATGGCTTAGATCCTTCAAAGCCTGCTTTAAAAGATCCAGGCATGGACAGGCACAGTGATGCACACCTTTAATCCCAGCACTCGGGGGAGGCAGAGGCAGATGGATCTCTGTGAGTTCAAAGCCAGCCAGGTCTTCAGAGTGAGTTCTAGGACAGCCAGAGCTACATAGTAAACAAACATATTTAAAATTAAAAAAAACAAAAACAAAAAGACAGGCCTAGCAGCATCCACCTGTGATTCCAGTACTGGAGACAAGGACATCCTCAGGACTTGCTGAACCTGTCTGGATAATCAATGAAGTCCAAGTTCAGGCAAGAGACCACACCTCAAACAATAAGGGGAGAGCAAGAAAGATGCTCAGTAGTTCAGAGCACTGCTGCTCTTCCAGAGCATATGAGTCCAGCTCCCAGCACCCTGTCAAGTGGCTTAAAAGTGCCTGTAGCTCCGGCTCCTGGGGTTCTAACACCCTCTTGTAGCCTCTGCGGGGACACACACACACACACACACACACACACACGGCATTCATTCACAGACATACACATAAGTTTAAAAAAATAAAAAAATAAAAATAAATAATTTTTAAAATAATAAAATAATAAAAATAAATCATTTTTAAAATAAGATGGACAGCAATTGATGTAGATACTTGACCTGTGGCCTCCACATGCACACACATGTACTTACACCTACACACACGCACATGCACACACACACACACACACACACACATATACATTATAGACATCTACAAAAGGAAAAAAAAAACATTTCTTTTTATATCTGAATTTAGTGTCAAATGAACTGATAAAATTACCCAATGTAAAGGAAGCATGTGAATTCTCACTGATTATTCCTGTAAGCTACAACATTAAAGGTGCATGTCCTCATCTTTAATACCACCCACCTAACCAGACTTTTCTCAAAAAGGAACACCAGGCTGCTTTAAAATAGTGAGCATGAGACTGTCTACTCTTAGCTTAAAATGAGTCTAGACAGATCAGGTGTGGTGCCAGATGCCTAACACCATCCCCTAGGAGGCTGGGGCAGGAAGACCATGGGCTCCCTGGCTTATGTAGTGAGACCTTGTGTAGAAAATAAGTAAGGACATAGAAATGAGTCAGTGCATTCTCACCTTGAACCAGTGTCCTAGGACATAGTGATAGATCCCAGCTGAGTTCTGCCCAGAAGCCCTCTTTCTAACCTAACCCATGCCTTTTCACTCTGGCTGTAGTTTAATTGGTGGCAACAGCTATGGGAGGTTTCAGGTAGCCCTTAGGTGGTCTCCAAATGCCAACAGTCAGCATCTGGCAGCATCTGTCTAAGGTCTGCTCGGCACCCATGACCCGAAACCCAGCAGCGACTTCGTGTTCATCAGTGACCTGTGGCAGTGTGATTTGCACAATAATGACTCAGCCCAGGTCCTTTAGTTCTGTGAACCTGAAGCCTAGATGGGTAGCCATGGGCTAGAATCCTTTGAGTTTGCCTCCCCTGATCAGAGTAGTCTGTGCTGCTGATGGTCAGCATAAATAGGTCCTGTGCCGGCCAGTTCCTCCCTGAGCATTTCAAACTCTCCACATCAGGAACCTCTACATTAAACAAGGAGGAAAAGGCTAGTGTGTGCAAACGTGGGCTAAAGTCCTACGGACGCTCAACCTGTCACTCTCCCTCTCATGGACCTCCCATGGTGGGATTTGCCGTAATACAAGCTACTGTGAGGTTCGTAATGATCTTCCTGTGAAGCGGCTTCTATAGTTGATGCCCCAAAGCCTCACAGAAGTAGTTGAGCATCTTAAGGGAGAAAAGAAAAGAAAAAATGTTTCTATGGCCAGGAGTGGTGCCGCACGCCTTTAATCCCAATCCCAGCACTTGAGAGGCAGAGGCAGGCAGATGGTCTACAAAGGTCAGGGCAGCCAGGGCTCTGTTACACAGAGAAACCCTGCCTCCAGAAACAAACTAAGCAAGACAACGATAATGAAATGTTTATCTCCTCTCTGCAGTTCTGAGCTCCTGTCACCGTATAGTTTACCTCAGAGACGGAAGCCTGTTCTGTTCTCCCTTTCTTGTTGGCTTGAACATAAAAGTTCTGTTGAAGATTTTTAATTTATCCTGAGCACATATCCACACTGGTCTTATCCATAGGTTTCGATGTAGGCTGTTCTATATTGTTTCCTCAGGCATCCTGCCCTGCCGTGGAGGTAGCGCCTATTCAGCCTATCCACGGCGCTCTCTGCTAACTTCCACCACTGACTTAGCATTTTTTACTAAGCCCTAATGCTAGAAAACATTTAACCCTGGGAGCCAAGTGCAGTGATTCAAGCCCATGACCTGTGATCCCAGCACTCGAAGACAGAGGCATGACACACCACGAGTGTGAGGCCACCTACCGAGTGCAACCTTGTTACACACACAAAAAAAAAACCAAAACAAACAAAATAATAATAGTTTAACTATAGAGATTTCCCTAATAAACAGAAACCTCATGGAAAAGTCACCAATTCTTAAACCAAAGCTGTGATCAGAGTAGTCACTTTTAAAATAAAGTCATGTCATTAAATGACTTCTTGGAGACTGGTTCTCCCTGCACAGAGGCAGCTATTTTCAGTGTAGTGCTGTTTAGCAGTCTATGGTTCTTATAAACTAAACCAGATCTCCTAGAGTCTGGAGTGCCGTTCCTCTAAGAAATGACTTATAAAGGACCGCGATGAGAAGTTACCCCCAAGGACTCTAGACCAGAGGTGACTTGGCCGGGGGTCAGACAGTTTTAAAACTTTCACGCATGGCATGGGAAATCATTCTGAAAGAGTGGTGTGTGATCTTTTTATTGCAGAGGCATCCGTAGGAACTTGCAGGCATCTTCACTAGCACCCCTCGAACATATCGTCCCTGTTCTGGTGGGCCGCCACCAGATGCTAACAGCATATGCAAATTCATAGCCGGTGCGCACTCTCTCACCACAGCCTTGCCAAATCCCAGTCGTTTGGGACCCATGTGCCATTGTGCAGTCCCAGAACTTAAGTTTGTCTTTGACGTTCTCCAGACATCACTTATAATCTTCAGGGTCGTAGTTACTATTAAATCTTTTGCTGTTTCTGCTTCATTTTGTCTTCCTTCAGCTCTGGCCTTGGTCCTCAGCTGAAAGTTTTATATTGTGCCAAACAGGGACCTGAAAGAGCCTGGCTTGCTGAGTGGAGAGGTCAAGAGAACCCCATACAGACCTTTGCATGAGTCTCCCTTCACTTTCTTAGAGCTCACCTCCTCTGGTTACCCTAGAGCGTTTGTGGAGAGCCGTCGGTGTTTAACAGAGCCCTCGCAGTCCTTTATGTAAATCTTGTCCTCATCTGCCAGCCCTAACGAGGTGGACTAAGATGTAGAAGAAGCCCTGTGTCGGAGATGGGTACCACCACTCCACTACCCGTCATGACGCCCGTTGGCTAGGTGCACCCTCCCCTCACCAGTAATAGCAGATCTGCGGTTGAAATGGTATTCTCATTTTAAGACCCAGTGTTTGCCTGACAAGGTTGATGAGCAAAATCCGTCCCAACTGCCACTTTAGAGCCCGCTGTAGGCAGCACAGGGAAAGGCAGAGTTCGTGGAATAGCTGCTCCCTTTGGGTGAGGAATCCTGTCACCCTGACTCGTGGCCACATGTCCTCCCTGGAGAGCCTGGGCTGCCTCAGGTCTGTCCAGACTGCGAAGGTATTGGTGTGATGCTCTGCACCCTTTTGACCCAGGAGAGAACCTTCCTAATATCTTGCTCATGTGCTGACATTTAGCTCGCCGCCTGCAGCTCAGCCCCTGGGAGAGCAGCGTTGTTAGCAGACTGCTGACGCCCACGCACTCGTTCCTGGCCAGGAGTAAAAGCACGGCTGCCTTGTCTGGAGACACAGGTAAAGTCAGCCAGGCAGGATGTCCTGGTGAGGTAAAGCCCCTCCTTTTGGAGCCTGTCTGCCCTTCCCACTCCATCTAACCCCACCACCATTCATGCCAGTTCGTGCTTCCCTGTGTTGGTGTTGGCTTTATGCTCTTGGCGTTGTCTTCCCTTCCCATCCCCGCGCAGCATCTTATCTGGACACCAGATGCCAGGCAGGCAGGTGACGCCCCTCACTGTGATCAGATGGCCTCTGTCTGTCTGTAAGATCACTTACCTACTTTGCTTCCTGCTGCCCCTGTATCTGAACAGATGACCAAGGGTAGGAGATACAATTTCATACCACACTGTGCAGGCTTGGAAATAGATCAGGACTCCCTCACACACACACCCCGATTTAAGCGTGTAGTTCCTTCATGCAGCGGCTTCCGCCTCCTGTTCCAAGCTTCTGTATGTAATCTATGAGTTGCAGCCTTCTAAGCTCTCAGGAGTGGAGAAGGCAAATTGAAATGTGCGAATTTGTTACGTTCACTTGGAAATATACAGAACATACCTAATCCTGGATGTCTTATTGTTGCAACTTTATACAATGTAAAATATGCCAGGATGAGGCAATGAATGAAAAGTGGGTGTGATGCACCCAGCTGGTAAGACCTCCCCGGCCATACAGACTTTGAGTAGCGTCTCTGTCCTGGTGTGGGGTATAGATTTCCCAGCTCTCCCTGGCATAGTTGGCCTCATCTGTGGAAGCAACCTCGCAGCCCTCATCCTTTGCACTGAGGAAACTGCATGCCCTCTTTTGAAAAGTTCCCTTTAAAAACGCTTCGTCTCTTCGTGCTCACCTGTGGTACCTACCCAGCGGGCTAACAAGTGTCAGCTGCTCCTCGCTGTCCAGTGTGAGTCAGTCAAGGCCACAGGCCTACACATTCTCAGCGCCTTGAGCAGCAGCAGTAAGGACTTTGTGGGTGTTCACCTGTCACTCTCAGTGCTCACACTGAAGCTGGGGTTTTTCTGAGGGAAAGAGCGCAGCACCTCAGGGTGGTCAGTGTTCTACGCCAAGCAGTGAAAGCAGTCCTCGGTGCGCCGAGTCCTCGAGGCTGCTTGTCCATCCTGTTTTGTAGCTACCCCATAGTGCGTGGCCATCATGCACCTGAATGCCATGTTGTGCATTGTCTCATTCCAAAGGCAGAAACTTGTCTCTCTTTTCTGTCAGCGCTAACTCTCGGCAGTGCCTTCGCTCCGCAGTCTCGCCCTCATGCTGTTTCTTCATTTCCACTCATCTACTCCCCGCCTGCCCCTCCGTTCCTCGTTACGCTTAGTCGAGTGCTTTTTATCTGCAGATTGGCTCTTTATTTTATGACTTCTCTAGTCTATTTTCATTTAGCTGCTACGTTTCTATAATTGATTTTAGTGGAAAGCAGGACACAGACTCAGATTTAAGTATCTACTGGTATATTCACTGGATTGTCATTACCTATTGCATTGACAGAGCTTATATTTAATGAGATTTAAAGGTCTTAGTTTCTATAAAGATTTCCACTTGGAATTATGAATGCAAATATATTGTCTTTTCAGGGACATGTGCTATCACCTTTTTTTTTTTTCATGTACCTTCCTGACTATTATTTTCTCTCCATTTTAGTTTTATTTCCTACTTCATCTTATTCTCGATTGTCGTTGGCAGAAGAGAGACCTATATCTATAGCTAGGATTGCAATAGCAGTTAAGACAGCCACCCTTGTTCCTCAAGGTATTTAGAGATTGTAGGGCCCTCCCCGCCCCCCTTAGCAAGCAGCAAAGCTCCGGTTGGAAACCCCGGTTCACACTTCCCATGTGCAGTCACTGCTCTGGGTTGATTCCCCCCCCCCCCCCCCCCCATGTCCATGCTTTTCCAGAACCTGCGGAATATGTGATCACTGGAGGTCAGGGTTAAGCAAGTCAGACATTGTAGATGAACATGGTATCCTCCAATCGATGTTAGCATCTACTGGTCCAGCTTCCTGCTCTCCGGCCCCACGCCCCCAGCTGCATTGCCTTCCCCACTGAGGCCCAGGATGGGTTAGGGCAGTGTGCCTCTGAGGGCCGGGAGAAGGGGAAGACTGCTTGTAGTCACACTACACGGGACATGGAGTGTGCTTCGGGGTGGAGCAAAAAAGCTCTTACTTGTTTCTTCAGAAGAATGAGATTATCCAATTTGCAGATTTCAGGTTTTCAGTGGTAGATATTCAGAATTTAGTGTCCTTGGAATTTTTAGTGTTTATTTTAGCCAGAAAGTGGGTTGTTTTTTTTTTTTTAACAATTAAAGTTGAGGATTTTTAAATAGAACACCACAGGTAGAGTTAAGGAGTAAACCAGATATAGTAGGGCACCGTTAATCCCAGTACTCAGGAGGCAGAGGCAGGTAGGTCTCTGAGTTTGAGTCCAGTCTGGTCTACATAGCAAATTCCAGCATAACCATCGCCACATAGCAAGAACAGAATGTTTTCTGCCTGTATTTAATGCTTTTTTTCAACACGACAATGAAGAATAAACCAAAAGACATGCTGAGATTGGATTGCATCCTGGATGGTCTCAGCAAATATTCATGAAGTTGTTCACTATAAGTGATGGGAAAGTAAAATCATCTTTACGTTTCCTTTCGTTTTCAGTATCAGCCTTGACCTCAGAGCAGGACTGTTCTCTGGAGTTTATTGATCCTTGAGCAAGGCTAATGGCTCTGGTTCTGCCTGGGCACCATGCGCCTCTCCTCCTGATTAGTAACCCGCAGAAATGCCCTGTGTGGGCCATGGTTTCTGTGGTGTGTCTAATTGACTTGGAAGAGTTTTGCATTAACGAGCCCTCTCCTTGTCTGGGAAATGAAAGGCCCTTGTGATACTTAAGGGGAAAAGTTATTTCCCAGTGTCTTCCTTTGTGGTCACCACAAGCAAAGGCAAGAGGGCCCTCCTACCTCAATGTACAAAACTTCTGTTTACCATTGAAGGTCAGAAGAAAAACTTGGTGTCCAAGCTCATGTTCTTATAAGGAGAACTGAGGAAATGGCAGTATTTCGGGTTACTGCAAATAAAGGCCATTTTTTTCCAGATATATAGGAAAGGACAGTTCAGCCCCGAGTCCCTTTGCCACCTTCACCATTCGGTGTCAGGCAGAAGATCCCTGAGAGTGGGGGTGATGGCGTTCCACCTATGCACAGTAGAGATGGAGTGCAGCTCAGTGACTCTCGTAGGTTCCACCCCTACGGAGAAACACAGAAAGATGTAATGCGACACAGCTTTCTGTATGCAAATAACACATGATTTTAAAACTTAAGATTACCCTAAACTTAGTAATTTTGAGTTTTTATCAGTACTGTTACATTTAGCTACATATAAGGTTTTTTTTTTTTTACGGTTTTGCCTCAAAGTTGGATGTGGCAGTGCACACTTGGTTTTTTTTTTGTTGTTGTTTTTGTTTTTGTTTGTTTTTTTTTTTGGTTTTTCGAGACAAGGTCTTTCTGTGTAGCCTTGGCTGTCCTGGACTTGCTTTGTAGACCAGGCTGGCCTCGAACTCACAGCGATCCGCCTGCCTCTGCCTCCCGAGTGCTGGGATTAAAGGCGTGTGCCACCATGCCCGGCAGCAGTGCACACTTGTAACCCCAGAAATTGCCACAGATTCGTGGTCAGCCTGGTCTACATAATGAGTTCAAGACTAGCCCAGACAGTACAAATGCACAAGCCCTGTCTCCGAAAGCTAAGACCTGCCACAGGAACTAGATTTGCATAAAGTAATTTTATAACCTGGCTCAGGTATACGCCATTATCCTCAGTAAGCATGTTTGCTTTATTTTTAAAGGAAAACAAGATTTTTTTATGGGATCTGAAATTCTGGCCCCTGTGCAATGTTAAATATATTTCCTTAAATCCATTGTTGCATAGTAACTTGATAAATGTCAAGGATCCTTTAAAGGGGGGTAGTCAGAAAAAAAAGTTCGGAGGCTGGAGAGGTGGCTCGGAGGTTAAGAGCACTGACTTGCTCTTCCAGAGGTCCTGAGTTCAGTTCCCAGCAACCACATGGTGGCTCACAACCATCTATAACATGATCTGATGCCCGCTTCTGGCCTGCAGGTGTACATGCAGGGAGGACACTGTATACATAATAATAAAGAAATCTTTTTTTTTTTTTAAGTTATGTTCTTAGTAAGACTGTAACTGCTACCATGATTTAGCCACAGTTGTGGCAGTCCTAACACCAGTGTTCGTCTCACCATTTTAAATAATTGCATCCTGTCTCCCCATACTTTGTGGGGGACAGAAGAATGCATGGGCTTGCCTTCAAATGAATAAAGTGGAGGGGGTTTTTGTTGTTGTTGTTGTTGTTGTTTTGTTTTGTTTTTGCTATTATTAGCTATCCCTGTAACGATAGTCTAAATACCTTGTAGCTAAGACTTGGTCAGTCGACACTTTATGTCTCAGTTGACATTCCCCCATTGACACTTTGTATCTCAGTTGCTCTCCACTACTGGCTTCTTGACCTTGGCTCCTGAGACAGTTGTAGGCCTGTCCCTTGCTTACTTGCATGCTTCCTCACCCCACCTTTAGTTCTATTTTGGAGGTAATTAGGAAAAATCTGTGCATAAGCCAATCTTCTTATAAACACGGCGTCACTGATACAGGGTTGTAGCCGAAACATTGGTACAAGGCTGCCACTGTCCGCACTACTGTCCTCACTGTTTCTATGTCTTTAGTCATAACCGAAACAGACAGGTAGCATTATATTCCAGGTGTGTCAGCTGGGCACCTCACAGACTCACAGGTATAAGGAGTGTTGAGGAGCATGGGGCTGGGCACCTTAGGTAATAACATCTTCTCCCCACTTTTCTCTCTGTCTCTGCTCTGCTCCTTCTGCACCTGCCTCTGGCTCTCTTCGCCTGCTCCTCTGGCACTCTTGTGTGTAAAACCAGTCACCTGCACTCTAGTTATCCCCATTTGTCCTCGTTCAGCATCTTCCAGCCCCATCGTCACGCCCTTGAAAGCTGCACACTCTAGAAACACAGTGGATCGACCAAAACTCTTTGTCACACCACCTGAGGGCTCTGCACGGAGGAGGACCATTCACGGACCAGCGGTAAGTAGCAACCAGAGAAGCCGCTGTCTGGGAGTCCGTGCTGTTTCTGTGCGGAGTGGGCACTGCCCAAGCTGTACTCTAGGCAGACGGTCAGGTGACTGTGACACAGCATCCCGCCCGTCATGAACCCAGCTGGCTGTGTGCTGCTGCCCTCACTGCCTCTCCAGGTGGAGATTTTGCTCTCCCTAAACATTTGAACTTGAGGTTGAAACTGTTCTTTACTCAAGTACAAATGAGTGACCGGTCTATTCTGCTGGGACCTTTATACAAATAAGTAGTTAGAATACTTTCTAAAAGTCAGAAAGGAAGTTGCCTTTGCAGGGGGAGCGGGTCTGGCCTGCTGCCCTGACCTTTTATCTCAACCACTTCCTGAAGGTAGCTCACTCAGAACCAGATGTGGATGTCTGTCTGTGTGTACCTGTCAAAGCCCATACATTAAACCACGTGGGCACATGTACGCTGTCCCTGCTGTGAATGCAGTGAGGTCGTTTGTGTGACCGTGGGAGTCCGCCTTCATCTTTGTTTAAACTGTGAGCTTGTTTGCTGTTGTTGGAAGATACAGGCATTGTTTACGTCTTTTGACCCTAGACTTCAGTCATGATGACAACATGTCGTTGCTGGCCTGGCAGGATGAGAATGTGACCCTTGTTATAGAGGCTGGAACCTTAAAACAAACAAAGAAACAGAAACATCTTTCCAGGCAGAGCAAGTCCAATGTTTAGAGCTGACAGAGCCTTCAAAAGATTTTGCTTAGGGGCAGATTTGAGGGCTGTGAGAGTTTGGTGATTTTGCCTACAGGAAATTTTCTCATGATCCCCTTCAGGCATCTGTGCTTGATTCATAACTGAGACACACTCACAGCCCTGTAGCCAAGGGCGAACCTACCTTCGATGTCTGTGCAGTTTTACTTCATTGGCAGCTCGATGCTGTGGAGATCCTGGCTGTGGACAGAACAGGACAGTGAATCAGAACATTTAGGGTGCTCATTGGGTAGGGGACAGTGTTTACCAACGGAAAATATCTTAGAAGGCTGGCAGTTGCCAACAGAATGAAAGCTTGTCATCTTTGGTGGTTACGTGTGTCAATGTCTTCTTCGTGTCATTGGTAGGACTTCTCATTGCCTTACTATCAGATACTTAGGGGGACGCCACTGTCAGGAAAATGGCTCCTAGAGCTGCAGCATGGAACCCAGAACTGGTTATAAGATTTGAAAAGTCACCAATGATGTAGGTGAGCTCAGCATTTAGATTTTAAAGTGTCTGTGCGTAAGCAAGGGATGTGGTTCAGTGCATGAAGTGCTTGCTGCGCGAGTGTGAGGGCCTGAGTTCACGCACCAGCATAAAAGACAGGTGCGTCCTTATCCTGTAACCTCAGCACTGGGCCACAGACACAGGTAGATCCACAGGCTCGCCAGCCAGCCAGCCAGCCAGCCAGCCAGCCAGCTGGTCCAGCTGACATGGCAATCTCTGGGTTCAGTAAGAGACCCTGTCTCAAAAATACAAGGTGGAGAAGCGCTTGAGGAAAGTGTGAGCCTCTGACTTCCATCCATGCGTAGGCACTGCACACACACATGCACATGCCCACGCCAAGGCTGGAGTCGCAGAATCGAGTCAGTTCTGTGTAAGCTCCTGAGCAACCACCATACTGTTTTGCATAGCGACTGTGCTGTCTTCACTCCTGCCGGCCACGATAAGAATCCCAGTTTCTCCGCATCTTTGCCAGCACTGCTATTTTCTGTTTTGGTTTTATAATCTCCAATCTAGTGAACGTGAGTGACATCTCGTTGTGACTTTGATTTTCATCTCAACAGCATGGCACAATTTTTGTAGATGTGTTGGCAGTTGGTATCTGTGTTTGGACAGACATTGGTAAAGCCTTTTGTGTCTATATTTGCGTGTTGTTAACGATCCAGCTCAGGGCCTTGTATGTGTAAGGGAATTGCTTTTCCACTGAACCCACCATTGTCCCAAGCCCATTTTAACAGGTAAGGAATTGTTGCATCGTGGGACTTATCTCTTTATTCTAGATAATGGCTCCTGGCCAGATGGGCATAGGTTGCCTGTTCAGCCTTTTGTGGCTTTTGACCTATAGAAAAAAAAAAATGTTATTTTGATGTTCATGTGTCCACTTTTGTATTGTTGCCTGTGCTTCAGGCCCATAAATTAGTACTAGGTCCATGATATGAAACTTTCCTAGATATTATCCCCATTTTACAGGTTTAAGACGAGTTCATGTTTGTGTGTTGTGTAAAGGGAGGATCTGGTTTCATTATATCTCATGTGAATCCTTAGTGCCATGTGCTGAGTGGTCCTGCACTCTGCAGTTTCTAGACTTTATCCGGTTGGTCTGCATGCCTGAGTCTATAAACCAGCACCACACTGTTTTACCTGTTACTGCTTTAAAGTATATTTTAAAATCAGGAATGTGAGTGGTCCAGTCTGTTCTTTTTCTTATTTTGTGACATCCAGTTGACTTGAGCAGCTTGTGTGTGTGTGTGTGTGTGTGTGTGTCCTCAACATTGTGGAAAGATGATCACAGAGCTTGCTAGCCATGATCTCACACCAAGATAGAAACCTTTATGCTTTTGTACGTGGGCTGCCCAGACAGGCGGCAGGATATAGGAGAAGGACAGAGTCCCATCTGAGGCTCTCATGGCCCTGTTGGTTGAGGAAAGAGAAAGACATCACCAGCCCAGTGTCACCTTGATGACAATGACCTGCCATGGGTCCCCTCCCTGGGCTGTGATTCAGGAAACACAGATGCTCAAAGTTAGCCCCAAACGCTTTCCTGACTCTCCCGCTCAGCTCTCTTTGATCTTATTTAAGCTATACCAAAATATCTTTACTAGCCACAAGTGGTGGTGCACACCTTCAGTTTCAACACTTGGGAGGCAGAGGCAGGTGGATGTCTGTGAGTTCAAGGTCAGCCAGGGCTAAATAATAGAGAGACCCTGCCTCAAAAAAGCAGGTTTTGCTTTGACTTAACAAGGTGCACACTCAAAAGAGAAATGAACAAATAAGCAAGTATATGATGCATCTTAAAAAAAAAAAAAGCATTTTTAAAGGGAAAAGAAAAGTCTAACCTTGGTACATTAGCATCCATCCCCCTTAGGAAGAAAGGAAGGCCCTCCATCCTAGCTCCAGTGTCCCGGAGGCACATGGGCTTCTCTGTGTACCACTCAGGAGGGCCCCACCTGCCTTTGGGAATTGAGGACGGGCCGAGGGTAGCCATGCAACTGGAATGATACAGAACTGCCCCCCATGCCATAGGAAAGAGCCCCTTTGCCCTCGGTTCTTCAGTGGTAGGGACCCGACAGAGGTCTTTAATGTTTCCTACACTTGCAGCCAGGGAAGATGGGAGAAGCAACTAGAAGGA
Organism: Acomys russatus; assembly: GCF_903995435.1. NCBI lineage: Eukaryota > Metazoa > Chordata > Mammalia > Rodentia > Muridae > Acomys > Acomys russatus. Next base: position 33,213,084 of record NC_067157.1, on the reverse strand, counting down.
ACCCAAAAGAGGAAGGAGAGCAGCATTCCCACTGCTCCTGTAGGGAAGGAGCCGGGGCCCAGGCAGCTCCTGGACAGTGATATCTACCCTGTCCCTTGTTCCCTTGCACTCAGTTTCCCACAGATGTGACCAGCCAGGCCTCTCTGCCACCCTTAACAGGCTCAGATCCTTCAGGGTTTTCTTTTGTTTTCTTTTGTTTTTTTCTTTTTCTGGCCTTTGTTCCCTCCCTCCTCCATCCCCTCTCCCTCTCTCTGTGTATCTCTGTCTCTCTGTCTCTCTTTCTCTCTCTGTCTCTCTCTCTCTGTATGTGTGTCTGTCTGTCTCTGTCTCTCTGTCTTGTTGTCTCTGTCTCTTTCTGTGTGTATGTGTCTATCTGTCTGTCTCTCTCTGTGTCTCTATGAGTGTCTCTGTCCCTGTGTCCCTGTCTCTTTCTCTCTCTGTCTCTCTGTCTCTCTCTCTCTCTCTCTCTCTACATGTGTCTGTCTGTCTGTCTCTGTGTCTCTGTCTGTCTCTGTCTCTCTTTCTATCTCTCTCTCTCTCTCTGTGTGTCTCTCTCTCTGTGTCTCTTTCTGTCGCTCTCGCCCCCCCCTCGTGTGTGTGTGTGTGTGTGTGTGTGTGTGTGTGTGTGTGTGTGTCCATAGCTTGCAATTCTTGAAACACTTATCTAGGCTTTCTCTTCTCCTTCCCTTTCTCATACCCTTCACCTCCTCCTTGTCCACGTTGACTCAGAACCTCAGAACACGTCTCTAGTGTTTTCTTCCTACATTGGCCAGATCTCAGGCTGAGTTCCCAGGCAGCCGTCAGCAGAGGACTGGTGTTTCCACTCATGGTTAGATCTTTCTCAGAAAGACTAGCCTAACCTTCCTCACTCTCCCCAAGGAGCATATATATCTATATATGGACTTGTCTACAATGTCCACATAAACGGGGGCCCATGCATCTGAAATAATAGATGTGTAAACGTTTTTAAAATGACTAAGCAATAGTATTTCCCAGAGCAGAAGAAAACGACCAAAGAATTAAAAAGTAGATTATGTGCTTAAAGATTTTTGTTTTTTAAAATGAGGCTCGTAGTGTAGCTCAGTGGTAAAACACTTGCCTTGTATAAAGCCTGGAGTTCAATCCTCAGAATGGCAAAAGGAAAAAAAAATCACAAAATTTAAAAGGAAGTGACTTTTAACATATGTGAGAGGCAAGGTAATTCACTCCAGGTAATTTTAGACAGAAAGTATAGGTGCTTTTTAAAAGCCTCACTATACTTTTTATTGTTTATTTATTTTCCTTATTTAGGTTATAATTACATCATTGCCCCCTTTCCTTTTCTTCCTTTTTGACAAAACAATCCAAGTCATCCATCAGATCTACTTTATTCGTGCCATCTTTGTACATTTAATTCCATACTGTTCAGTTGTTAGCTGACAGGGTCCTTTTCCTGCAGTGGGATGGATAGATATGACATAGTTTAGACATAGTCTTAAACAAATTGTTGGATTATCATTGAATATGATTATGTCCCTCAGAAAATCTTGATTATTGAGTTTCTCTGACCCCAGAGCCATAAAAGAGAGCGAGACCGAGAACACGGTCCCTTCCATGTCTCCTCCGGCTTCCGACGGACTCAGTCTCCATCTCATCCCAAAGCAAGAGCTCCAGCTCCGGCCCGCCTTCGGTGAGTGTGATGGAGGGGGATGGTGGGAGCGTCCACACTGGCCTTCAGGAATGAATAACAAGCTTCCTTTGAACAACAGGAAAAAGGAGCTTTGAACTGGGCCTCGTTAGGGCCTCCTTTTACCCCATAGGGAAAAATACTCATATCTAAACGCCTGCTGGGTTTCCCACTAGTGGGCGTTGTGGGTTCTGGTAAGCGATCCTGACACACCCCATTTGTTGCCTAGGCTCCCATCCAAGTCTATGCCTCACTTGCCTGGCGCACCCCGGCCAGCATCCACCTTGCCTCCAGGCTCAGTCAAAGCCGCTTCCACTCAGGCCCATCACCCATCACCTGGCAACATCCGCCCTGTCAAGAGAGAAATCAAATTGGAGGCTGAGAAAAAAGACCCGGAGAAGAGAGTTGCCAACGAGCCATCTGTAAAGGGCAGAGCACCCCTAGTGAAGGTGGAGGAGGTCACAGCTGAAGAGGGGACACCTGCAGAGCCAGCTGACGCTAGTAAGGATGGACCACCTAGTGTTCTCTCTGTTTGCCCTGTTCGTTCATACATTGTTTCATTTAAATTTCCTTTCCTTACTGGATATTTGAAATTCATATTCCCATTCTCTCTTCCTCTCTTTTTCTCCCCTACCACTCTGTATTGTGAATTCACTGTGTGGCCAAGGGCGACCTTGAGTTTCTTCTTCTTCTTCTTCTTCTTCTTCTTTTTTTTTTTTTTTTTTTTTTTTGAGACAGAGTTTCTCTGAGTAGCCTTGGCTGTCCTAGACTCACTTTGTAGACCAGGCTGGTCTCGAACTCACAGAGATCCACCTGCCTCTGCCTCCCATCATGACAAGCATGAGCCTGGCTGACCTTGGACTTCTTACCTACTGATTCTAACTCCCAGGTTGCTAGGATGACAGCTGTTTGCCACCAGGGCTGCTTTTATGAGGCCCTGGCATAGACTTGGACCTCATGCACACCAGGCAAACGCTCCAAGCTTCTTCCCAAGCCTAGTCTGTACTGTAGAAAACATTTTCAAAGAATTTCTAAAAATATTTTTTAAACTATTGCCTCCAGAATTTCTCAAACTATGAGCCCCTGGCCTTACCTCAGACCCACTGTATCAGAATATGTGGTAAAAGGGTCAAACCGCTTCCATGCTAGACTTGAGGCCCACTGCTTTAGTATAGAGATCGGCAGAGATCAGAAGGCCTAATGCTTGGCTTCTGTAAGATAACTCAGTGTTCTTTAGAAATTTGGGAGCCACCTGGAGCTAGGACTTCAGTATTTTCTTGCTGAAAATTATTTTCATACAAATATAATTCGGGTTTGAGGATGGGAACCAAGAACAAGTTAAAGTGTTAAGGGTGGAAGAAGAGCTGGGTGCTGACGTCATTCTGAAGGAGGTGATAAGGATCCAAAGCAGCAAAGTGCTAACGAAAGGCCTGGGCCTGTGTTTCTTTCTGGTCATCCTAGCTCTGATGGAGGCTGAAGCACACAGATCTCAAGTTCAAGGCCTGTCTGAGATAAAGAGTGAGTTCAAATGCAAGCTGAGCAAATCAGTGAGGCTAATAAAAGGACACAAAGGGCCGGCGCGTAGCTCAGTGGTAGCCTGCTTCCCTAGCCGGGCACAAAGCTGTAGCTTCAACCCCAAAGCAGAGGGGGCGGGGCTCGGGGAGAAAGGGCTCTGTGATTGAGGTGGACTGTAAACCTGAAAGGGAGGGTTTACGAATGAACTCTCAGATGCCTACGCCGTCATATACAGTCACGATAGTCAAGTGCCATCATCACTCATCTTCCTGAATCTAAACACCACACAACTGAATAGCTGTTGCCCCAAGCATCCTTGAGACCACACATATGGGCAGCTAGCATACCGGCCCTGGACAACACTGTTGCTTCCTCACACTCCCAGGTCTCAAGATACCTCTGGGTAGATTTTTTTTTTTTTAAGACAAACTCTCAGTATGTATCCCAGGCCACTTCCCAAGTGCTGAGATTGAAGGTGCACGCCACCACACCTGGCTGAAAAGATGACTCTTAGCAAAGTGTAGTGGTGCACACCCATGGTCTCAGGAGTCAGGGAGTCCTGGGTATGGCCTGGGTCTAAGGATGCTCATTAAAAAGGCTAAGTCGAGCCGGGCGTGGTGGCGCACGCCTTTAATCCCAGCACTCGGGAGGCAGAGGCAGGCGGATCGCTGTGAGTTCGAGGCCAGCCTGGTCTACAAAGTGAGTCCAGGATGGCCAAGGCTACACAGAGAAACCCTGTCTCGAAAAACCAAAAAATAAAAAAATTTTAAAAATAAAATAAAATAAAAAGGCTAAGTCACCAAAGCATAGACATAGTTGTAATAAGAGGCCAATGGAAAACCTCGTCCTCATCTTGCTGGGTGTAGAGCTTCCCACAGAACCAAACACGAGGCTCCCAGTGCACATTTGGTGGACATTGTTAACTGATTTAACTGACAGAGTGTAAGCTTTGTCGGGCGTCTCACTTACACATGCCCTTTTTATCACCGGTTGCTTGGCTACAGATAGACAGTTCGGTGAGACCGTGAGAACACACAGTGGTGCGTGTTCCCTTTTTCTTTGAGAATGATGGATCCCAGGCCTAGGGCGCGGGGAAAGTCAGTTTTGGTTTCATTCCTCGAGTTTCAGCTCCACTTGGTTTTCTCCTTGTGCCTATTTGTACAGCTGTTCCGGCCCCGGCCCCGGCCCCGGCCCCAGCTCCAGCTACGGACCCGGCCCCAGACCCAGCACCATCATCCACTGTGGCTGGTGGTGTTCCTAAGACTTCCGCAGGCACCACTGACCCTGAAGAAGCTACGAGGCTACTGGCTGAGAAGAGGAGGCTAGCCAGAGAGCAAAGGGAGAAGGAGGAGAAGGAGAGGAAGGAGAAGGAGGAGCTGGAAAGGTAAATGTTGCTCATGCCCTCAGACTTGCTCTGTAGCCAAAGATGGCACCAACCGGTTCCTCCTGCCTCCCCTCCAGGGTGAGGCTACACTCGTGCAGTCTTGGTTAACTCAATGCTGGTATCAGATCCAGGGTTTTGTCCATGCCAGGCAAACACTGTCAGCTGAGCTACAGCTCCAGAACTGCTTTTAAAATCAAATTTCTTCTGGATAGAAACATTCCAACAAGGATAAGAAAGGCTTAAAAGGGGTCATATCTAATTCAAGTAATTGCATACATTTTAAGTAGCCCTTCCTGTTCTCTGAAGGCTCGGAAGAGGTATGTGCGCAGGTACAGACAGGTGTGGACAGGCAGTCTGCAAATCCATAAGCAGAGTGAAGGTGCAGTTGTCAGGTCTGCTTTTGCAGCTAAGGCATCTTCAGACTAAAAGTTTCTTTACTGTCTTTGTATCACTGTAAAGCTGCCTAAGACTGATATACATGTTCTTCAGGGCTCCTGTCAGCGGGGTAAGATGTATAACTGCTCCAAAATTGCCTGACAGGCAAACGCCAGTGTGGTGGTTTTGGCAGAAGCATTACGTACAGGAAAGGCAAACCCATAACCAGGATAAGTATCTACTCCAGTAAGGATAAAGCATTGTCCTTTTCATGGAGGCAGCGGCCCAGGATAGTAAGGATGCTATCTGGTCATCCCAGGGAATACAGGTGTATCTGGGGCCCAGTGTTGGCCTCTGCTGCTGGCAGGTCTGGCACACAGCAGCAGCTGTATCCAGGTCAGCTTTGGTGAGCGGAGGCCAACGTGTCAAGCATAACCCCCACATCTCCCGCCATGCCCACCCTGTTCATGTGCCCACCGGGCAGTGACAGGAATGGCTGGGGAAAGAGACTGACTGTCCACAGGATGGGTGCATCCAGTCCCCTCAGCTGAAGTCACCTTTCGATGAGCATTTACAGGGGGCACAAGTATCTTCACATGCTCTGCCCCTACCCACAGACTTCTTCCCCAGATGTCTTTCTCATCAGTTTCCCAATCTTGCTCTTCCCAAGCCCCGACCATCCAGCCAGTACCATTGGCTACAGCCCATGAACAATTGCACATCTGGTCATCCCTCCTTCCTAACAAAATGTACAGCCATGTGTACTGCCTGAAGTTCTGCCCACTGTCTTAGTTAGGTTTTCCATTGCTGTGAAGAGGCACCATGACCAAGGCAGCTCTTATAAAGGACAGCATTTAGTTGGGGCTGGCTTACATTTTCAGAGGTTTATTCTGTTATCATCATGACGGCAAGCATGGCAGCGTGCAAGCAGACATGGTCCTGGAGGAGCCAAGAAGGCAGCTAGGAGGGGGCTCTCCTCAGCACTGGGCAGAGCTTGAGCACTAGGAGACCTCAAAGCCCGCCCACATAGTGACATACTTCCTCCAACAAGGCCACACCTCCTAATAGTGCCAGTCCCTGTGTGCCAAGTATTCAAACATGTGCATCTATGGGGACCAGTCCTGTTCAAACCACCACACCCACTCTGAGGATTTCTCTTCACCAGCATCCTTCAGGGTTGTCCCAGAAAGGAGATGTAATGCCACCAGCTATCTTGTCCACTTCTGGGTGGTGCCTGCATAACGTGTAGAACCATCAGTAAACCAGGCCCAAGTCTTCTCTTCCTCAGTCAGCTGATCATAGGACACATCCCATGAGGCCTTAGCTGCAAGCTTGGCAGCAGATGGCAATGTATCAAGAAGTAGAAACCATAGGCATTTGGGCAATTTCTTCATATAATTTGCTTGTTCCTTCACAGCCTGCTCAGGCATGTATATGATGGTGGATGGCTGCCGCGCACGTCCAGCGTTGTGACTTGGCAGGTCCAATACCATCCAGCTCATGATGGGAAGCTCAGGCCCATTGTCAAACCCACAGCAGGCCAAGAGCTGCCTTTCAAAGGGAGAACAGTTGTCTGCAGACGATGGTAGAGCCTTGTCGCAGAATCCCAAGGGTCTCTTCTGTGACTCACCTACCACTGCCAAAGGCTCCAAACAGCATCCCTATCTGCCACTGAGACCTCAAGTACCATTGGGTCTGCTGGATCATATGGTCCAAGTGGTTGAGCAGCCTGCACCCCAGCCTGGAGCTGCTGAAGAGCCTTCTCCTGCCCCAGGCCCCACAACAAAGCCACCAGCTTTCCGAGTCACTTGGTATATGGGTCAGAGTCACACACCCAAGTGAGGAATGTGCCGTCTCCAGAATCCAAACAGGCCAACTAAGCTTTGTGTTTCTTTCTTGGTGGTGGGAGGAGCCAGGTGCGATAACTTACCCCTCCCCTTAGAAGGAGTATCTCTGCACGCCCTACCATCTCCTGGTACCATCGGCTGTCTTAGTCAGTGCCATGCTGTTGTGAAGAGGCACCACGGCCACAGCAACTCTCACAGGAGAGCATTTAATTAGGGCTTGCTTACAGTTTAGGAGACTTAATCCACGCTTATCTCTGCAGCACACAGGTAGACACGGTGCTGGAAAAGTAGTTGAGAGTTCTATATCCAGCACTTGGCTTGGGCTTTTGAAACCCTCAAACCCAACCCCACCCCCAGGGACTTACTTCCTCCAACGAGGCCACACCTCCTAATCCCTCCCAAGTAGAGCCACTCCCTGATGACTAAGCATTTAAACATGAGTCTATTGGGTGAGGGGAGAGGGCGAGGAGGGAGTTGGGGTGGGGGTGGGATTCCTATTCAGACCATGCGCCTAGGTACTGTGTTCTGGTCTCAAACTGTTGTTGTGATATAACGCTCTGACCTGAAGAGGAGGAGAAGCTCATTTGGCGTACACTTCCAGGTCAACAGTCGTTCTTTGAGGAATGCTGCCCTCGGCCTTGCTCGCAGGCTTCTGCATTACCAGCCTCCATATGCATCACTGCCTGAGGTAGACTGGGCTCTGCTACATAAGTAACCATCAAGGCAACCCCCTACAGACATGCCCACATTCCAACCTGATCTAGACTGTTCCTCAAAAGTGTCAAATTGATAGCTCAAGCTAACTACAATGGTTTGCTTAATAAGGCTTGATGGAGCTGGGGAAGACCTCAGGTTTGGTTAGGGCCACCCCCTTGGCTGTGCCCACCCTTCATTCCACAGGAAGCTTACGTGGCCTGTCTTCCTCCTGACAAGACATTATCAATCTTACTGTAAAAGGTCACCTTGTGTCTGGCGAGACGACTCATCAGTTAAGAGCACTCACTAGTTGCTCTTCCAGAAGACCTGGGTTCGACTCCCAGTGACCTCGGGGTGGCTCACAAACACCTGTATCTAGTTGGAGGGGTTCAGGTGCGCTCTGCATGTAACAAGCACACACGTAGCACGTAGACACACATTCAGGCAAGATGCCCATACGCACGTAATATTTCGAATTTTGGTTTCTTGTTGAGGTACGGATGAACACTTGATGGTTTTCACTAAAAATCACCTATGCTCATGTCTCCTTTAAAGATGAATTGCAGATCCTCTGAAAAAACAAGTTGTCCCCCAAATGTCTGTGGTTGTATGCTGCTTCTGACAGATTGTTCTGGAGAGGGAGGAGGACTGGAGAACACTGTTCCGTCTCTATGGCGGAATGTGACCAAAGTGCAGATTTTTCCTGGCCTCTCTTCAAAGAAGTGTCTTCACCATGAACCTTCATTCTTGTCTTTTCCCAGACAAAAGATAGAGGAACTGTCCCGAAGGATGGCAGAAGAGCGAAGCCGCAGGGAAGAGGAGTCACGCAGGCTGGAAGCAGAGCAGGCTCGAGAGAAAGAGGAGCTGGCACTGCGTCTGGCTGAGGAAGAGCGGGAGCGGTGGGAGAGGGAGGAAGTGGAGCGCCTGCAGAAGCAGGTGTGGGCCCTGCCCCAGACAGGGGCTGTTCTCAGATGAGAGGGATGCAAAGCCGGTGTGGGCCCTGTCCCAGACAGGGGCTGTTCTCAGATGAGAGGGGAGCAAAGCCGGTGTGGGCCCTGCCCCAGACAGGGGCTGTTCTCAGATGAGAGGGGTGCAAAAGCCGGTGTGGGCCCTGCCCCAGACAGGGGCTATTCAAAGATGAGGAGTGCAAGGCTTGTTCTGGCAGATGCTCCAGAGGGCTTTGCTCCCAGAAGATCAGGGCTGCTAAGCAGGCACAAGGCAGGTGCAGTGATCCACTGCTCCAGAAGTGGGGGCAGGGGGGGCATCTCCAAGATGAGTAAGGTGTTGCACACCCGTCATGGCTTCTGCCAGTGTGGGGAGGGGAGCTGGGTTGCAGACGAGCAAGACTAGGGATGAGCAGCGGAAGTAACTTGTTTTCAGAAAGAAGAAGAAGCCCGAGCCAGGGAGGAGGCAGAGAGGGCCCGGCAAGAACGAGAGAAGCATTTCCAGAGAGAGGAACAGGAACGCCTGGAGAGGAAGAAGGTAGGGGTCGGCGTAGGGAACCAGCATGGCTCTGCTGCTTTGGCCATGGTCTGAAGTTGGAGCCTTGGTCAAGAACAAAACATTCTACCTTTGTCCAAGAAATGGCCCAATGTATTATTAATTCCAAGAAAGCTGCCAGAGCAGTTACTCCACCACAGGAGTGAAAAGGAGGCTCCAGCGTCTGTTCATAACTCCAGTTAGGATGCAAGACTATAAATCATATCTTCCCCACGCCTTAATAATCTGCTACTTGTTCTATCGCCAGGACGGTGGGGGGTGAGGGGCGGGGGCACTTCCTGCATCTCCTCCACTCCCTTGTGTGTTCTTCCTTACAGCGCCTTGAAGAGATTATGAGAAGAACCAGGAGACCGGAGACAGCAGATAAGGTGCTGGCACGGCCTTTCCGAGCTACCCTTTTGTTCTGTGAGGCAGGGGGCTGGCATCCCTCAGGCCTCCCTGAGCATGACCTTGAACACCCTGCAGCTCCTGCCTCCTTCCCACGTGTTGGGGCTGCAGGCCTAGGCCATGCCACGCTAGCTCTCGCTGTTCTTGATAAAGCTTTTCTTTTCTTCTTTTCAATCACACCCTCCTCCCCTTAGAGATCAAACCCAGGTGTCCAGCCAGCATTCTACCACTAGGAACTTGAACTTTGAATTTTTACATTGGCTGTCTTCTCTTTCTAGAAAACCGCCGAGCAAAGAAATGGTGACATAGCCAAAGGAGTTCTCACTGGAGAAACAGGTATTAATATTGGTGAATTCGAGTCGGTTGAAATGTTGCTGTGGACATAAGAGTGGGTGGGAGGGCACTTGTTCCACTTTAAAGGCTTAAAAAGAAGAATTTTTAAAGATGTGTGTGTGTGTGCGCGCGCGCGCGCGCGTGTGTGTGTTCCCACAGAGCTCAGAAGGGGATGTCAAATCTCCTGGAGATGGAGTTACAGCTGGCTACAACTGCCTGACATGGCTGGTTTTGACTGCTGAGCCATCATCACTCCAGCCCCTAAGACCATGGTTCTCAACCTGTGGGTCTCCACCCCTTTCTGGGAATAGGGGGTGGTAGGGTCACATATCAGCTGTCCTGCATACCAAATATTTACATTGTGTTTCATAACAATAGAAGAAAACAGTTATAAAGTAGCATATAAGTAGCTACAGTTACGAAGTAGCCACAAGATAGTTTTATGGTTGGGGATCACTACAACATGAGGAAGTGTGTCAAAGGGTCGCAGCATTGGGAAGATTGAGAACCAGCAGCCCCTGTGGCTTTACACATGCCCATTTTGATAAGATCTTGTTTGTCTGTTTAGGGTTTTGCTTGAACTAGAGTCTCGTTCTGTAGTGCAGGCTGGATCTGCATTCACTATGTACCTGAAGATGGATGTGAACTCCTTCCTCAGATGCTCATGTGCTAGGGACATACACTTACCCTGCTACCCCTAGCTTAGATGTACACACCTTCAGGACTTGCATTTATAACAAGTCTTAGAAAAAAAGATTTGAACATCACTTCCTTTAGTCTTGACTTCAAAAGGGAGGTAAAATCTAAATGGTGCTGGTTACATTGTGACTTGTTCATATACTGTGGTCTTTGGGCAAATTATTGTCTCTTGGAGATTTTAAAAACAAATGTGGCTCAATTAAAAAAGTAGCCTTGGTGTCTGTACTCTTGTCTAGTCAGGATCAATCTCCTTTCTGTGTGTGATTCTTGGGGAGTAGATACCTCATTCTTAGTTCCTGACATCTGGTTCTCCGTGTCTGGGGACACGCATAGTGGGGGCATACGGACCCTTTCACACTATTGCTTTGCTTTGCTCAGAATTGAATCTTCAGCCTCATGTATCCGATCCGAATGTATCACCTCACCCACTCCCATCTCATAATGTGAGATTCCCAAGAGTGCTACTGCTAATACGGGCAGTCAAGGTTTCTAAGATTTGAGTCAGATGTCAGTAATGTTGCCTTAAGCTGGACTCTCAACATTGAGTAGCAAGCCAGGTGATGAAGTTGAGGACAGCAAACCGTGGGCTCCCATTCGCGACATCCACAGCTTCCTAAGTCTGACTGAGTTTATAAAATGCGCCTTCCTCTTCTCCAGTGATGTGCTCGGAATCCTTCAGTCAAAGCGTTCTGGGTTAGCCAGTCAAGCCAGCCAGCTTCCTGCTACCTCATCAGTTGATTTGGTTTCAGTATATACGTCCAGGACTTAGTACAAATGAAAATAATAGTAATGTCTGTTTCTGCCTTTCAGTCTGCTGAGCAGTAGGAGCTCGGCCCATATTAGCACACTTAGCTCTCACAGTCAGGCAGGTACCAACCGTTATCCAGGAAGGACTACAGTTTGACATGCCCAACATCCCACAGGTAGTTAAGTTGTACAATCAGTTCATGCATCCAAGCTCTGGTTCCTAGGGGTTTGGGATTGATGGTGGGATGGTTCTAACTGCCTGCTCCCCTTGCTGTGTACAGAGGTGTCTGCACTACCAAGTATGAACTCTCCAGGAAATGGGGACTCTGCAGACAGCCCACGTGGAGTGGCTTTACAACCGTCAAAAGTGACCACAGAGAGGTGAGTTAAGCAACTGAGGCCTCTCTTATTGTTATGTATATGGTGCAAAGCACTGCTGTGTCCACCCCACGTAGAATGCCAGTTTTAACAGGAAGGTTTGGTTTTCATTTGTCTCCTTAGTTTTTTGTAGAACTTGTAACTCTAAATAAGAAAAGGGAAACCTCTTCTTTCTTTACTCCTCATGGTGATGTTTGAGCCAGCCTCATTGGTGCAGGCTTGCAGTCCCTGCTTCCTGGATAAACACGGAAGGCAGGGTCAGGGTCGGGCTGCGGAGAGAGCTCAAAACAGCCGGGTACAGAGATGGAGAGGAAGGGGAAGGGGAGGCAACTCTTCCTCTGCTAAGAGTGCTTTGAATGCCAGTGTTTTTGATGTATCAGGAAGCTGGGTATGGTAACCCCAGGACTTAAGGAAACTGAGGCAGGAGATGATTGCCAAATGGAAGCTGGTCAGGACTACATAGCAAGAGTGGTTTGTGCCTATAATTCCAACACATAGGAAACTAAAGCAGCCGATCTCTGCTAATCTGAGTCTAGCCTGGGTTACAGAGTGAGACCCTGACTCAGCAACAAAGAAGAACACACAAAAGAAAGCAAAACAAAACAGCGGGGCACAGCGGCACACATTTGGAACCCCAGCACTTGGAAGACTGAGGCAGAAATGTCTGAAGCTCAAGGTTACCCTCGACTGCGTTTCGTTGAGTCCAGCCTGGCCCATGGATCGAGACCCTGTCTCAGAAAAAACAAAACAGAGACATACAGAGGCAAATGAGAATTAATTTACACTTTCACCAGCCATGCATGGGACTCCTCCCTACCCAGTGCATCCCTGTCAGGGTTCCTATTCAAGCCCTAGAGCCATTTGCCTCAGCCATCTTCCTTCTCTATAACAGATTCCCCACTAAAACATAGAATTTGGGGGCGGGGGTTTAGGGGGGCCTGGAGAGATGGCTCAGTGGTTAAGAGCACTGTCTGCCCTTCTAGAGGTCCTGAGTTCAATGCCCAGTACCCACATGGTTGCTCACAACACCTATACTCTCTGATGCCCTCTTCTGGCATGCAGGTGTACAAACAGTTAGAGCACTCATACATATAAAATAAAAAAATAAAATCTCTAAAAAAAAAAAAAAAAGAAAGAAAAAATGTGTGTGGGAGGATCCAGGGTCTCATACTGGTTGGCCTGGAACTCCCTATATAGACCAGGCTGGCCTCGTTTGCAGAGCTCCTCCTGCCTCTGCTTCCTAAGTGCTATGGTTGTAGTTATCTACCACCATGCCCAGACATACACAGAACTGAAAAGGGCGAGACCAGCAAGACGGCTCGGCAGGTAGAGGTGACTGTCACCAACCCTGATGACCTAAACTCCATCTTCAGGACCCACGTGTGGGAAGGAAGAACTGTTTCCTGTAGGTTGCCCTCTGACCCCTGCTTGCACACCATGCCATATGTATGTGTAGCCCACATGCAAATCAGTGGTAATTTAATTTCTCTTTAAGAATTGCAAGCCAGGCTTGGTGGTGCACACCTTTAATCCCAGGCAGAGGCAGGTGGATCACTGTAAGTTCAAAGTGAGCCTGTTCCATAGAGTGAGTTCAAGAGCAGCCAGAGTGATATAGAGACACCCTGTGTCAGAAAGAAAGGGAGAAAGAAAGAGAAAGAAGAACAGAAGGAAAGAAAAAAATTGAAGAACCAATGATAACCTTTTCCTGTTAGTAAGGATGTTTCATAACAAATTGTCCTATTTGATAAGTGTTATACTAAAAAGATTTTTTTGTTGTTGTTGTTTTTCGAGACAGGCTTTCTCTGTGTAGCCTTGGCCATCCTGGACTCACTTTGTAGACCAGGCTGGCCTCGAACTTACAGCGATCCGCCTGCCTCTGCCTCCCGAGTGCTGGAATTAAAGGTGTGCGCCACCACACCCGGCCAAAAGATTTTCTTTAAGATGCAAATTTGTCACAATTCCCCATTCCTATTTGTTAATAATGATGTGGTCAGTCAATGTTGTATCTTTACTTATTATATTTGGGGGAAACACATGTCGGGGCACACATGTGGGTCCTGGAAGCAAACTCGGGTTATCAGGGCTCACATCTTCTGCCAGCAAGTGCCTCCACCTGCTGGTCCAGCTCTGTGGCCCAGAGTTTCTGTTTCCTTTCAGAGTTACAAAGCTATTTAAAACTAATTGTTCTAAAAAATAAAATTAATTTGAACTCATTGTATTTTTGCCTCTTCACATCACCCAGTTCTCTGATTTTGGAAGAACAGCCAAATGAAAATGGAATGTCTGTACAAAATGAAAATTTTGAAGAAATTATAAACTTACCTGTTGGATCAAAAGCATCCAGATTAGATATCACCAATGACGAGAGCCCAGAAATTCCTTTGAAACCAATTTTGGCCTTTAGTGACGAAGGGACACTTGGGCCACTACCTCAGGTAGATGGTGTGCAAACACAGCAGACCGCAGGTGAGCTGGTTGTTGGCTTCCTTCTGTAGTCCTCAGAATGGTTGTTCTCTTCTTTGAGGGACCGAGTAAGCCACTGTATAAAAGACTGCATGAGTCGTCCTAAGCCCTCCCTGCCCTCCCTGCCCTCCCATTCAGGCTGCTGCAGCCAGAGAGCACCCACCAGCCCTGGCGAGCAGCATGGGGGGCGCCACGCATCAGACAAGCTTCATGTTGAAACACACTCCTCTGTAAGTGGCGCGCCTCTGGAAACAAAACCTGGGCTTTGTGCCTCTTCCCTGGGTCATCAGTACTTGAATACCGTCTTGAGTTCTCCTGATTTCTCTCTCATTTGGCTTTGGCCACCTCAGTTCCTGTGTTATAACTGTCTTTTTAAAATACAACACAACATAGTGAGGATGGCAGTAGTAAGAACTGCACACTAGGGTCTCCTGGAACCCAAGTGTCTCCCACTCATTGATAGTGACTGCTGAGCCTGCCTGTGCCTCCTCCTTACACAGTCCTCAGGACAAGCTACCCCCGAGTCTTCATGCGAAAAGAACAGTATCAAATTTTCCTAGTTCAGTGGTCATTGCCAACTCCATAGCACAATCCTAGCTATATCAGGAATCGGAATATCTCTATCCCTCTCCTTCTCCCCTCTCCCCTCTCCCCTCTCCCCTCTCCCCTCTCCTTCTTCCCTCTCCTCTCTCCCCTCTCTCTCTCCCTGTCCTCTGTCCCCTCTCCCCCTCTCCTCCCTTCTCATCCCTCCCTCTCCCTCTCCCCCTCTACCCTCTCCCTCATCCCCTCTCCCTCTCCTCCTCTCTCCTCCCCCTCTCCCTCTCTCCCCTCTCTCTCTCCTTCTCCTTCTCCCCTCTCCCTCTCCCCTCTCCCTCTCCTCCTCTCTCCCCTCTCCCTCTCCCCTCTCCTCTCCCTCTCTCTTCCCAGCAGATCACATTCACCAGTTCTTTATACTGTCCTTATGAAGAGAACTGGGCTCAATGCTGAAGTGGAGTCCATAGAGGACTGGGGTCAGACTGTTTGGCTGTGAAACCATATCGGCAGTTTAACCAATAGAGGCCCCTGCTGAGGCAGTCCCCAAATAAATGTACCTTCTTTTCTCCCTGAGGGTGAAATCCATTCTCTAGGCTGTAAAAATAATTGCATAGCCGACCCCCCCCCACCCCCCACCCCCCACCGCGGCCTGGCCTTGTGATTGCTAAGCCTTCGGAACCGTGCTGCCTAATGTTCTGTTGGGGATACCCGGCGGTGGCTAGTGATTCCAGATTTGTCACATCCTGGATTTACAAGAAGGAAAAAGAAAAGCGTCCAGCTGTTTTTCTGCCCCACTGCCCATGTTTGAAGTCATGGTTTACTGTCGCTTTCTCCAGGATGTGGTCCAGGTTCTGATTTTGAGTGATAGAGTGTTCCTTAGGGTGACCTCATATTAATAAGCACCCCTTCATGCTCCGTGGAAGCTTGGAACCCCAAGCCTTGAACACTGAGGGTACGAGACAAATGAATGTAATTTTCTTAAAAGGTTTTTGAATTGAAATTTCCAAAGCATGGTGTTTTTTAGTCACTGATATCCCCCAAGAGTTTTTCCTAGGAATTGCGGCCTTAACTTGAATATGCTGAGCCCCAACACGGTCTCTCGTTTTTTTGTTTCTTTGGGTTGTATTTTTGTGTTGCTGGCATTGAACCCAGAGCCTCACGCGTGCTAGGCATTCCAGCACCACAGTCGCATATTTTTACTATGATACTATATATTAAGGCACGGTGGTGTTCTGTGAGAGCCTCGAGGCATCTGCGTTAATCTGTTCTCTCTCATGTCTCCTCACGTAGAAGTTATATGAGCGTTCCCTCCGAAGAACCAAAGCAGACTAATGGAATTTCTACAACGAATGGAATTTCAGGCTGCAAAGGAGCACCTCCCTCAACTTTTCTATAGACTTCTTGACCATCATTTTGAAAGACTTATTAAAGCCAGCTAAAAACAACAGCCTGGGTCGCTTTTCTAATCATTGTCGCCAATTGAGAGAACTGCTCCTTTATCTTGACGCCCCAAGATGGCTTTTTCCAGAGTGCGCCTTCCTAGTAAATCAATATTTTTCTGCATTCTTAAAAAAAAAAAAAAAAAAAAAAGGAGCATTTGACTATAAAAAGAAATGGACTGACAAGGCATGATTTTTTTCACACTGATCTTTTCATTTTTAAACTTCAATATATAAAATTGGCAAAAGAAAAAAAAAAAGATAAAATAAAATACCTTTTACAATGTAATACTTGACAATGAGTACCTCTTTGCTCTCTAAGTAGAGTGAATGGGGGGAGGGGGTGAGTAAACCTGTTTGTTTAAATGTTACTGCAAAAAGCAGTTTGTAGCGCCAGAAGGGGGCCAGGTCAGCAGGCCCTGGTAAACACAGCTCGTCATGGGTATCCTGTGGCCCCTGCCACCACAGTCTTCTCAAGACTCCTCTTACAGAGCTATACTGACAAGTTTGAAAATGTGAAAACTTTTTATTCAGAGCAAGAATATAATTTGCTGTCCTCTTAATGTATTTATAAAAGGTTTTTTTTTCCCAAATAAATAAATTAGAACAATGTGGCAAAGCTGCAAATATGCACTAGTAGATGCACTCCATCTGCTGCCATGGGAGAACATATGATGATGCGGGGCTGTCTCTGAGGCAGGCCCCAAATGAAATGTACCTTCTTTTCTCCCCGAGGGTGAAATCTATCCTCTAGGCTGTAAAAATAATCACATAGCCCTGCCCCCCCCCCCCACCGCCACCGCGGCCTGGGGCCTGGCCTTGTGATAGAAGTTTGTATGTTGCTGCTGTCCCCAGTGATGGTGGGACTTAACTCTCTCTGCCTTACATGATCACAAAGGTTGCGGGGGTGGGGGATAAATATTTAATATTTCTTTAGATTAAAAATGAATTTGGTTCTGCTCGTTTCAGAGCAATGAAAAAATAAATAAATGATGGAATGTCACCTGTGGGTGGGACAAAGACCTCCATGGATGTCCTCAGTCCACGTGGCGTCCATAGGTTTTTCGTTCCTTTCGTCATTCTTCCCTCTTACTGCTGAGCCGAGCTGTACAAACTTGCACTTTCACTTGCTAATATAAATCCAAATTTATTTTCCCACTTAAGAGACAAGTAATGAGAAAAGGAGAAGGGCACGCTGAGAGGGAAATGGTTTTCTGTGGAGTGTTAATTAAAGATAAATTCCTACCATTATGATGTATGGTTTTATACAAAGAGCGACTGGTTAATCTACAATATGTAGTGAGAGACTATCCATCTATTGGATTATTTCCTTTAAATCCAAGCACATAATCTTTACCAACAGTTTGTAATTTGTTAAAAGCATTAATTTGTGGGGTTTCCCTGTTGTTTGGTTGGCTGTCCATGTACATCTAGATATTGTATTAAAAACTTCTGTTCAACAAAGTTGTTTTATTTCTTTAAATCTACCAAACATGAAACACCAATAAAATGTTTGTCATAACTTTACCTTAGGGTTTTAATATGTTATAAATTCTTTCTGGTAAATACAAGCACACACACAAACATCCATTTATCTTCAGTGGGTTAGGGTTTGGGTTTGGGTTAGGGTTAGGGTTCCATCTATGTGACGGGCTTATGTAAAATTCAAAATCACCATTGTGTTTTGTTCGAGTCATCTTTTCCTGTTTATATATTTGAGCTGATTACTCATTAACACACTGAAGCCTTTCTAGGTAATCAAGTTTTAATTAAAGGAGTCAGGTGGTGGTGGTGCATGCCTTTAATCCCAGCACTCGGGAGGCCGAGGCAGATGGATCTCTGTGAGTTCGAGGCTAGCCTGATCTACAAAGTGATTCCAGGACAGCCAAGGCTACACCGAGAAACCCTATCTTGAAAAACCAAAAAAAAAAAAAAAAAAAAGTTTCATTACCATTTTGTTAAGAGCCACATTGCCACTGTGCGTTTGAGCTCTGTAATAACTGGGATGCTTTCTGTTCAAGCGCTTAAGGACCTGTGTTTAGTTACTTACTCAAGAAAGCCTTTTGTAGACTGTAAGTGGAATGCCTGAGGATCAGATGTGACCCTTGCCATGGAATAGATTTGAGTGGCTCTTAGTTTGGTCATTCTCCAATCAGAAGTTCACTTAAAAAAGGAACCTCTGGCTACTACAGAAAGGTAAACCTCTATGTTTTTCCTGCATTTCCTCAGAGAAGCCAGCAGAGCCTCTGGGAGCTTGAGCAAGTCCCTCCCACGTCTGTAAGTGCTCCCACCAGCGCCTTCACTGAAAGACTCTCAGTGAGTTAGGCACCCTGGTTGAGCCCTGCAACAGCATCTTAAACCTGAGTGGAGGGAGGAAGAGAGTTGGGAGGTTCTGACTAAGTCATTAGCTTACCAGACCTGCTAGATTCTTAAATTTCATCTCAACCATTTTCTTGGCAACTGCTTCCCCTTCAAGCTGCAGTCACAGAGAGAAACTTCATAATATTCCTGAATGAACCAACGCTTGCTGTTGACATGGATGACAATGTGATGTTTCATATGCCATCTAAGGAACTCTCGGAGCAAAGTTACATTACATGTGCATCAATATGCACCACAGGTTTTTATGGTTTTCCGGGGGGTGGGGGATGTTATTTGATATGGGATATCATTCTGTAACCCAGACTCAGCTCTAAGCTCATCAGCCTCCTGCCTCAGCCTCCTGATCCTGGAATTACAGTGCGTTGCCACACCCAACTCACATTGCCAAGTTTTAAAAGTATCTCTTTTAAATGGCCTTACTGTTTAGCCCAGGCTGGCCTTGAACTCATGATAATCCTGCCTCAGCTTCTGAGGATGCTACTGCAGGCTCTGCCACTCCAACCCAAATCAGATTAGTGCATATTAAATTTAATAGTCACCAATAAGTTCACATATCTTTTTAAGAGGGGTTTTTTAAAAGATGTACTTATAAAAAAAAAAAGATTTACTTATTATTTATACAGTATTATGTCCACATCTGTGCCTGCCCTTCACAAGAAGGCACCAGATCTCATTACAAGTGATTATAAGCCACTGTGTGGTTGCTGGGAGTTGAACTTGGGACCTTTGGAAGAGCAGACGCTGCTCTTAACCTCCAAGCCATCTCTCCAGCCCAAGTTCACATATCGTAATGCAATGTTTCAAAAGATATCCTTAACTCGTCTGTTTGATGCTTGGGTCATATTTTCTGGCTAGCCCACTCTCGTGACTGTTCTCTATGAAAGAAGGTTCTGCTAGCCTCAGGTTTTCCGTTTCCCTTCCTCTGCCTCCTAGCCCCTTTTGTTTTTGTTTTCTGAGAAAGTTTTTCTGTGTAGCCCTGGCCTTCCTGGAACTCCCTCTATAGACCAGGCTGGCCTTGAGCTCAGAGATCCACCTTCCTCTGCCTCCCGAGTGCTGGCCTTAAAAGTGTGCACCACCAAACCCTGTCTAAAAAAAAAAAAAAAAAAAAAAAACTGTGCACCACTTAGGCTAGAGAAATGGCTCAGCAGCTAAGAGCTCTGGCTGCTATTCCAGACGACCCGGGTTCAGTTCCCAGCACCCACATGGCAGCCTACAAGTGTCTGTAACTCCAGTTCCAGGGGATCCGACAATCTCACTCAAACATACATGCAGGCAGAACACCAATGCACATAAAATAAAAATAAATCATTTTTATAAGTGTGTGCCACCACCCTCTTTTTTTTTATTTTTATTTTTTAACTGATGGAAATCAACTACTGTGCTAAACATTAAGTACACATGAGCTGTAAATACAGCCATTGGGTCATGTTAGCATAAGCATGCTTCTCAAAATTAACTTTCAAGAAACATTCCCAGTTTCCTCCCTCCTGCTTTTGTTATGAAAACTAAATTGCACTTAGATATACTCTAGGTTGGGCTTAGCAAAATGGCTCAGTCATTAAAGGCTAGGTTCACAACCAGAACATCAAGAAACAAGTCTAGATTGTCATTTCTTTACACCTGGTTGGCACCTTGCTGGTTTGGAGGAGACACTTCCAGGCATCAGGGGAAGTGGGAGAGGAGAGCATCATGTGACTGGAAAGACTATTTCATGTTGAGTGCAAGTAAACTACCTTGTCAGTTATTTCCTCGATGTGTGTGTTTGACAGATTTGACCATGGTCTTAGCAGTGGTAAATCCCTTCCCAATTAGTGCCAAGATTAAGAAAGCTAAGGAGAGATGTGACCGCTGTTTAAAAGTATACACTAAAGGAAGTAGCCAGGAAAGTCCTGTTTGAGTGATTGGCTCTCTGATGTTTTGCAGGACAGTAGAAGGAGAGAATCAGAAGAAAGTAGAAAGTAGAAAGAGCAAAATGACTAATAACTGAGCCTTGGTTCAGAGACCAGGTCTGTTGCTAATTAGCCAGACAGCTTGGTGAGTCCTTGGCTGGACTTTTCCCTCTAAATGGGAAGCTAATGCCCATCTCAGGGTTATGTTAGTGACTAGGGTTGAATGCTAAAGTCTTAGCACATGAGTGTTCGGTAGAGTGCTACGATGTGTTTGAAATGCATGAAAAAGATGTCCTTGGAAAGGCAGATTGGCAGGAAACCTAACTGGTGGGTGGGGATGTCACTGATGGGTGAGGATGTCACGCTTTTCCTGGTCTCTAACAGTATCCTTGAGTGCTGTAAGCATTTTTAATGAGATGCCCACTGTGGGCAGAGTTCCAGGTAAGCTGAGCAGAAAGGAAGCCATCCATTATACTGTTGTGTTTTATCTTCACCTTGACCTCAGCCTCTCCCAAGAATTAGCTACTTGTCATTTCTGTATATTTGAGGCATTTCCTGGCATCCGTTGACACACTTGCCCTGTTGACACCAGAGATGCTAACTGCTTTTCCAGAAGTCACCATCAGCCTTGGCCACTGGGGGCTCCTAGAGGAAGCTAGAGACATAAGTGGATCCCAGAGCATTCAGTGAGGGAAGGACAGAGTGTGTCTCTTCTGGTTTTATGTAGCAATCACTTTTCCTCCCTGTGTGGAGTTGCCTTTACCAGAAGATGCCAGAAGAGAGAGATTAGAAAAGAGCTGAGTCCCCTTCTTGGCTTGGGACAGCAGAGAGCGTTCTTGCTTGTCCATTGCTAACTATAACGTCCTCACCCTCAGAGTAGCTGGAAAAATGTCTCACCATTTCTTGGCTGGGCCTGCCCTTCATTTAGTTATGTTACCAATCACATGATCAGGGTATTAACTATTGGCAAAATTAAGGGGAACCAGATTTTCTGAGACAGGGTTTCTCTGTGTGGCCTTGGCCCAATAATCCAGGAGTCTAGGGAGCTAAGTGCCTTCCCGAGAGACATTTGACTATGCAGGGGTAGAGGCAGATGATGAATTCCTACCCACCTCAGGCTGGTTCAGGCTAGTTGCCACTCAGTTGTAGAAAGAGCAAATTGCTCTGGATGGATGGATGGATGGATGGATGGATGGGTGGATAGATGGATGGGTGGGTGGATGGGTGGGTGGGTAGATGGATGGATGGATGGATAGATGGATGGGTAGGTAGGTGGATAGATGGGTGGGTGGGTGGGTGGGTGGATGGATGGATGGATGGATGGATGGATGGGTAGATGGATGCATGGGTGGATGAGTGGATGGGTGGGTGGCACCCCCTGGCCCTGAGATTCTGCAGAACACACTTCTCAGCTGCTTTCTAGAAACTGATTCATTTAGTGTGGTGGTGAGGAGCCTGAAGTTGTATATCTTAGCAATCATCCCAAGTGATTCTTAAAATATAGCCTCTCTCAGGCAAGTGGATCTCTGTGAGTTCGAGGCCAGCCTGGTCTACAAAGTGAGTCCAGGACTGCCAAGGCTACACAGAGAAACCCTGTCTCAAAAAACCAAAAAAAAAAAAAAAAAAAAAAAAAAAAACCACACACACATATCTCTCAGGGTGGGGTGCTTGGGTGCATGCTCCCGTGTGGTGTGTGTGTGTGTGTGTGTGTGTGTGTGTGTACGTGTACTCATGTCTGCGATGTTCCTATACTCTCTGTGTGTGGGTGTGGTATAGGTGTGGTGTGTAGGTGTGGTATGTGGGTGTGGTGTATGTGCATATGTGTAGTGTGTGTACTCAGATGTGTGATGTTCATATATCAGTGTGTGTGGTGATGGTGTGTGGGTGGGTGGTGTGAGATGTGTGTATGTGTACTCAAATGTGTGATATTCATTTACGTGGGTGGGTGGGTGGGCCGGTGGATGAGTGTAGTATGTGTGCGGGTGTGTGTGTGTGTGTGTGTGTGTGTGTGTGTGTGTGTGTGTGAGATGCCTCCACCAGTGATGAGTTGAAGTGACATAAAGGCCCTTTGACCCATGTGTCAGCTGTGTTTGATCCACAGTAGCCCTCCTGAAGCTGAAAGCTGTCAGCTACTGTCTTAGAAGGAAACTTGGAAGTGCTTCTGTGTTTAATAGTGACCCTATGGCTACCTGAAGTGAGCCCCAGTTGTGCCTCTCCCTTGCGGTAAACATTAATAGGACTCAGTTACTCTTCAAAGGGCCCCTGGACACAGATTAGATCTTCAAGCCACCAGAGCCCCTGCCTGGTTCCCACAGCACTGGCTTGTTCATATCTCTACTCAGCAGATCTCTGACCAGACCAGGATACACTTTGTCCTCAAGACTTAAAAGAACCACCAGACCGTGAGAGCCATTTGTAGCCTCACTACACACCAGCAGGGACAGCTGCAAACTAAAGTTGCTTCAGGCATTCTTTCCTAAAATCACAGAGATAGCGCTCGTCAGCTCTGTCCCTGTCAAAGGCCGGCTGAGGGCCCAATGCCGAGGGACCCTCTCCCTACCTCCATCTCTGACAATGCAATTCCCCATCATCCTGTAGCTCACACTGTTTCCCGGAGCTCCCTGGTCCTCTATTGATAATGCCATCATTACTCACTCCCCAGATGGAAGTGACAAGGGTGCCATAACAAAGCCAGCACTGAGCTGGCAGGCAGGCAGGGGCTTTTGTGTTGGGTGTGTGTACACTCTGAGCTGCGGCTCTTGAGGCTGAGGAGATCTGCCTGTCTCACAGCCTGGAAATAACAATAAAAGAGAGAAAGCTTGGGCAACTTCACAAGATATTTAAAAACATACGTGGTACAATAAGGCCGTGAGAACAGGACCCTTCGTTATGCTTCTTAAAGCCAAATAACCTAGAAAGGATCTAATGTTAAACTCAAACTACATTGATAACACTAAACTCTGCCAAAAACTGTTCTCTTTCTCTATTTTTTTTTTGGGGGAGTGTAGGGGCATTGTGCAGGGATAATTGAGGGAAGTTCAGACACAGGCTTTGTCTTTACCTCTGCCTCCTGAGTGCTGGGATTAAAGGTGTGACACCACTCCCTGCCTTCTTTCCATTTCATATCTCCAGATTATTTTTCTGTTGATCATAACGAGGATGGTTAAGTTTAAGCAGAGTCAGCAGCCATATGCATGTAACAATGACCATCTCTGTTAAGGGCATACTCTGGCCAGGCCTGGGCACGAAGGGGAGAAGGTGGGTTAAGGGAAGGGGTGGGGAGTCTTGCTTTAATCCTCCCCAAACCTAGTAAAGGTAAATCTCATTATTCATAATTCAGAGATGAAGAAATAGAAGGCTTTAGGCAGCCATATGAGGCCAGTGCTGGAGCTGGCTCTGGGAGCCTGTGTCCCTCTTACCAAACACAGCCAAAGGACGGAGACACGAACCTCCACAACTAATGACACTATCCTGCTGAAAGAAGGATGGATAAAAATTGATTTGAGAACTGAAACACCCAGGAGAGTTGGACGTCGGTTCCCACCTTAGCCCTGAGGTAATATAATGAATAAAGCCACAGGAAAAAAAAAAAATCAGTGGTCATGGGCTATAAATATTAACTTGTCTCCCCATTTTGTTCTCCTTGCTGTTACCGCGGAGGCATAGCTCCTCAATTTATCTGGAATTCAAACCACCCAGGGGATATGACTGCAAGCTTTGAGAGGGGCCCAGTAGGGACAGATACTGTGCAAAAGCTTTAGGCCCTTCCATTTGTTTCCTTTTCTTCTTTTCTCTCTCTCTCCCTCCCTCCCTCCCTCCCTTCCTTCCTCTCTCTCTCTCTCTCTCTCTCTCTGTCTCGCTCTCTTCTCCCTCCCTCCCTCTCTTTGTCTCTGTCTCTCTCTGTCTCCCTCTCTTTCCCTCTCTCTCCCTCTCTCTGTCTCTGTCTCTCTGTGTCTCTCTGTCTCTCTCCCTGTCTCTGTCTCTCTCTGTCTCTGTCTCTGTCTCTCCCTCCCTCCCTCTCTGTCTCTGTCTCTCTCTGTCTCCCTCTCTTTTCCTCTGTCTCTGTCTCTCTGTGTCTCTCTGTCTCTCTCCCTGTCTCTGTCTCTGTCTGTCTCTATCTCTCTCTCTCCCTCCTCTCTCTGTCTCTCTGTCTTTCTCTCCGTCTGTCTGTCTCTCTCTCTCTCTCTCTCTCTCTCTCTCTCTCTCTCTCTCTCTCTCTCTTGTTCTCCCTTCTCTATGTTCTTAGAAGATGAATGGCGTGGACCTTGTAACAAGATACAGATTTCATAAAATGGTCCTTCATTTGCAGGCACTCTCTAGGTAGAAAGAAAGAGCCCTCTATGGTGATGGGGCGTTTCTGGCTCGCAGCAGCAGCAACAGCAGCAGCAGCCGCTACCTTGCCCAGAGCAATTCCCTGAGGACTGGGATCTGTCTACAGACGTGGCAGGCATCACCTATACCCACTGGGACTAATCAGATACTTCCTATTATGTAGCCTAAGCTGCCCTCTAGCTCACAGCAATCCTCCTGCACCAACCTTCTAGGTGTTGAAATTAAAGAAATAAGCTACTACACCTGACTAATTTAAGTTTTTATGCTTATATTTTACATTGAGATATATCTGTCTCCTATAGGCAACAAAGATGCAGAAATCACCTTAATAAAAAGCATGGTGCTTTAATGTGCCCCAAGTGGGGGTCTCCCAAAATGCCTAGTCTGGCACTATTTTCTTCCTTGTTTCTCATGATATGTGTTGAAAACAAATAACTAGAACATCAACAAATGCAAACAAACAAAAGCCTTCGTCCATGATGGGGCCATCACGACAGCTACTGAGTGATGATAGCTAAAGCCTGAAGACAACCTGAGTTCATCCCTAAGACCTACCCGGTAGAAGGGATGAACCAACTCCCAGTTGCCCTCTGACCTCTTGCCCTCTGACCTCCACATTTGCCTGTTGCTTGCACAGGCACACAAACACCCACCACTAAATACAGAAATATCATTTTAAGCTCCAATGCCCATCAAAATATTACTCCTCAGTTTTCCAGACTGGAGATATCCAGGGTGAGGATTGGTGGGGTTTTCATTCCTGAGCTTGAGCAAGCTCAGGGATTGGTGGGTTTCTGTTTCTTGGCCTTGGGGCCAAGTTGGGGTAAGGGTGTTCTTTTTCCTTTGGCCCTTTGACCCTACGCCATCCCTGGGCGAGTGGTTCTGGGTGCTATATAAACCAGGCTGAGCTGGACATGGGGAGCAAGCCAGTAAGCAGCACCCTCCATGGCCTCTGCATCAGCTCCTGCCTCCAGGATCCTGCCCTGTTTGAGCGCCTGTCCTGACTTCCTTTGGTGATGAACAGTAATGTAGAAGTGTAAGGTGAATAAACTTTTTCCTCCCATGTTGCTTTGATCATGGTGATTTGTCACAGGAATAGAAACCCCAAGACATTAGGTATCAGAAATATAAAACACATAGTGGCTCAAGATAGTAAGTGGTTCTTCTGTACACTAGAAGCAGGCGTGTTTAAATTATGACTTTAGAACTAGAGTTTCACCTAATATAAGTGCCTGAAAAACAGGATCAGAAGTGAACCTAGCAGGCAGGCAGTGGGGGCACACACCTTTAATCTCAGCGCTCAGGAGGCAGAGGCAGGTGGATCTCTGTGAGTTCAAGGCCAGCCTGGTCTACAAAGCAAGTCCAGGACAGCCAAGGCTACATAGAGAAACCCTGTCTCGAAAAACAAAACAAAAAAGCAAACCTAGCACGCCTTCCCTGGAGGAAAGAGAGCTCTGCCTATTCTGGAAAGCTCCACCGACTCTGGGATTTTTTCCATAGCAGCTCTGCTGGCTGGAAGGAATCTCAGGTTGACAGAGCGGCCTGGCACCCACTGTTCACTGCCCTGCTCCTCCCTCACACGTTCAGATCCCGCCTCCTGCCCCTCTCTCTGAGGCCTAGTTCTACTCAAGGCCACAGAAAATGGGATCGCAGGAATGACAGTTGGGAGAGAAACGGCTTTCCAGCCTTTACTTTAACACCAGGGATTTTCTGAACACAGTGTGTCATCTTGGGAATGCTGTATGTCCTCGCTGTGGCTTTTTCTACACTGGGATTTGTCCTCTAGAAAACGTACTACAGAAAGCAGAGGAGAGAGCAGAGGGTATTAGTGTGTCATGTTATTCAAGCTTTTAATTGAAATAAAAAGCAGTCAAGTGTGTGAGTGTATCCATCTTCTCTCTCTCTCTCTCTCTCTCTCTCTCTCTCTCTCTCTCTCTCTCTCTCTCTCTCTCTCTCTCTCTCTCTCTCTCATTTGCTATTGTTTAATTAAACAAGGTCTCACAGTAGAAGTGGGTTTGCTTGGTACTTGCTCTGTAGGCCAGACTAGACACAAATCCATGCTCCTTTTTCCTTAGACTGCTGAGTACTGGGATTCCAGGCATTTGTCAACACAGCCCCAAAGTGTCTGTTTTTCAAAGACTAAACTTGTGCTATTCAATGGACCCATGGGACAACAGTTTCATGATGGTCACTAACAAATCCCCAAGTCCCAAAAGGCAGGTCAGGTATGAGTGATAACACTTTTTTCCTTCTGGTTTTCTGAGACAGGGTTTCTCTGTGTAGCCTTGACTGTCCTGGACTTGCTTTGTAGACTAGGCTGGCCTTGAACTCACAGCGATCCGCCTGCCTCTGCCTCCCGAGTGCTGGGATTACAGGTGGCGCCACCACACCGGCTGATAACACTTCTCAGCAGTCCTATAAGGAGGATTTGTTGTCACTTAAAGTATATTTTGTTTTCTTTCTTATTTAAGACTTATTATTGTTTTATGTTTTGCCTGATTAAATGTAAGGGCATTGTGTGTGTCCATGTGCCTGGTGCCCCAAAGACCAGAAGAGGGCACCAGATCCCCTAAAACTGGAGTTACAGGTGGTTGTGAGCTGCCATGCGAGTTGCTAGAAACCAAACCAGGTCTTCTGGAGAAGCAGCCACTTCTCAGGGCACCTTGTCTTATCTTTTTAAAAGATTTGTCTCTATTACTTTTAGTTATGTGTACGTGTGTGGGTATGTGCACCTCTGGAGGGGTAGCTACAGGTGGAGAGATGTGGGTATCAAACCATGGTCACACACATGCCAATTGGCTCTCGGACCTCTGCATTTCCCTAAGAGCTTACAATTCAATGGCTTTGCTAAATGACCTTCATCCTACTGAGTTTGCCTTGCCCGGACTAATGCAAAGGAAAATCCTTTTTCTCTGTGTAACCACTTCACTAAAAATGCACTATTTGTTGACAGAGAATCTTGACACAAAATTGAGAAGAATTTCTCTGTTTATGACACTGTATCTTCTTCTGGCTCACAGAAATAGCATAGCGCTTCATTTATTGAAACTTTCCTTAATTTCTCTCACAGTGTTATAGTTTCCTGTCTAGAAGTTTCATACATTTTTCTTTACATTGTTAGATCTTTATTACTTATTTGTTTATTTATTTAGTTTTGTTTGGTTTGGGTTTTGTTTTGTTTTTTCCGAGACAAGGTTTCTCTGTGTAGCCTTAGCTGTCCTGGACTCTCTTTGTAGACCAGGCTGGCCTCAGTCTCACAGAAATCCACCTGTGTCTGACTCTTGAGTGCTGGGATTAAAGGCATGTACCACCACTGCCAGGCTATTTATTTATTCGGTTTGTTTGTTTAGTTTTTCTTTTTTGTTTGTTTGTTTTGTTTTTCAAGGCAGGGTTTCTCTCTGTAACTTTTCTGGCTGTCCTGAACCTCACTTGGTAGACTAGGCTGGCTTTGAATCATTATTTCTTAATATCATTATAAATAGTTTCTTTTTCATATTTAATTTTCCAGCAGGACAGAGTCAGGCGGATCACTGTGAGTTCTAGGCCAGCTAGGTTTACAGAGTAAGTCCAGGACAGGGCTACACAGAGAAACTCTGTCTCAAAAAACTAGAACCAAAAACCAGGGTTGGGCAGATGGCTCAGTGGATAATGGAGTTTGCCTCGAGCCTGTTGCCCGGCTAGGAGGGGCAAACTCCAGGCTCAGTTTGAAGCCCTACCTCAATAAAAAGTGGAGGATGGTAGAGGAAGGCACTGACATCAGCTTTGGGCCTCTACATACCCACGCACTGAAGCAAGCATGTGCTCATATGCACATACACGCACGCACGCACGCACACATGCTCGCAACCCTGTAACCCAGCATTCGGGAGGTTGAAGGCAGGAGGACTTAGAATTTGAGTGATTCTGAGATGCACAGTAAGATTCTATCTCAAAACGAAAACAACTAATAGAACACCTGTACTGTATTGTATAATAATTAGTCTCTGGTAAGTGGAAATAATTGCTGAGGGAGCAGAATGGGACTCTGGGTAGTTAATCTGGTTTTCTTTTTAAAAATGGCATAAAAGGAGTGTAGTATTCTAACCAGCAGATACGATATCCTGACGTGATAAGTTTTACTGTTTGTGTCGATATTAATTGCCAGTTATGAGAATGGCAATTGGATTTATAAAGAAAAACAAACAAAACAAACCTAATCAAGCAGCTCTGCAATATCCACACATGTCCAGTAGGTGGAGACAGTGAGCCACCAGGACAACAGCGGGTTTTCAGCGGCTGAGGTTCCACAGCACCACCTCGCAGCCCTCCCCGGCAGATGCTATCCTAGCTGAAGCCAGACCGGGTAAGGGCGTCTGGCCCCCTTCCCCTTGATTTTTATCTAAAGGGGTGCAATGCTCAGGTAGGGGACGGGGGCGGGGGCGGGGCTCTTGAGCTTCCCACGACTGGCAATGATAGGATTCATTTCAAGCAACTGAACTCAGAGGCTGTAATGGATGAGCAGACAGGTGAATATTGTGCAGTTATCTTCGCCTCCTCTGGCTGCTGTGGCTTAAATAACAGCAGTGTCTGGGCGAGAGGAAGGTAGGATCAGGCGCCACCTGATACAGGCCTTGTTCGGGCTTCATTCCTGTCCCACAGGGGGTCACCTTCTTGTACTCACCGCACTGTTCTTGTCCACCTGAGAAGGAAGGCAAGTTTATTGACAGGCCCCTTAGCCTTGTCGCAGTCATCTCCTCACAGGTGTCTCTGCGATCAACAGTGTAATTTCTGTAAAAGTAGAAACAAATGAACGAAACTGGAGGTAAATGCCGGGAAGACCTGAGCCACCTATGGACACTGGCATTGTGCCTCTAACGTTGTAATTGCTTTAATTCCTCTTCTGTTTGTGTCTTGTGACAGGGTCTCCACATGTATCCCTGCATCGTCTAGAACTAGCTGAGCAGCCTAGGCTGGTCTCAAATTAGGGGCAATTCTTTGGCCTCAGCCTCCCAAGTGCTGGAGTTACAAGGACGGCCCACCACACCCAGCTGGTTAATTCCGTTTAAGTGCCCGCTCACTTCTCTGGATTCTACTATCACAAACAGAGATAGTTGCAGTGTCAGTGTCAGTAATAGTGCAGAGCCACATTAGTAGTGATAACAGCAGTAATTAACTCATAACGAGGGCTTGCTGAGTGCCAAATGCTAGTCTAACAGCATTAGATGGGTTGTCTCACTCGTATGTTTGAATTCAGAACGTCTTGGAATTTAGTAAGGCAGCACCTGCCATGTGAAATGTAATCCACAGAAGCAAGATCTCAGTAACAACTTATGGCAAATTCACACATTTATAATGAAACACATCACTGTAGCAAATCACATAGTTTACCATCCTAGTAGTTTCAGATTTTGGAGGTTTTTTTTTGTTTGGTTGGTTGGTTGGTTGGTTTTGGTTTTTGTTTTTTGAGACAGGGTTTCTCTGTGTTAGCCTTGGCTGTCCCGGACTTGCCTTGTAGACCAGGCTGGCCTCGAACTCACATCGATCCACCTGCCTCTGCCTCTTGAGTGCTAGGATTATAAAATGTATAATAAAAATGCTCTACCAGTTTGCCTACAGCCAGATCTTACAGAGGTATTTTCTCATTTGAGGTTCCCTCCTCTCAGATGGCACTGGTTAGTGTCAAGTTGATGCGAAAATTAACCAGGACACACTGTGACCCTGGTAGACAGCACTGTATGCTCAAAAACATTTTCATTTCACTTCTCCATTTAATTATCTGCCGCTTTTGTCAGAAGTCACTTAATCCTACATGCATGGGGCTATCTCTGGGCTGTCTATTGTGGTGTGGACATATTTGTCCATCCTTAAAACAATTAAAACTCTTAAATATACCTTTGGAGCCAGGTGTGGTGCCACACACCTGTAATCCCAGCACTCCTGGAGGCAGAGGCAGGTGGATCTTTGTGAGTTTGAGGCCAGCCTGGTCTACAAAGTGAGTCCATGACAGCCAAGGCTACCCAGAGAAACCCAGTCTCAAAAACCAAACAAATGTGTGTGTGTGTGTGTGTGTGTGTGTGTGTGTGTGTGTGTAAAGAAATTTTTCTTAAGATTTATTTATTTAATGTATATGAATTCTCTATCTGTATATACATCTGCAGACCAGAAGAGGGCATAAGATCCCATTATAGATGGTTGTGAACCACCATGTGGTTGTTAGGAATTGAACTGAGGACCTCTGGAAGAGCAGGCAGTACTCTTAACCACTGGGCCTTTTTTCTTAACCTTTTTTTTTTTTTTTTTTTTTTTTTTTTTTAATGTGAATTGATGTTTTGCCTCCAAGTATGACTGCATGAGAATGTCAGATCTTGGAGTTATAGACAGTTGTGAGCTGCCATGTGAGTGCTGGGATTTGAACCCGGGTTCTCTGGAAGAGCAGGCAGTGCCCTTAACCACTGAGCCATCACTTCAACCCCATAATGTGGCTACTCGGGCAACAGATCACATCAAAGACCTTCTAGGTACGTGTGATCTGGCTAGAATAAAAACCTGCCTTTAATCCAGAAGACAGAAGCAAGCAGATCTGAGTTCAAGGCCAGCCTGGTATAGAGTGAGTCTCAGGTAAAGAAAAACTTAGGTCCAGGCATGGTGATACATGCCCTTAATCCCAAACAAAGGTAAAGTTAGTTTGTAGAAGGAAGCACCCATGTTTGAAAGTGATGTCTAATTGAGTGGCAGAGAAAGGAAGTGACAATCGGAAAAGATTTGACCAAATAGGAATAAGCCCAACTGTCACTAGAAGAGAGGGGAAAGGGAAGCTACTTCAGGGGCAATGCAGAGAGAGGGAGGAGGCAGTTTTACCCTGACAATAATAGGGATGGATTGCAGAGAGAGAACTCAGGAGAAGACAGAATAAGCCAGAAAACAAAAAGGAGTCAGGAGATTAGAGCAGATTGATGGGTTAGTTTGAGGCCAAGCAGAGCAATTCTGGGCTGAGAAGCCAGATTAAATAAATCAGCTGGGAGAAGAGTTTGAGCCAGAACAGCTGAGTTGAAGCAGCCAGCCCAGAGCTCGGAAAGAAGAAGTAACAGTGAGCTCATTAAGCAGTAAGTGTCAGAGGCTAAAAACATTCTAGGCCTAGGTTAGATTGTATGGAGGCTAGAAGCTTCCAGGACTAGGCCTAGGTTAGCAGACAGAGGCAGTAAGCCTCCCAGACAACAAGTGAAGCAGGCGGCAAATAGAAGTTCTTTTTACATATATATG
Organism: Acomys russatus; assembly: GCF_903995435.1. Lineage (NCBI taxonomy): Eukaryota > Metazoa > Chordata > Mammalia > Rodentia > Muridae > Acomys > Acomys russatus. The sequence continues at coordinate 33,181,279 of NC_067157.1, read as the reverse complement.
TATGTGTATATATATATATATATATATATACACACATGTATATTTTATATATGTGTATATATACACACATGTATATTTTATATATGTGTACATATACACACACGCATATATAATATATATATATATTATACACACACACACACACACACACACACACACACACACACACACACACACACAAAACTTTGGTTCATAGTGAGTTCTGAATTTAGGTGTAATGAGCTGACCACATTCATTTTCTTTTTGTTCATGCTCCTCTAGGTTAATTGCAAACAAAAGTTATAATCAACTTGACAATTTCTACACACAAAAAAGTAGACATTTGTGATACAGAGGCATAGAGGTAAACCCTAGAGAAGCAATGATGAAAGTAATCAGGTGATTAAATATAATAATAGGATACTGTCAGGTTTGGTGGCCTGTGTCTAGGGAGGCTGAGGCAGGAGGATTGTGAACCTGAGCTACATACCAATCGCATAGATGAAAAAGGTAAGTTGTCTGCATGGGTAAAGATACTTGTGGAGGAGCCTGATGATCTGAATTTAACCCCCAGAGCACATATGGCTGAGGAGAAACCAACTGCCCCCCCAGTTGTTCTTGGCCTCTGCAAAAAAGAATATATTCACAAAGTACCTAGCATATCATCACTGAGGGGCCCCTTAGAAGCCTGCTGAAAGAAACAAAATTAATGTTCATGAAAGAAAAGCCACCTATCATACTTGAGTAGGATGACTCACCATCTAAACCACGTTAGTTCTCTCTAATTTGTAAAGTTATTTTCTCATCTACTCAAATCCCAGCTTTTATATGACAGTAGACAAATACTTAATTTCATGTGGAAAATAAACATGTAAGAATAAATCATAGAAACTCACACATATATGGAGAGAGAGAGAGAGAGAGAGAGAGAGACTGAGAGCTTACTCAGATGAAAAAAATATGCTATAGAGACTTTTAATTAAAGCAATACTGGGTTGATGTAAATATACAGATACATCAGTCAAGCAAAATAGGAAATCTAGAAGAAAAATCTAAACAACAGGAAACTTTACTGTGTGTGGTGGTTTGAATAGAATTATGGTCCCATAGACTCCTATGTGTGACTGCTCGGCCCATAGGGTATAGCACTATTAGGAGGTGAGGCCTTGTTGGAGGAAGTGTGTCACTGCAGGAGACGGGCTTTAGGGTCTTATGAGCTCAAGTCTGGCCAGTATGTCACAGTTTCTCCTTCCTGACTGCAGATCAAGATGTAGAGCTCTCAGCTCCGTTTCCAGCACCATGTCTGCCTGGAATGCTGCCATGCTTCCTGTCAAAATGATAATGGGCTAACCCTCTGGACTGTAAGCCAGCCCCAGAGAAATGTTTTACTTTATGAGAGCTGTTGTGGCCACGGTGTCTCTGCACAGCAATGCAACCCTAAGACACTGTTCTATAATAAAGGTGGTGTTTAATCCATGGGGACCAATACTGGATTGTATTAAACATTGCTGGGACAACTTCTTAGTCATCTAGGAAAAAGGGATTAAAAGTTCGATTTACACTTCACATCATATAGAAAAATAAATCCCTAATGGCTCAGAAATCTAAATAAAAGAAGTGAAAGTATGCAGTTACAAAAGGAAGGTTGAGTGGACTTATTGTTCCCTTGGTGTCGTGGCTTCTGACAATTATTGGAAGTCTAGATCCAGGAGAAGAAGAACAGATATGCTATAAAATATAAGTTAAAAACCATTTGCACGGCCCAAATCCTTTACAGAGCCAAAGTTTCTGACAGACAAGATGGCTGTTCTTGATGTAGGTCGTTCTGTATGTCTAATATACTTTTTTAGGCTTTTAAAAGTGAAATGGAAGGGCGTGAACAGAGTGTGTGAAGAGCTGGATACATCGTGCACACGTAGATTAGTGGCTATAAATCTATGACAGCCCTTGACCGCTGCAGCTTTTTCCTCTTCTCCCTTATGTGCCTGTTGGTGGATGGTCTTGTGCTCTGTGTATTCAGATGCTAGTTTCTGTGCCCAGACCTGGTTATAATCCCGATGTGGGCATTGTCATTACTGTGAAGACTCTCCTATCTCAATGTTGTGTAAAAACTGTTCTCTATCATCTTTAATTGGTTAATAATGAGCAGAAGAGCCAATAGCTGGGCAGGAGAGTCAAGGTGGGACTTGCGATCCCAGGAGAAGAGTCAGGCAGGGCAAGACGAAGTTGGCAGGTAATGGACACATGGCTGGGAAGTAGGCCAGGTCAATGCAGAAGAATTACAATAAATGAATATCTCCCTATATATGCTAAAAGCTTTTAGATACATTTCCTAGGTCTCCAGGTCATTATTTGAGAGCTAGAGCAGGCATCGAAAAGCCATATTTTATTTTTACATACGTCCTTCTCACCCTCCTCTTGTCTGCTTACAGTTAAGATTGTCCACTCATCTGGCCTCTGCACTGGTCCTGTGCCTCTGTAAAGGCACAATAGATCACCTTTCCCCCACAGTAAGGTCTTGCTCAGTGGCCAAGCCAGGTTTAAACTCCCAGCTTTCCTGCCTCCCAGGAATTCTCAGGCCTGGCTGAACCATAAATCTTGACATAGGAAAGACAAGTGTATCTGCCACATCTTGACTCACTTTCAGCCAGAAGTTTACTAGAGGCAAATTCTGCTATATGAAAGGACTTTTAGCCAAGAAGAATTATTTCCACATATTTGGTGAAAAGCTGCAGGATTGTTTTAAGGAGGAGGAGGAAGAGGAGGAGACGGGAGACGATGAGAAGAGAGAGGGGAAGAGGCAGGAGAAAGAGAATGTAAGGAAAAAAGATGCAAGTTTCTCTCCCAGACCTGAATTCCTTTGGGAAGGCAACATACTGGAATTTTCTACATTGACTGTGCTCCATGTTGCTCATAAAAATAAGCATCCTGGGGGACAGGATTGGTAGAGTGCATACTTAAAAGCGTGTGTGAATCTGTGAGTTCAAACCCCAGCACCTCCCCAAACAAAACAAAATCATAAGTAATTTCTAAATATTATGCAATACTCTGAATGCCCAATACATAATTTAGAATACAGAAGTTAACACAAAACCTGATTGGCTTACATGGCTGTCTTATGTATTTGCAGCCTACCTACGTACTTTGAACATGCATAGAATATCTATTGTAGCTTATGGTCGGACAGAGGCTCCTGATACAAAGCCCATTTTTAATAAAGTATTTCATATCTCATGTAATTTATTGAATATGTCTGTATCCAAAAGAAGAACTGGCCACATTATATACTGTAGGGAATCGCTTCATTTGACTCAAGATTGAAGCACAGTTTCTACTAAATGCTATTGCTCTTACTCCATCATAAAGTTAAAAAAAAAAAAAAAAGAGTAGGTTGAAGTATTGTCAGTTAGGGGCTGTGCAGCTTCGCCTTGCTGAGTTCACTTCATAGTTGCCCGGCTCCACTAACAGGGTCCTGTGCTAGAGGACATGATGAAGTGGGAAAGAAGAGGTTTAGGGACCCAGTATGTCCTTCAAAGGCACATCCTTCTGTGACCTACTTCCTCCAGGTAGGATCCACCTCCCTCCCAAATGTCACCAGCTTCAACCAAAGCACTCAAAACCTGAGCCTAGGGAAGATGTTTCATGTTCAAGTCGCGATAGGGGCCATCTGTGTTTGCATTGTCAGTGGCTGGGGACTCAGAAGATGGGTTAGCTGCTTGGAGAGGAACACCAAGTGAGACTATGAATAATCATTAACTTGAGGTGCCAGGAAGACAAGGCTACTGCTGGGAGAAGCAAAGAAGTAAAAAAAAAGAAAGAAAGAAAGAAAGAAAGAAAGAAAGAAAAGAGCCCCCTTCCCCTTATAATAGACATGAATATCAAGTGGAATTTAAAACAATTTAAAAATATTTGTTTCACGAGAGTCTTGCCCTGAATATATGTACGTGCACCACATGCATGCCTGGTGCCCACAGAGGTCCAAAGATGGGATGGCATCAGATCCCCTGGAATTGGAGTTAGGGATGCCTGTGAGCCACCATAGTGATGCTAGGACCAGAACCCAGGTCCTCTGCAAGAGCAACAAGTGCTCGTAACTTCTGAGCCATCTCTCCAGCACCCCAAGTGGAACTTTTAATGTTATGAAAGCAACTCGGGCAAGGAGAGGCAGACACTTCACTTGATGAAAATGTTGGGACTTCCTGGTGGGCAGCAGCAGCACAGGTAGGCAATGCGCTAGCCTTCTGCTGCGTGGACAAGCCCGGGAACATCAGTTGAGATAATCAACTTACAAGGAGCAAAGATTTATTTGGGTTTGCAGTAGTGTAGGTTGTATTCCATGGTTACTTGGCTTTGTTGTCTGTTTGAGGCCAAAAGTTAGACAGAGAAAATACAGTGGGACAAAGCTGCCCACTCCTTGACAGCCAGGAAGCAAAGGGTGGGGGAGGGAGGTCACAAGACCCTGCCACCACAGATTCGATCTTTCACTCACAGCTCCATCCCTCAGGTGTTTGGCATGTAGGCCTTCAGACTGCTCTAGAAGCAAACCCTAGTGTAGCTGGGATCCCTGTGCTGAAAGAACAGCTCTGAGAATGATGAGACTATGGTGACTTCCAAGACATGAAACTGAGGATTGACTGCAAGACAGGATGGCGAATTAAAACATAGAGTTACTTTAAAGGGAAGAAAGTGCATTAACTTTGTGAAAACATTTAGGAAGTATATGAACTACCATCCTATTGCTGTGACAAAATACCATGACCGAGGCTTATGATTCCAGAGGGATAAGAGTCTGTCATGGCAGGAAGGCACAGCAGCAGGTGGCAGGAGCAGGGACTTGAGAGATGGCATCTTCGGTGGCAAGCAAGCAACAGTGAGAACAAACTGTAAGTATGGCATGGATAGACCTCTCAAAGCCAGACGCCAATGACACTGTACCACCTCCTCAGACACTGTAGCTGTACTGGCTGGTTTTGTGTGTCAACTCAACACAAGCTGGAGTTATCGGAAAGAAGGGAACCTCAGTTGTGAAAAATGCCTCAGTAAGTCCAGCTGTAAGGCATTTTCTTAAATATCAGGGGATGGGCCCAGCCTATAGTGGGTGGTGCCATCCTTGGGCTGGTGGTCCAGGGTTCTATAAGAAAAGCAGGCTGAGCAAGCCAGTAAGCAGCACCCTTCCATGGCCTCTGCATCAGCTCCTGCCTCCGGGTTCCATCCCTGTTTTGAGTTCCTGTCCTGACTTCCTTTGGAGATGGACACCGATGTGGAAGAGTAAGCTGAATAAACCCTTTCCTCCCAACTTGCTTTTTGGTCCTGGTGCTTTGTCACAGCAATAAACACGCTAACTAAGACAGCCACCAACTGGGAAGCAAATGTTCAGATACTTGAGCCTGTGGGTGACATTTCTCACTCAAAAGGGTCACAGCAAGTTAGTGATATCATCTGCTGTGCTCTGTGGCCACATCACAAATCATAGCATCTCAAGTTTATTACCTCCTGGTTTCTGTGGGTTAGGAATCTCAAAATAGTCTACCTAGGTAGTTGTGGCTGCTGAGAAACTCACTCAGTGTTAAACAAGGTGACAAGTCGCTGTGCAATCATCTGGAGAAAGAGCGCATTGGGAAAGCTGTCAGCAAGCCTAAGTTCTTTGTCACACTGAGCTAGCTACAGACTTGCCTTGTGACAAGAAAACTGACCTCCCCAATACCCGTGCAAATGTTCCAGGAGAGGGTACAGACCCCACGGAATTTTATAACCCAGTCTGTAAAATTATATATCATCATTTCTGCAATGTTTTGTCCGCTGGAATGGTGTGCACAAGGCACTACATAAAACATAGTCCCCGCACTCTGGAGGTGAGACCGGGGGACCAGAAGTTCAAGGCCATCCTCAACTACATACCAAGTTTGAGACCAGCCTGGACTATATCTAAAATGAATGCCAGGAAGATGAAATAACAGGGGCTGTCTTTAGGGCTGCTGGCCAAACAGTGACTGCTATTAGGTATGGAAATATAGGATCTAGAAGCTGATCTGGTAATAAATACACGTGAAAGAAAGGTGGGAGCTGGAGAGAGGGCTCAGTGGTTAATTGTACTTGCTGCTCTTTCATAGGACCTGAGTTTGGTATCCAGCATCCACAGTGGACAACTCACAGCTGCTTGTCACTGTAGCTCTACTTCTTGTCTCCAGCCAAATGCACACAGGCAGGCACATAAATACACACACATGGATAAAAAACAAATGCCAAGTATAGATTATTTTAAAAACTAATCCAAGACGGGCGGTTCAGATTGAGAAGCCAGATTGAATCAGTCACACACACACACACACACACACACACACACACACAGAGAGAGAGAGAGAGAGAGAGAGAGAGAGAGGAGGATAGGGAGAGAGATGAGGAGGAGGCAAAGAGAGAGACAGAGAGAGCGGAGGAGGAGGAGAGACAGAGAGGAGAGAGGAGAAGAGGAGAGAGAGAGAGAGAGAGAGAGAGAGAGAGAGAGAGAGAGAGAGAGAGGAGAGCAAGAGAGAGAGAGAGAGAGAGAGAGGAGAGAGAGAGAGAGAGAGAGACAGAGAGAGAGAGAGAGAGAGAGAGAGAGAGAGAGGGAGGGAGAGATGCAGCAATAGAGGTAAGCTGCCTAACCTGGATGCTGGGAACCAAACTTTTTCCTCTGGAAAAACAATAAGCACTCTTAACTACTGAGCCATCTCCGCACTTTGTCATTTCTCCCTTAAACAGGTAGTTCTTGCCTCTTGAAGCACTGGCACTTGCTTACACGTCACTGCCGGCCCCTCGTTTGTGTTAGGAGTTACTCTCAACTGTACAAGCTTTGTTCTGTTTTGTAACCCTCTTGTTACAGATACTCTTGTCAACTTTGCTACATCTGGACTTAAACTAAGAATCAAAAATGGAGGGCAGACCAGTGAGGGCTTTTTGCCTAATTTTAATTATGAAGATCCACTTTGCACCCAGATAGTAAGGTGGGAAGATACATGTCTTTAAACTAGGAAATACCTTCTGCTTGGAGCCTGAATAAGGACTTGAAAAAAAGGAAGTGTTTGCTCTTTGCCCTCTCTCTCTCTCTCTCTCTCTCTCTCTCTCTCTCTCTCTCTCTCTCTCTCTCACTCTCGCTCTCTCTCACTGGCAAGCCCATTCCTCCACTGGCACTAGAGCCGACTTCTTCGGGATTCTAGCATCTACTGAAGAGAAGATGAGACTTCCAGCTTCATAGACTGAGCAACTTCTGGATTCTTGGATTCTCTGTTCACAGCCAACCCTGGCTGAATTAGGTGGACGACAGGCTGTAAGTCACTCTAATACATCCCCTTTCTACACACAATCACTCTCTAAATCCTGCCACTGTAGAGACTCCTAATAACGCCTAGATACAGGTTTCCGTAAATCTCTGGCTCTCATGTATTTATGCTGACTCCTACAGATCTGTCTCCAAGTGTGCAGGGACGGACACCTGCCCATCTCCATCCTGGGGATCAAATCTAGGGACTGGAACGTATTAGGCAAGTGCTCTAACAGTGAGTCATAGTCCAGGCCCAGGACTATTCTCATAAGGTCAATCAAAGTGGTTCATATCCTAAGAAAATTATTATTAGGGTTTGTCAGTATCAATGGTGACTCCATAAACGAGGTTGATTTTTATTTTTATTTTTGAGACGATCTTATGGAACTCAGGTTTTCTACAAACCTGCTGTGCAGCGAATGAGCAGACACTATAAGCTAACATTTGCTAATTTATTAGTCATAAGATATTACAGCATTTACTTGTATATTAGTAAGGTTGCCAACTTTACAATCCATATTTCTTCTTGGAATAATTTTCTATTTTTATGAAATGCCCAAATTTCCATTTGGAATTTTCCTCTTGTGCTGTTTTCAGTATATCCATCATTTTCACAGGAACTGGATTGAGTACAGAGAATGGAGTGATAATGGTAGCATTTTAGGTTTTGAAAAATAAAGTCAAATAATAGAATGAATGTCCAAAATAGTATCTAAACAGGAACCTTGAAGCTTGGTTTAAAAAAAAAAAAAAGCTATCACACATCAAACCAAACTTTTTCTTTAAAAAAATTATTCGTTTATTGTGTGCATCGTCTATGGATGGGTATGTGGTACAGCTCCTGTGGAGGTCAGAGGACAACGTTTAGCAATCTGCTCTCTCCTGTTGTGGGGCATTCGGTAGAAGAGACTGCTTGGACATGGTTGTAAGGAAGTCTTATCAGCTGGTTGTTCAGGATCCCAGTGTAGCCTGCAGCCTGTCTCGGGGTGAGCTTTTAAGCACAAGAACCATACCCTGGGTTCACACGGTTCAGTTAACAAGAATTGTTAGCCAGAATCGAAACTACAGAAGCCAAAAAGCAAAGACAGTGCAAACAGAGACTTTCCCTGAGCTACAGATTTTGATGGACTAGGTCTTCGTTTTCGTTTTGGCATATGGTGCTATCTTTGGGCTGAGTTTTATGACTTCCATCATGGAGTCAGTTGTGCTAAGGTCTGGGGCCCTGTTACACTTCCACCATGTGGTCTCAGGGATTGATCTCAGGTTGTGTAAGGTTTGGCAGCAAGTTCCTTTACCTGCTGAGCTCCTCCACACAGGGCCTCAGTTCATTAATTTGTATGTTCCAGTGTCTTCCATTTTTGAGAGTATCGATCTATTTAAAGTTAGGGCTGGAAGGTGTGCTTCTGTGGTCGATTATGTTGCAAATGTCAGGCAGGCCCCGGGTTCACTCCCCAGCATCCCTTGACCCCTCCCCAAACCATATTGCCTCAGATGAAAAGATGACTTTCAACATATAATAGAATTGCGCAGGACTTAATTGCTGCAATGTGACCAGGTTTTGACGCTATTAGCATCCGCTTGTCTCAATATGAAATGGGAGAGCTGTGTTGCCTTTTTAAGGATAGTTCACTTGACAAAGTTTCTGAGCTCCTGCTTACTAAACGTTTTGGACTTGTCAGGGTCTAGTATATACCACAGGTCCCAGCTTTCACCTAGAGAGTCGGGGCTGGATGAGGAGCAGATTGCCCAATTAAAACACAATCCAAACCACGATGCACTCAGGGAAAATCGGGTACTTCCACTTTAAGCTGGTGACTGGGATTGTGAGGACAGGCTGCCCGGACAGGGTTAAATATCAGAATCAAACTCAGATGCTGAACTTAAGTGACAGGCTGCTAATTTCAACTCTGAAACCCTTCAAGGAATTTAACATCAAAGTAATAACGGTTTTAGTCCCGTGGATAGCCCCGCTTTGACTAAGAATAGCAAGTAAACATGCTTAAAGGTTGTTTCTTTCTTTCTTTCTTTTTATTTGTTTCAAATCAAGCCTGGCTTGCTTTATTTATAATCTGATCTGGCAGATTGAGTTATGGCGTGCGTTTTCCGGATCCGGCACAGACGTAAAGCTTTGCTTCTTTCACTTTCACGCCCAAGCCACCTTGAGAAAGCTTCGGGTGGCAGGCTTTAGCGTCTGGGAGTTAGGAACCATCCCATAACGCAACCGCCCAGACCGACTGAGCAAGTCTCAGGACCGGTTTCCAACAAAGTGCGTTTAACCCTTAACGGTCGAGTTAAGCGTCTGAGAAACGCGGAGCTTCCGGGCGGAAGCAGACGGCGTCGGCAAACAAGAGCTGCGTCGTCGGGTTCTCTGCCCTTCCCCCGCAGGCCCAGAATGACCCAGGCCCGCCGAGTGAAGTTAAAAAGTGGGGGCGACAGTCAAGGAGCCCGGGTTCCCCTTAAAACGTAGCCGAGTCGCCGGCGGAAACGGGCGCCCAGGCGGAGAACCTGCCCCGCGCTTCCACCCGCCAACACGCTTGCGCGAGATCCGCCACGCAACTTCCCAGAAGGCCTCGGACGACGTCCCGACAGCGGTTCCAGAGCCGCGCCTAGGCGGAAGAGTGGGCGGGGCCTCAGGGCTCTGGAGGCCACGCCCCAAGCCGGAAGTGACGGAGCCGAGTTAGCGCGTCGAGGCTACCTCTATGGTTTTCCTCTCCTTCTGGAGTCGGGAAATGGCCGCCGTGTAGTTACCACGGAGGTGAACGCCGAGAACCGTGCATCGCCGTGTCAGGTAAGGCCTTGCGCTGCACTCAGGTGGCTCAGAGGAGCCCGGGAAGACAGCACGGTTGGTTGTTGTTAACTCTTGACAGGCGGGCGGCGAGAAAGGGAGACCCCCCCCCCCACGTCCGGCCCTGTGCCGTTATTTGTGCGTTTCGCGATCAGTTAGTCCTCGGGCCCTTAAAGCGCCGTGGCCCTCGGGGGTGGGGGATGGTGAGCCGGGCGAACGGCGCCCCGGCCGGGCCGTGTGGCTGATCCGGGTCCGAGGGAATCGTGAGGCCTGCGCGTGCCTCTCTCCCGCCCTTCCCCCACCCGCTCGGGCGCGCTCCCGGCGCAGGCAGGGCTCTGCGCATGCGCGCTCTCTTCCCCTTTCTTTCCCTGCCTATGGCAACGCGGCCGCGTGTGTGGGCTTGGTAAGGGCCTGTCGTTGGCCTCCGGGGAGGTGTCTTTCTTCCCGGCCTGGCTTTTGAGGCCGGGTTGAGATAACGGTGACCTGCTACAAAGTTTATGCGAGCGGGCGGGCGGGCGGGTGGGTGAGCCGCTCTGTGCGTTGCGGTTTAGGCTGTCTGCGTGTCTCGCCTCCGGGGTACTTGTCGTTTTAAGCCGGCTTTAACTTAACCGAGATGGAGGCTCCTGATTTCGTGTGCTACCGCCCGCCCGGCACCAGGGTGTTGGCGGGAAAGTTCCTCGTTTCGGTTCCCTAGCAACTCACTCTTGTTTTAGATCTAAGATGGCTCACTCTTGACTTTTAGTAGTCGGTGCGTAGTTACTGTTTTCTAGCGTGGGATTCAGGTCATAACGGCTGCGTCTAAGAAGGACTTTGCTCTCAGTTAATACACAAAGCGCTGGTGAGAGTTGGCACTCGCTAGAGGTCTGTCTATTTAGGACATTGGCAGCGGCAACTGGTGGGGGTAAATGGGTGAGGAAGATAAGTTGAATTTGTAAGCCTCCCAGTGCTGGCCACGACGTGCTCGGCAGCTAATCTCCTGCTGTGGCTTCGGGAGTGATGGGATAATAGTGGCATCACTACTTCGGGCCCCTGCTTAGTTGTAAGATTTGTTTTCTTGGCCTGGGGAGTGGCCAGAATATTTGGTCTCTGTATCCCAAATTGGCGGCAGCTTTTTTATTTAGAGACAGGATTTCTCTGTGTCGTGGATTCGCTTTGGAGACCACGCTGGCCTCGTACTCACAGAGATCCTCTTGCCTGCCTCTGCCTCCCAAGTGTTGGAATTAAAGGCGTGCGCCTTCATTCCCTGCTGTAATTTTTATTTCCTCTTAGAATTGAAAAAGAAAAAAAAGATCGAAATTGAAAGCAAATGTGCGTAAAACTGATTGAAAACTGGCAGTCATTTCAGACTTATATCCTGTTGCTACAGCTTTTATATTTGTTTTCTATTAAAAGAGAAACGCAGAACATAATTTCTTGTCCCTACTTTGAATCTGCATTCTAGATTAGCTCTCACTGGGATAGTTGGGGTACTGTGAGGCAGTAAAGGACCTTTACGGAGAAAAGACTTAAGCAGTATATTTTCATTTTTTTGGTGTGATGGGGGAAGTATGTTTCTGACGTAGTTCATCGTAAACGACTGAGGTTCCCAGGGTTGGAGTAACAGGCTTCAGCCACCATACCCAGTTAACCGCAGGGTTTCGCGCCTGCTGGGACGCCCACAGCTGACTTTGGTCTCAGGAAACAATAGTTAAATTTCGGACTTGAAGGCCGACCTGGAAAAAGCACTGCTCAGTGATTAGTTAGGCTTGTGTCTCCTTGAGGATTTAATGTGGGGAGCAAACCAAGCTGCACTAGAGTATGGTGTCAAGCAAGTGAAGAAAGCGCTCTGAGCTGTGTGCAGAGCGTTGGGAATGCCAGGAGCTGCGGTGAAACCCTCGCTTGACTACTATCCACCAGCTGAATCCGCTTAGCCTTCATGGGGGGCGGCTAATGAGAGAATCCGGAAGACCATTGAGTGTGTCTCTGGGTAGTAATTGTGGCTGAAGCTGGGAATATGGGTTTGTGCATTATTGGTACCTGGCTTCTTAAACATCCAAAAAAAATATTGACCATCACCTTTGAGTTAGAAGCGTTTTCTCCAGTTTTGTAGATGGGGCCCCAGAGGTGTGAAACTTGAGGCCACAGAAGCCAGGGAGCAACACAACTTGGTTTAGAATGTGCTGTGGTGCTTTAGTCCGTTTATAAGTAGCTGGAGCAAACTGAAATCGATTTTGCTTTTAGTTATGGAAAGTTTGTAGTACAAAAGTAAAATAGTAAGGTAAGCCTGATGTAATGGCGCAAACCTTTAATCAGCAAACAGGAGGGAGGATCTTTGGGCTTGAAGCCAGCTTGTGCACAAAGTGAATTCCTGGATAGCCAGGGCTCTGTAGAGAGACCCTGTCTCAAAAAACCAAATAAACAAAAAGGTAAGATAATTAAATGAACTTCATGTTCTGGTAATTTATGATTAATAATTTTCAGAATTCTGTCTTTTGTTCATTTGTGATACATTTTAAATCAAACTGTAAACATTATTAGGCATTTCTGGAATGACTTTTATAGAATACTTGTTATTGCTGTATTGAAAACAGGATTAGACTTAAATAGACAAGTGGTTTGAAATAAATTTATAGGTAGCCTGCAGAAAACCTGTAACAAACAAGGATGGCATTATAATGCCTGAGCACACACCATGTGCCAGTCGGTAAGCTAACCTTCTGTATTTATTTAACCATAGAACTATAATAAATACTATGTTTTATACCTGTGGAAATTAAAGCTTGAAGTGTTGAGTTGTCATTTAATGACTGAGCCTTGATTTTAACCTAATACACTTGAGCATTATGTGTCTTTTAAGATTTTAAAAGCTGTGATTTTCAGTAATTTGCTTTAAATTTGGATCCCAATATGCTAAATGAATACATAGCTTAAATATGTTTGAAATTGTAAGCCAAAGAATCTACTTTGAGTAGCTTCATTTTAGGTTAGTTTTTTGTTTTGTTTTGTTTGTTTTGTTTTGTTTTGTTTTTTTTTGAGATGGGTCTAAATTGAATAGCCCTAGCTAACCTACAACTTGCTCTATAGATGAGCTGGCCTTGAACTTGTTGAAATGCCTTTGTGTCTGCCTTCTGAGTGTTGGGGCTAGAGACTGGTTTTACAGGTGTGATTTTTGTTTTGGTTGTTGGTTGGTTGTTTGGAGACAGGGTTTCTCTGTGTAGCCCTTGGCAGGCCTAGACTCGCTTTGTAGACCAGGCTGGCCTTGAACTCACAGCAGTCTGCCTGCCTCTGCCTTCCAAGGGCTGTGATTAAAGGACTGCACCACCATGCCCAGCTTTTTTTTTTTTTTTTAAAGAATTTAAAAACTTTTGAGGCAGTCCTCAAATTTGTGGTGTTTCTTCTTCATGCCTCCCAAATGCTGTGATTGCAAGCCTGTGTCACTAATCTTAATGAACATTTTCTTTAATCACTTTTCTAGCCAATCTTACACATTATTCCAAAAAAGTTATAAGGTATTTATAGATTTATTCATTCATTTATTTGTTTGGTTATTTGGGATAAGGTTTCTCTGTGTAGCCCTGGCTGTCCTGGAACTCACTCTGTAGATCAGGCTGGCCTTGAACTAAAATGCACCTCCCTCTGCTGGGATTAAAGGCCTGGCTTCTTGGTTGAAATACAGGGGAGGCTTGGCATTTTAAAAGTTGATATTTGAGTTTTAGCCATGTAAGGAAGACACTTGCTAGTGCAGGGTACAAAACACAGTCTTTGTGGTCTGGAGATCTCAGTCAAATTCTGGATCAAACATTTTATGGTCTGATTATGTACTCTAAAAACCATGTACAAATCTTTTCTTTTGCCCCAAACATGTATGTCTTCCAGATGCTTAAGAATCAAGCTGTTCAGGTAGCCAAGAAGAGACTTGATACCCTATGAGAATATATAGGGGGAGGTGATCCCCCTCAGGAACAGTCATAGGGGAGGGGAATAATGGGAAAATGGGGGGGGGGGAGGAATGGGAGGATACAAGGGATGGGATAAACATTGAGATGTAACAAGAATAAATTAAAAAAAAAAAAGAATCAAGCTGTTAGAATTTGGGAGTCTTCAGTTTTTCTTACTTCCATATTCCTTGTTTTATATTCCATACTCCCAACAAATACATGAATGTTTATATATAAATTGAAACCAAATTCTAGATCTGTGTCCTTTCCTTCTTTGCTACTATCTTGCCTAGGTAACTTTGAACTGTTCAGTTTGCCCCTTGTTCTCTTTTCTAGGGTCATTATCCTATACACAGCAGCCACCCTAAAATGTAGATCAGATCATTAAAACTCTCCTCATACACCTAGAGAGTCCCATGAGAGTCAGAGGGTTGGGGAGCTGGCCCAGTTGGGTATATTGCTTGCTGCAGATGTGGGGACCTGGGTTTCGACCCTAACATGCACCTGAACATCTGGGCCTGAAACTCAGCACTAGGGAGTAGAGATGGGAGTTGGGGGAGGCTTGTTCAATCTAAAGGGTAGTGAGGTCCCTGGAGAAGCAGTTGAAGAAGACATTCTGATGTCAGACTTGGCCTTAAGCCTGCTTATATACATATGCATACACCACACATAAGAAAGGCATTATTTATCTCCTCTGGCCTACTAGATGCTGTTTAATGTGTTCCATTTCTACATGTCGTTAAGCTCAAATCATGAGAGACCCCCAACAGACCACCTAACAGCCTAGTCCAAATGCAATCACAAGAAAGTCTGTATTTATTGCAAGCTTGAGCTCGGGCCATACCTCCTATGCACGGACACAGTAGATGTAAGGAAGTAGCCCCGAGTCTCAATTGAGAGGGGTTTTACACAAAGAAATCCGCGCGCGCACACACATACACACTCACTCTCCCTCCCTCCCCAGTGTGGTTATTGTCATTATTTGATGTTTCCCCCATCCCTCCGTCCCTCCTTCCCTTATATAACTCAGGCTGTCCTGAGTCTTAAAACTCTTCTCTCTCCCGTTGCTGGGAGTTCACATGTGCAACCTTGGCATTGTGATCTTTGATACTGACCATTGTATCACATACTGTAGTTGGTGTGAACTCTTGGATACATCTGATAAGCATATATGGTCATTGGTTTTAGTAGCCTACAGCCTATTTTTCCCTCAGTTACTGCTTTTTAGTGTTTATTTTCTTGGACCTTAAAAATCATGACTTGGAGTTAAGAGGCTTGGCAGTTGATTCTTAGGAATATGCAGCTTAAAATTATCTGTTTGGAAATGTTTAGGCCAAGTGTTAGCTGAAATTCTTATTTCTATGTGGGTGAAATCAGTTAGCTTCTAGGTCAGAATAAAAATTTTCATGTAGTGTGTGGGTGAGTATGGCTGTGCACATCTGTGTTTGTATAGGTGTAGATTTGAGGTTGACATTTGGTGTCTTGCGCTCTACCTTTATTTTTTGAGATAGGGTCTCTTACTGAACTTAGACTTTACCAATTCTTTAGGTATATTTGCCGTGATCTCCTGGGGCTCCTCCTATATCTGCCTCCCAGCTTTCAGATGACCATGTGCATCACCACCACACATAACTTATTACATGGGTTTTGGGATCCAAACTCCAGTGAAGTGCTAGCCCAGCAAGCACTTAAAGCTCAGCCATCTCCCTAGCACCAGGATAAAGTTTTAACAGAACACTAAGTTGGGAAGTTAGCTTTTTTGCTGCCTGTAGTCCCAGCACTCTTCGAGGCAGAGGCAGAGGCAGACAGGCAGGCGGAGTTCGAGGCCATCCTGGTCTACAAAGTGAGTCCAGGACAATGAAGGCTACACAGAGAAACCCTGTCACGAAAAACCAAAAAGCAAACCAAACCAAACCAAACCAAAACAAAACAAAAAAACCCTCAAAAACAAACACATACACAACTAAGCTTGTACAAACTTTAGGGTTACATTTATATTTGTACCATAGCCCACTTGAGGTTGTGGTTTCACTAGGCACAGGCCTTTAATCCCAGCACTTGGGAGGCAGAGGCAGGCGAGTCTCTGTGAGTCTGTGGCCAGCCTGGTCTATAAAGTGAGTCCAAGACAGCCAGGGCTGTTACATAGAGAAACCCTATCTTGAAAAACAAAACAACAAAAAAATTCCCAGTTGAAGGGATGCTATTTATTGATTGACCCATTTGATTTTACTATTTCTTCTTTGTAGTTCCAAAATAACATTTTTAAATTTGATAATTACAGAATGAGTCATGGATTTTTTTTTTATTTTATGAATACTTGGAGTGCAAACTTAATGTCAGCTGTGTATCTTGAATTTCTGTTCGAGTGGTTTTTAATCTTTGCATATAACTGATCTTTGAATATTATTTGCAAAGTTGTAACTTCTTCAAGTATTGATAACTGAATAACATTAAATATATTTACATGGTAATGGTTCATTAACTTAAGAATATAATTAATCCCCTATTGCCATTGCTGTCTGTTTCTTACATGGTTAATCAAATACTTGTGTAAGAATGCTTTTGTTACTGTGGTTGCAGTTGAAGGAATTTTTAAAAATAAGTTTGAAATAAAAAGTTTTTAAGAAAGTAAGCAGAACATTAAGCTATTGTAGATGTTAAGAGAATACAGCATTGTGAATATTCATTACAGGCTACTTACAGGTTATACTGTTTTCATATGCAAAGATGATAACTATTTTGGGGTTTTCTGATGGATTGACATTTGTTCCCTACAGGTCAGGTGACTACAGTTAGAATTCAGGTATCAGTTATATGATGTTCCGCTGCATTGTGACTAGAAAGCTTTTGTTTTGCTTTGCTTTTTTAACTCAGGGTTAGGTTGTGTGGGGTCTCATGTGGCCTGGGGCCTGGAACTCACGGTGTTAACTGAGGATGAATCTAAGCTGAGTCTCTTGCCTTCTTGCTCTAATTTGTGGATTATAGGTATTGTTGTTAGCTTAATTATTATGTTTTGTCTGCATGTTAGTCTGCACCAGGTTCCTGCTTGGTCTTTTGGGAAGCCAAAAGAGGGTGTCAGGCCTCTTAGAACTGGTTGTGAACCACCATTTGGGTTCTGGGAATTGAGCATTGTAATAGCAGCCAGTGCTCTTAACCAATGAGCCACATCTCTGGCTTCTGTCAGATAGCTGACACAGCTCAGGCTAACCGCAGAGTCACCTATTGCTTAGCTTAGTAAATGCTAGGATTATTTCCCACCATGATCACCTTAGTTAAACAGTTCTGATCAAAAGTTTACTGTTTCCCCAAGTCAGGCAAGGTACATGCCTAGAGGTCAAAGTGGAGATGAGTTTGGGCTACTTAATTCAATACCACACCCAATATTTGTATTACAGCCTGTGTTTGTCTGTTTGCCATAAACTCACTCACCCCCCCCTTTAATCTTTGCTAGGAATTTGAATTTTAGAATTTAATTTCCCATAACATTCTCCACAGGTCGAATCTTGGCAGTACCTTAAAGACATCACTGACTTCTGGATCCTGCATAAAGCCCAAGGTAAACGACATTCATGTCCTCTAGGTTTTATTTTGACTTACTTGAGAAAATTGACTGCCAACCTGAGTCACATGAAGTGATGTGAGTGCTGTGAACTGTCCGCGGAGACAGATGCAGCCCAAGAAATACGGTGCTTGCCTCATGTGCACAAGGCCCTGCCGAGGCCAGCCCTAGTGCTCTTTGAGGTGTGTGTGTGTGTGTATGTGTGTGTGTGTGTGTGTGTGTGTGTGTGTGTGTGTGTGAGATCTTCTGTAAACTCACACTTTCAGTTTGTTTTAAGAAAAATATTTTTCCGTTCCCCCATTGTATATTAGCTTTTTAAGACTCAGGACACAGAATGCTATTTAAAAACAAAAGGAAACCACCAGCACTCCCTTTTGAGACAAGGTCTCTTTCTGTAGCCCTAAGACCAACCTCAGCGAGATGACAATCCCTTTCTTTCTTTCTTTTTCTTTTAAGTATTTATTTGTTTGTTTGTTTGTTTGTTTATTTATTGTGTATGAGTGCCTTATCTGCAGAAGAGGGCATCAGATCACGTTATAGATGGTTGTGAGCCACCATGTGGTTGCTGGGAATTGAACTCAGGACCTCTGAAAGAACCATCAGTGCTCTTACCCAGTGAGCCACCTCTCCAGCCCTGCAATCTCTTTCTTATCATGCCCAGGTTAAAACCTTGCTGCTTTTTACTTGGGATAGTCCTGGCCGTCCTAGAACTCAATATGTAGACTAGGCCAGCCATGGACTTACAAGGATCCCCCAGCTTCTGCATTCTGAGTATTGTGTTAAAGACCATCCCACTTGGCTTATTATCTTCTCTAATGTGCTTTAGTACTATTTTATAACAACAAACTAAATATTCAAGTACCTACAAAATTATTTAATGAGCATTAAAATTTAAATATATGAAAACCACAGGCTTTTCTAAGATTAATGTATTGAGTTTTATGGACATGATTACTTATTTTGACTAATAAGTTACAAATTCGGAAAGTTACACAATTGGCCCTTGACTAACATTGAACTTTGAGGCTGGTGAAGATGGCTTAGCAGTAAAAACACTTGCTGTGCAAGCCTTGTAACCCCAATTCAGACCCCTGAATGGAGAAAGGGGGAACCAACTCTTCGTAAACTTTATAAAGTTGTCTGATTTTGACCCACATATCATATACCGAAACTAAGAAGTTGGGGCTGGAGAGATGGCTCAGCAGTTAAATGCTCTTCCAGAGGACATGGGCTCCATTTCCAGCACCCACATGGCAGCTCATAACTACTGTAACACTGTCTCTGGAAGACCTCTCCCGGCACCAGGCATGCATGTGGCTACCTGTACAGGCACATCATCCACACACATAAAAATCTAAATCAACTTATTTTTAGTTTTTCCTGCCCTCTGTAAGTGCCGGGAAACAAACTCCTACCTTGTGCATGCTAGGCAATTCCGAACTCTAAGGATTGAGCCTACAACCTAATGCTTGTTAAGCAAGTGTCCTACTACACAGCACGCTCATGCTCATATACCCCCCTTCCGTCCCTCCGTCCCTCCCTCTTCCTCCTCCTCTCCTCCTCTTTCTCTGGATACTAGGTCTTACTAAGTAGCCCAGGCTGGTCCTGAACTCATGTTAGCTTGGGTAGGCTTTGAATTTGAGATACTTTTGTTTCAGCCTTCTGAGTAACTTAAGAGTGCAGGCCTGCCATCTGGGCTAGCTATATGATGGCTTAAAAAATTGGTAGCAGTTTGGAAAAAATTATAGACTATATGATTTAGAAATAATTGAAAAAATGAAAAAGGTCACTTGAATGTAAATATATAGGTAATACTTTATCACCATAAAATTACTTACAAGTTAAAATTTATGGATACAACGGACAGGTTTATTTGTTATTAAAATATAAACAAATGTAAAGATGCAGTGTTAAATAGTGACTTCGCTAACTCTAGTCATACTACAATAATTTCATAACTACTGTTGGAAGCTCCTGTGTATGAATAGCCACCTAACAGCATGATGCTAATCTCCTCAGGTGAGCAGCTTTTGTTAGACAGGGTTTCTCTGTGTAGCCTTAGCTGTCCTGAACTTGTTTTGTAGACAAGGCTGGCCTTGAACTCACAGAGATCCACCTGCCTGTGCCTCCCTAAGTGCTCTGGCTCCCTGGGTGCCACCACACCCAGCTTTTTGCCCTTTCCTACCACCAAAATACAAGGGGAGCTTGACATGATCCTGTAAGTTCCTGTAAACTGTTAAGGGGTTTCATGACCTTTAGTCTACAGGAGACTATATGGTGCAAATTGAGGCTTTTGTGTATATAAACAGTTTAGTGCCTTCTTAAATCCATAAAGCACTGTAATAACAGCTTTGTGAGTTTTCTAGTTAATTTGTTTCTAAGGATTGTGTCAGGGTTTTTCTTTATGTTATGTGTATTGGTTCTGGTTGCACATTTGTTGGATTCCCTGTTATAGAAGTTCTGGATGGTTTTTAGCTATGTGGGTGCTAGACATTGGACCCCAGTCCACTAGAAGAACAACCAGTGTTTGTTGCCTTTTTTTTTAATTGAAAAATTTCTCTTAGAATATATTTTGTGTATTTTTATACAGTATATTATGTTTTATGCCTCATAATTTCTTCCAGATTCTTCCCACTTCTCTTCCTTCCTTCCTTTGTTTATTTTTTGTTTGTTTGTTTTTAAAGACAGGGTTTCTCTGTGTAACAGCTCTGGCTGTCCTGGACTCACTTTGTAGAGCAGGCTGGCTTTGAACTCAAAGATCTGCCTGCCTCTGTCTCCTCAAGTACTAGGATTACAGGTGTGCACCACTGCGCCCAGCATTTTCTTCTCTTCTTAAAACTAACAAAAACAAGAAACACAGAATAACTCCCACAAAAACACAGAACAAAATGCACAAGCAAAATACTATTACCCCCCTTCCCCCCAAAAAAAACTGCCAAAGCAAAATGAGACAAAAAGTCTATACTGTAGAGTTTATAGAAATACCACTGAGTTCATATTGTGTTGGCTAAGTACTCTCTGGGGATGGATGGGTCATGCCCTGAAGTGTGGTCAGTGCACCCATTGGACTTCATTGGAGAGAACTGATTTTTTTCCTTTGTTAGGTGTGATCACTTGCAGTTACGGGTGGGATCCCCACCTCCAACAGTGCTCTTAACCACTAAGCTATCTCTTTAGTCTGTATTGTGCCACTTTCTTATGTTCTTTTTTCTAGGTTTCTTTTCTGTAATACTCAAATAATTTCATCTTTTCTACAGGTAGGTAGATAGGCTTTTGTATTGGGCATAGAAAAACATCTAACACAAGAATAGTCTGACACTGCTCTTCTTGACTTGTAGTTGGTGCCTTTGGATTGAGGCAAATAAATAGGTGTTACATCCATAGAAATAGTTTGTGTTATCTTGAGTATTCTGTACCTGTTATGCAGGTAAAAACAGTTTTATTTAGGAACAATAGCCTCTTTTATAAGTAAATATTCATTTGAAAATGATTTATACAAGTAAGCACATCTGAAAATAACTATCAAAATATCTTTATTTGTGTTGATTTAACCTTTTTTTTTTTTTAATTAGGAGAAAAGAAATGGGCCGCTCTAATTCTCGATCACATTCTTCACGATCCAAGTCTAGATCACAATCTAGTTCTAGATCAAGATCAAGATCACATTCTAGAAAGAAGAGATACAGGTGAATTAATGTGCTTCTGGTGCTTTTAATAGTGAAGTAATATTCAGTCATTAATGTCTGCTGTATATGATGCTAACAAACCAACCAATGCATCATTCTCAATAAAACTCCATGAATTGGATTTGCTGTCTTCCATTTAAATGTTGAAATTGAGAAGTGTCCAAATTGTAATCTAGTATCACCTGTGATTCAAGATCTGAGGTTTAATCTACTGTACCAATACATGATGAATTTCTTTGTTTTTGTTTTTTATCCTTATTAAGAGATGAACTGGATATTATAAAAATTCTTTGGCACTATATCATATTTATTATTTTTTGGTTTTTCTTTTCTGAGTCTGGTTCTTTAAAGGATCATTTCCCTTTTTTATTGTTTAAAAATGATGTTTTCCTCATAATATTCATATACAGAAAGTAGGAGCCTGTTGAAAATTAACATTAGTTTGTAATTTTTTTGTATTTTATACATAATCAGCTTCTCTGACTATCAGTGGCGTTTCACTCTGTAATTCCATGCGACCTTATTTCCTGTGAGCAATACATGGTGCCATTTAAATGTCTCCTACTATAACTTGTAGTGTCAGCCTAAATATATTCTATCATCTTTTGTTGGATGTATTGATACCCTCTCCCCATTTCCTGTGTCTAATTTCCCAGGGCCTATTGTAATTTTACTCTCATTGCTTACTTGGTATAAAAGCTTTAAACAAATGAGGTTTATAAGTTATATATAGCTTTACCTTGTATATATGTTTTGCTTAGCCAGATGTTTGTTAAATGGTAGAATAAGGTCCTTTATTTTTCTTAAATTGATACTTATTTCATTTTTAGTTCTAGGTCTCGTTCCAGAACATACTCAAGGTCTCGTAGTAGAGATCGTATTTATTCTAGAGATTACCGTCGAGATTACAGGAATAATAGAGGAATGAGGCGCCCTTATGGGTACAGAGGAAGGGGCAGAGGGTATTACCAGGGAGGAGGAGGCAGATACCATCGCGGTGGATATAGACCTGTCTGGAATAGAAGGCATTCTAGGAGTCCTAGACGAGGGCGGTCACGATCCAGGAGTCCAAAAAGAAGATCCGTGTCTTCTCAAAGATCCCGAAGCAGATCTCGTCGGTCATACAGATCCTCTAGGTCTCCAAGATCATCATCATCTCGGTCTTCATCCCCATATAGCAAATCTCCTGTCTCTAAAAGGCGAGGGTCTCAGGAAAAACAAGCCAAAAAGGCTGAGGGAGAGCCCCAAGAAGAGAGTCCTTTGAAAAACAAATCGCAGGAGGAACCAAAGGATACGTTTGAGAACGATCCATCTGAGTCAGTTGATGAGTTTAATAAGTCTGCCACATCTGGTGATATTTGGCCTGGCCTGTCAGCTTATGATAACAGTCCCAGGTCACCTCATAGCCCCTCACCTATTGCTACACCACCCAGTCAGAGTTCATCTTGCTCAGATGCCCCCATGCTTAGTACAGTCCACTCTGCCAAAAACACCCCCTCTCAGCATTCACATTCCATTCAGCACAGCCCCGAAAGGTCTGGATCTGGTTCTGTTGGAAATGGGTCTAGCCGATACAGTCCTTCCCAGAATAGTCCGATTCATCACATCCCTTCACGAAGAAGCCCTGCAAAGACAATCACACCGCAGAATGCTCCAAGAGAGGAATCCAGGGGGCGGTCCTCTTTCTATCCTGATGGAGGAGAGCAGGAAACAGCAAAGACGGGAAAGTTTTTAAAAAGGTAAGAACCCAAAGTAGGGCATTTATATAATAATAATAATAATAATAATAATAATAATAATAATAATAATAATAATAATAATAATAAAAAACAATTAACAATAATTAATAATTTTTTTAAAACAGCATCTTGGTATGTATTTAACTGTTTTTTCTTGTTCCTACTTGACAATACTAAATTGTTTTGGTAATG
Organism: Acomys russatus; assembly: GCF_903995435.1. Classification (NCBI taxonomy): domain Eukaryota; kingdom Metazoa; phylum Chordata; class Mammalia; order Rodentia; family Muridae; genus Acomys; species Acomys russatus. The sequence goes on along the minus strand of NC_067157.1, from coordinate 33,158,125 downwards.
TTTCTATCCTTTATTTTAATATTAGCCATTTTTGGTCAGTTCTTAACTGACATTTATAAACAAGGGAAAATTAATGTGGCACTCAACAATATATGTTAAACACAATAAACAGTTTGTGTTAGAGACTTTTTTCCTTTTTGCTTTAGAATCTGAGCTTACAAAAACAGTGTGGTCAAATTACATCTCTTGGGTGGTAATACAGTCCCGCTGTCAGTACTTAGTAAATTCTTCCTGACTTGGAAAAAACATCTTTATATCTCAGTGAGTCTAATGACATTTTAAGTACTTGTGTAAATTCTCATTTCAAACATTGAAGAGATGCTTACAAACTAATGAAAATTAGGTGCTTAATACAGTATGATTGACCTAAAAAGTGAGAAAGTAGAACAAGTATGCTGTTTTTTTTTTTTTTTAAACTATGCAACCTGGATTTCCTTAACCCCCCCCCCCCCCACTCCCCGAAATGATGATTAGCTTCTATTATTGCCAGCAGTCATCTTCTAGAGCAGATTTTATATGAACTACTTTGTGATTGAGGTAGAGTATTACATACCTAATATTTTATTAAAGAGTATTTCTGTGAGCTCTTGTTTATAAAGACATACAAGGTAAATGTGGCAGCACATACCTGTAATCCCAGTGTTAGGGAGGTAGAGGCAGGAGGTTCAAGAGGGTCCATGGTAGAAAGCTTGAGGCCAGCCTGGAATACATGAAATCTTTGTGCAAAAAAATGAAATCTGAAAACTTGAGCATAAATGAAAATTGAATTTTAGTAGCCATATGTATTTTCTACTAAAAGTTAAAATTTAGGCTGTGTTGTATACCAGGATCTCTAAAAATCTGGATTCTTTAGTATAAAATTGTATGGTGGCTGACCGCATAGAATAGGTTTTTGAGGATGGCTTTACTTAAGGAAATTTAAAAGTCTATAAATTATGTGTGAATGCTTTTAATGGTTTTAAAAATAAGATTTCTTTTCAGTAGGGTTATTTTCTTTGTTAGACACCTTTAAATATGCAAGTTACCTACGGTGAATGCCATCCAGAGTTACTGTCCTTTTCTTTTCTTATTCACAGGTTCACAGATGAAGAGTCTAGGGTGTTCCTGCTTGAGAGGGGTAATGCCAGGGATAGAGAGGCTCCCAAGGAGAAAGGGTCAGAGAAAGGCAGGGCAGAGGGAGACTGGGACGACCAGGAAGTCCTAGATTACTTCAGTGATAAAGAGTCTGCAAAACAGAAATTTCATGACTCAGAAGGGGATGACACAGAGGAGACAGAGGATTATAGACAGTTTAGGAAATCAGTCCTGGCAGATCAAGGGAAGAGCTTTGCTGCTTCATCTCACCGCAATACTGAGGAGGAAGGACCCAAGTACAAGTCCAAAGCTTCACTCAAAGGCAATAGAGAAAGCGATGGATTTAGAGAAGAAAAAAACTATAAACTGAAAGAGACTGCATACATTGTGGAAAGGCCTAGCACTGCGAAAGACAAGCACAAGGAGGAAGACAAAGGCTCTGAAAGGATAACCGTGAAGAAAGAGGTGCAGTCCCCTGAGCAGGTAAAGTCTGAAAAGCTCAGAGAGCTCTTTGATTACAGTCCCCCTCTGCACAAGAGTCTGGACACACGAGAAAAGTCCATCTTCAGAGAGGAGAGTCCGCTGAGGATCAAAATGATAGCCAGCGATTCTCATCGTCCTGAAGTCAAACTCAAAATGGCCCCCGTTCCTCTAGATGATTCTAACAGGTAATCCACACTGATGCCTAGGAAGTGTTGTAGAGGTAGTGATGAAATTATTTTTCTGGACATGAAATTTACACATTCAAGCCAACAGTGTATTGTGTGTGTGTGTGCGCGCGCGTGTGTGTGCATGTGTATGTGTGTTTTTGATATATTTCAGACCTGCCTCCTTGACTAAAGACAGGCTACTTGCTAGTACGCTTGTCCATTCTGTCAAGAAGGAGCAAGAATTCCGATCCATCTTTGACCACATTAAGTTGCCTCAGGCCAGCAAAAGCACTTCAGAGTCATTTATACAGCACATTGTATCCTTGGTTCATCACGTTAAAGGTATGCTTAATGTGTTCAGTTTTGTGTTATGAATTAAGCTTTCTTGTTTGCGAAATAAAAGGTAGTTAAGTTGACTAATAGCTTTGCTGATTGAGTTAGCCAGTGGGTGGATGAATCAGTACTATTAAATATTTGGAAAGTACTTTGTGGAGAAGACACTAGTGTTAGCAGTTAGCCTAATGAATATAAAATGATCAGATGGCTCAAGTTAAAACATAAAGATAAATATCACATACAAATATGATATGGCTTTGTTTAATTTTGAAAATTTAAATATTTCATGTGAAGTAAGGACTGTTTAAAGATTAACTGTCATTGTCTGCTTATGACTTGGTAACACAGTGCATAAGTTTATAGCAACTTTAGGCAATATAGTTAGGTTGTTTTACTGAGAATTTGTAATTGTTTTTAAACAGAAACAATAGGATATTTCTTTAGGTTCAAAAAATAATAGGGCTTCATTTCAGGTAAAGTCTTGAGTTCATACTTTCACCAGTATGTTGTTGTAGCTTACAAGCTGCTAATTTCAAAGCCTTCGGGGTATGATTTTGTTTGGGGGCAAGTAGGTAAGTTTTGCTTTGGTTATTTTTATGTTTAGCGGGTTCTTTCCCAGGAAACTCAATGGCTGTTGGTCTTTTTCTTTCTTCCTTTTTAAAGTTGGTTGTGTGGACAATTCATAGCTGAAATTTGTCGCTCACAATTCTTCATGGACTGAATAATAGTTAATGAATTTCTTTTTAGCTATAGTTAGCATGGTAACAACAGTTTGGCTGTGGCTGTAGTAAGCTTGTGAACTGTATTATGACTTTATGACTGTAGTGTTGTGGCATAAAATTAGGAAGCACTAACATTTTTTTTTTTTTTTTTTCAATCCTTTTTTTTTTTTTTTCCGACCCGTTTCCACACTTCACAGTTTATTGTTGAATTTTGAGATCAGATTTTGATACATTTTTCCTTTTTCATTTTCTTTTATCCTTTTTTAGAGGATCTGTAGTTATGTTTCATAATTGGTGTTGTGCAACCGATCTGAACAGCTCTTACAGTATATAGAGCTGAAAATGCCCAGTGATGTTTTCTTTTTCATTGTGACTAGGTCCTGGAATATGTTTTGAAATGGCAAAATCCATGTTTCAAAGTAAAATAGCTGTTGAAAGATACAGGCAAAGTTGAATCTTCTGTCTTCCTGGCAAAAAAAAAAAAAATGGCATAAAAACTGAGTTGCTAGCTCAAATTCCTGGGTTTCATGGAATTATGATTGAGGCACTACCCTGGTAGTGGCCGTTTCAAGTTTTAATGATTGGTTATGAGACATTTGCTGGATACTGGGCGGTAAGTGGACACAGTGTATGTTGACCTGTTAAAAAAAGCAGATAGCTTGCTTCATAATGTAACATTTCATAGTTCATGACTTTATAGTCTATTTTACATTTACAGCATATCCTAAACTGGTTTAGAAACTAATCAATATTGTTATTACTAATTTAAAAATTGCTTAAAGAAAGATAGAGTATCATATGTGCTACAGGTTTGCCAAGATGCCAGAATTTTTTTTTTGACAAATAAGTGAATTTAAATCAATTTGAAGTGTTGTTTTCTTTTTTCCCAATTGAATGGCAATATTTGCTTTTTTTTTTTTAATAAAGCCATTTCTGCTGATATGTCATCTAAGCTAACATAATTTTATTAGTTTACTCAAACTATCTATTATTTTTATTTTGCTGCAGATGATTAGTTGAAGTGAGAACTTTGTCTAATTGACAGGGTTTAATGAAATACTATTACTGTTTCTTTTTTGTTTGTTTGAGGACGTAGTTTATTAGCATGGAGTTACGTTCTTGACTATTTGTTAGTTGTTCTGGGTTATACTTAGTATTGGTAGGACCTGTGAGGACCTTTGCCATCATGTGTTGACGTACAAGGAAGTAACAGGAAAAACAGGAATTTTTATTTTAACACTTGATTCTCTTCTGATAGGTTTCTTGATTATTTTTATTTTCTCTCACCTGCTACATGCTCTTCTAAATGAAAATCCCTCTTAAAATCAAGATTTCTAATTAGGCAGTATTTCTCCTAAATCAACAGAGCAATACTTCAAGTCACCTGCAATGACCCTAAACGAGCGGTTCACGTCATACCAGAAAGCTACCGAAGAGCATAGTACTCGGCAAAAGAGCCCCGAGATACACAGGTGTGTTATGGGGAGGGTGAGTCTTTACATGGAGTAAGTGTTGTGATCAAGACCATGTGGGAGTGTGCTGTCATCAGACTGAAAAGTGTTAAATCTTCAAGTTGTAACAGATGTTAATTTTTTCTTGATTTTTTTTTTTAGTTTAAACTTAGTTTAAACTTATTAGAACTTTGAAATACCAACTTTAATCACTGGAATTTAATCTTCAAGTTGTAACAGATGTTAATTTTTTCTTGATTTTTAGTTTAAACTTAGTTTAAACTTGTTAGAACTTTGAAATACCAACTTTAATCACTGGAATTTAAGTAGCTGTAGTTTTGGGGGCCATGGTTGGGGAGTGACTGAAGGAAGCTTTAAACTTGCTGAGTCCATTTAAGGTAAAACACCACGGAAGAAGGCAAGTGTTAAGTCTGGGCTCTAGCACACTGCTGCATCAGGAGCACACTGGTCAATGCCTAGGCATGAACACTTCATCAGCAGATTACTTTACAGGTAGCCTAAGACAGAAAGGTGAGAGCCAAGCACAAGTCAGTGACTTGTTAAGAATACAAATCTTGATACTAATGTTGAATATATTAATGCATCTCAATTCATGGTGTCTTAGTGTTTAAAATGATAAAAATTTTGCCCTCTTTTCATGGTTATAGTGTTTAAAAGTCTGCTTTCATTTATATATAAAAATCTACCCAAATCATTTTAATTTGTTTTGTGTTTGAGTCAGGATTTTGCTATGTAGCTCTGCCTAGTAGCCTCATACTCACTATCACTATGTATGTGGTTTACGTGGGCATCAAATTCAAAGCAGCCTTTTATTTCCCCCTTATCATGTGAAGTACTGGCATTAGAGGCAGTTGCCACCATATACAATTTGTCATTAATTGATAGTATATATAATTTTATTTCTTGTTTTTGGAATTAAGTCAGTAGACTTTTAGTTGTGCCAAACTGGTTTCTTGGGGAAGAGCGGTAGCTACCTAGTTCCTCCTGACAGTGGGCAGTACTGTTTTCTTTAGAATCAGAAGTCAGCGATAACCACAAGTGTATGTGTTTTCTATTAAGGAGGATTGACATCTCACCAAGCGCTCTGAGGAAGCATACTCGGTTAGCAGGGGAGGAGAGAGGTTTTAAAGAAGAAATTCAAAAGGTATGTTTTCTTTAAGATACTTGTTTTTCATGTGAAGCTGAGCTTGGTGATACTGTACTAAACATTATTTTCTTAGGCAAAATGAATGTCATTTTTAAATTTGTAAATATATCATTTATGGTAGTGCATTCTAACACCTTTTTGAAAATGTTTATCAATGATAAATATCACTCCTAAGAATAGGGACTTGGTGAGTAGACAGATTATAAACACTGTGATATAAATTATATTATGGTTTTTATGACGTTTGAGATGAGATCGATTAAGTCAGATTTGAAAATGTCTTAAAGTTAGTTATATTTCTGCTTCTTTAAAGAAGTTACTAATTCTGTCTTTTTGAGATGTAGACAATGGAGGCTGTCCTTGAACTCTGACACTCCTGCCTAAGCTCCCTGAATGCGTGACTTACATACGTGCACCGTCATACCTGGCTGTTAAGTGTTTTTTATGTGGTTTAAGAAATAGGTATTTTTTTCCTTGGGATCTTTACCTTCTGTTTGTTTGGTCCTATTTCAGTTTGTTTTATCTCATGATTATCCCTTAGATGCCTGTTTGTTTGTTTACTAACAAGACACAAATGGAGGGGAATAGAGGGAGGGGAAACTGTAATTAGAATATATTGTATGAAAAAAATCTTACATTAAAAAAAAAAAAAAGGCACCTAGGAGGCAGAGGCAGGGGGAATCTCTGAATTCCCAGGCAGCCTGAGCCACGTATAAGTTCCAGGTCAGCTGTGGCTACATCAAAAGAAGGAAAATAGGCATTCTAAAAGCTGGTTTGCAAAATGAACTTTAGAACAAAACATGTTTTGTTTCTGTTGGACTACTTAGCAATTTGGCTTTGAAATTGGAAAAGACCCTGTGTAGATATTACAGGTGAGGTGAGGAAGCCAGGGCCTGGGTGAGACTGCAGTGTGGTCACCAGAGTGCTGTACATGAGACACAGGTCCATTTGGCTGCCTGAAGTGTAGCAGCGAGACATGCGGCAGAGGTGGCGTCAGTTCTGTTTGGAGGATGCTAAGGGTTTTGGGAAATGATTAAAATCCTGAGCCTTGAGTTTTCTAATTAAAATAATAATGCATGTGTTTTGTGGTGTTTTGAAGTTTTGGGGGGTATTTCGAATTGTTTTGACTTATATTGACAGAGTTACTACCATTGCCCGTGTACACATTTTCCAGTGGGGTGTGCTGCTACCTGAACTGGTTTGAAATCTAGAACTTAGGAATAAGGTGATGTCTTGCACAGGAGGTAACAGCTTAGGAAAAACAGACTGAGGGGTGAACAGTCTAATACTTAAAAAAATCTTTTGACTTTAATACCTTAGGTTTAATAAGGGTTAATTGTGTTTATTTCTTCCACAGTTCACTCTGTCTTAGTGCTCTGACAGCATTTTTTCTTCTTATTACTCAGATGAGGTTTTGGTCTAAGATAAAAGTGATAAGCTGGTCACCTGACTAGGAGGACATGAGAATTGTGCCTTGTCACCCTTCTGTCTTTAGTGAGCAGTTAACATGTTAGTATGCAACTATAAACTTAGCAAAACTTACAGAGTAGTTCCACTTAGGTTTCTTGCAGAGTCTAAGTAATACCTAGGTGACAGGAAAGTTGGTTATTAGTAGACGTTTGTTCCTCTAGGAACAAATTGGTGAGTAGTACTTACCACATTGAGAGAAACATCAATTTTGTTCATGCTTATGGATATTGTAGTTAGACTTCCCAGAATAAATACTCATTGTTGAAAATAATATCAAGGATGTCCACATTGCATAGCATCTTACTGATGTATAATTTCTCTTCATTCCTAGATGCCTCTTTTCAACTCCTAAATTATATAGTATTTGACAAAGCAATGGAACAAGGAGGAGGTGAACTGTGACCCAGTTAAACTAATGTCTCTTGCAATCCCTGAATTGAGAAAGGGCAATATATGGCCCGAGATCCTGAGTACAGGATTAAGAATAATATCTTTTTGGCTATGTTTGACCTTTGTTCAACCTCAGTTTTATTAATTGTATTACACTTGCATGTCATGAAAGTTACAGAATCCCCAATTTTGAAGTATCTTACTGCATTTGTCAGTTTATCTGGGAAGAGCCTGATGTTAATGAAGCTGAGATAATGAAACCCATAATTCAGACTCTCAAGACTGTAGGCTGCAAGCCAAATTGCAACTATGGATTATAACTTCTAACACTGTTCAACTATTTGATGAAAAAGTATTTGGAAGAATGAGGGTTAATAATGGTTTGCTGAGTAGAAAGATGTATCACTTTGCTGTACAAGTTTATTATGGATTGCTTTGAATACATACTATAAAACTAAAGAATTAGTAACGTTTAGATCTAGTATATGTTATACAAAGGCTCAGTAAAGATAAGTGTTTAAAAATTTCTTAGGATGATGATAGCATGTGATAGCGTAGTATTTGATAGTAAACACCAGTTTAGAATCTGGTGAAATACAACTATATATGTATGGTGCACTTATGTTTCTTCCCTATATTTTATAGGGAAATCTATTTTTATAGGAAAATACATTTTTACATTTTATAAGAAATCTATATTTTACATGTGTTTTCTGCAGGGGGATAAAAAATTCAGGTGTGATTCAGCTGATCTTCGGCATGACATTGACCGTCGCCGTAAAGAGAGAAGTAAAGAACGGGGCGATTCCAAGGGCTCCAGGGAATCTAGTGGATCAAGAAAGCAAGAAAAAACTCCAAAAGAGTACAAAGAATACAAATCTTACAAAGACGACAGGTGATTATTAACATTGTCTTGACTTAGGCTTTAGCTTCTAATTAGCCTTTAATAATTGTCAGCTTAATTGCTTTCAATTTTGACTATGTAATCGAATGTTTAAATTTAAACAATTAAAATTATTTGTTTTACAGCAAAAATGTATTTGTCTTTTACACGGCTTATGGTGGATGAGGACAAAAACTTTGGAATAGCAAGCTAACACTGAAAAAAAAAATGACAAATTAATGTGTCCTATTATCCAGGCTACATCAGGAGGTTGGACTTCAATGCAGTGCATTTCTAGAAACAGTTTGTGTAAGAACTTTGGTTCGTTATGCTTGATTCCGCACTTTTTCAACTCATAACACCCAGAGTACAAGACTGTTAACGTGATAATCTAGTGGTTTAACATGGGAGAGATGGGGGGAGGACAGACTAGGAAGTAGAACTGTGCATTAGTCTTTGAAAATTCTATTCCGTGGATACTGTTAGCAGTGGTAAGAGTTACTGCAGGTATGACCTTTCTGGGTGTTGTATTAGAATCATGTAAATTCGATCATTATAGAGTCAAATAAGTAGGAATATAATGTATTATAGATAATTGGTTTTCTTGATGTTCACTAGGTAAATGGTGGATTTTACTTGTGCTTTAAAATTTATGATTGTTATTTGTAATGTTACGTGCCTTTTATTTCTATCATGATATTATGGCCCAAGCTATACAAACTGCTCTCACTCAGGGTGTACATAGACTGCAGTCATTTTAGAACTTGGACGTAAGGACATTTCAGGCTGGGGCTGTAGCTTAGTGGTAGAGTGCTTACTTAGCATGTGTCAGGCCCTGGGGTTCAGTCCCCAGCACCGCAGCAAACAACAGAAACCTACTCTTTTTCTTTTCCTTTTATTAAAATGACCAAAGATTACAAGTTAACATAATGAAGAACTGAACATCACTGAAGTTTTCAAGCTAACAGTTTCTAGCTGGTAGGCTATATATAGTATGTTTGTTAATTATGTAAAACAATTATTGAACACGATTGGTAACAGACTGTCAGAGTTTACATCCAGTTTTACTTATGTAATAATTGTAAAGGGGATAGGCCTTTTTTAAACTTAAAAACATTCCTCATAATATTCTAAATAATTCTTTACCTTAAAAAAAAAATAGCACATTTCTCTTCTTTATTTTTCAGCAAACATAAAGGTAGAGAGCACGACCATTCTCGATCGTCATCCTCTTCAGCATCACCTTCCTCACCCAGTTCTCGAGAAGAAAAAGAGAGTAAGAAAGAAAGGGAAGAAGAGTTTAAAACTCACCACGAGATGAAAGACTACTCAGGGTTTTCAGGAGTTAGCAGGCCACGAGGAACCTTTGTAAGTAGTAATTGTCTTTGATTATTTAGGAGGCTTTACCTTGTAGAACTGAACAAAGGAGAAATTAAATGTTATCAGTTATCTTTCCCAAAGTCAGAATCAGTCTTGAGAAATTAAGTGGTATTTGAAATACTGTCTTGACTATGAAATGCCATTCATTTTGAGATCTTGAAGCATCTATATAAACTAGGTACTTTTTTTAAACTTTCAGATCCATAACCCTGAATTCACTTATAAATCACTAATTTTGGAAAATGTATGTTAAAAACATTTAAAAAACTATTCATGTTTGTATTTCATTTGCCTATTAGGGTCCTTGCTTATGTGTGTATCAGTCACAACTTTCCTAAGTCTACAGAGCATACAATATCTCCATGTTTTTATACAATCGCTATAATTGTTACAGTCTTAAATGTAGTGCACTTTTCAGGTTCATACTTTAATAGGTCTTTTAGGGGAAGAGAAGAGCTTTTCTTGTAGGGTAATAGATGTGCTTGGACACCTGAGACTCTGGTGATACAATTTTAAGGAACTATGTAACTTTTGGCTAGTGAAAAGGCAGACCTTCCTGTATCATTGCTTAAAAATACTAGTTTCTAGTCTTGAAAGTACATATTCTAATATTTCAGGATATTGTATTTCTTAATCTACTCAACTTTCAGTAGGCTTATTTATAAAATGGCCATCCTCAGTGGCTTTGAAGACACACAGACACACACACACTCACACATACACTATGCTTTTGTTACTGCAGTAAAATCTAGAGTTTGCATGTAACTAAATGCCTTTGATTGCATTACTAAACAATTTTGTTAATGTTAATCAGTTTCGAATTAGAGGCAGAGGAAGAGCCAGAGGAGTTTTTGCTGGGACAAATACTGGTCCAAACAACTCAAATACTACTTTTCAAAAGAGACCGAAGGAAGAGGAATGGGATCCAGAATATACCCCAAAGAGCAAGAAGTACTTCTTGGTGGGTGTTAGAAATGTGTTTTATTTGGTTTGCGTTGATTTTCAAAACATCATAGGTAAATACATTTCAGTGCAGATGTTCACCATTTCGATATTTTCATTGTAATTTGGGCAAACAGTTTTTAAGATACCATTACTTAAATTGTTTGAATCTTTGAGTTCAGATGTGGGTCCCTTTAATTTTGATTATGTACTTGACTTAACATTACACAGTGGGCTGATCAAGGTAATTAAAAATATGCCTGATTTGATTGCCACATTCAGAGGAAAATACTGTAGCTGAGTTTAACATCTTTCATACCTGTCTATAAGACAATTCTAAGTATAGACACTTTAATTAAATTGTACTTTCTATCATAGCTTTTTATTTAAAGACAAGGAAAGTAATGTCTTTCACAGTTCTTTTAATGAAGAACCTCAAGGTTTTCAAATTTTATTGGAATAATAGGAAAATTGTATTGAAAAATACAATTGCTAGATTTGCTGATTTTTGATTCTTGGTTGAGATGGACATGCTGTTCCTGTTCAGATTGTTTTCTGAGGGTAGATGGGAGGCTGTAAGTCTTGAAGGATTATTGGTTAGGATGGTAATTATGTTTAGTTTGGCATGGGGAAAGCATTGTATGTGCTGTATTATAGGGACAATGGATGTTTAAGTTACCAAAACTTACCAGGAGTATTAGTTTTATCATAGCTTTTTAGGGAAGTAATGTTTCTGAGGCTAGTTTTGAAAATTGAAAGCAAGGAAGTGAAAAGTAATAGACCTAGAGGGTGATCAGATTTGAGTGTCTAGAACACACTGTTTACTCAGAGGATAGAGCTTTATTCTGAAGTGGATCTCTTTGGAAAGGATTGATTAGTACACCTTTTCAAAAACGGATTTTTACTTTTCTGTTTTTATTAATGACAATTTGGGAAAGGTAGGTGAACTTTTAGAATGTACAATGTGTAACAGTCATTCAGTTTGCGTTCCTCTGCTGAGAAACTAATAACGAGTTAACAATCTGGAAAGAATAACGTGTGTGATCAGTTATTGATAAGTTGTTTTAGAAGACTCACTTACATTTTATTTTTATTTACATTTATTTAGGGGCTGGATAGATGGCTCAGTGGCTGAGAGTACTTGCTGCTCCTATAGAGGGCTCAAGTTCAATCCCCAGCAAACATATCTGGGATCAGATAACCCTCTTATAGCCTCTTCTGTGGGTACCTGTGTGTGCATGGTGCACATACACACAAAGCACATGAGCACAATCCCATAAATAGTCTTTCCTCCCCCCCTTTTTGACACAGAGTCTTCTAATATACCCCTTGACTGTCGTGGAATTCACTATGTAGACCAAGTTGTCCTTAAAGTCACAGATTAACTTGCTTTTGCCTACCAGGTGCTAAGACTAAAGCATATGCCACCACACCTGGCCAAAAAAAAAACATAAACATTGTGGTCTTTTACGAAAAAATAGAGAGTCTGGGTGTGCTGGTGCATGCCTTTAATCCCAGCAGTCGGGAGGCAGAGGCAGGTGGATCTCTGTGGGTTCGAGGTCAGCCTGGTCTACAAAGTGAGTCCAGGATAGCCAAGGCTAACACAAAGAGACCCTGTCTCAAAAACCCCCACCTCAAAAAAAGAGAGAAAAAAAAATAGAATTTAGAAATAAAGTACTCTTTCAATACTTAAAGACAACTAGGATAATCTCAGTTTGGGGCTTAAGGACAAAAGTGACATAAACTTTGATTTCTTATGGTGACTTTTTACACAGGAAGAAATGAAGGTTTTCAAAGGAACGAATTAGGAGAGACAAATAGAGAGGCTTGCCTTGATCTTGAACATAAAGGAAGGGCAGGTAGACTGAGCATGCTAGAAGGGAAAGTGGACAGGTTGCTTGGATAAATACATTGGGAAAATTGAGAACCCAGAAACCAAGGTTGTGGTAGGTAAACACAATTTAGTAATAGCAGGGTTGGGTCCCTTAGGAAACTGAAGCAGTAGCCAGTGCCTGAACCAAGGGGCTATGTTTGAGAAAGGACTTGGAGGAAGACACATTTTGTTTTCTTCCTTTTTTTTCTTTCTTTCTTTCTTTTGTTTTTTCTTTCTTTCTTTCTTCCTTTCGTTTTCTTTCTTCCTTTTGTTTTCTTTCTTTCATTTCTCTGTGTCCTTGGTTATCCTGGACTTGATTTGTAAACCAGGCTGGCCTTAAATTCATATAGAGATCCACTTGCCTGTCTCCCTGCATGCTGGGATTATGTGTTTGCCACAGTGCCCAGCTGAAAGACATTTTTTTGAAGAAAATTAAATTCTCCCCTAAGTTGGATTTGAAGTGAGTAACTTGAAATTTAATTTTTAAAAATTCAATACTTTTAAATTTTACTAATTGGACAAGGTTGGAACATGCTCTTGTATAGATCAGTCTAACTTTGGAGATTCCTACTACTGGATGTTGGGGTTACAAGTTTGCATTACGGGGGGGATTTGATCTAACTGGTTAAATGGAGAGATAAGGAGTCAGTGGACCTTCAGCCCATTATAGATTCCTTGTTACAGAGAAAAACACCATCTGGTTAGGTCAAAATTTACTGTCATCTGTAGAAATACTTAACTGCTAAATTTAAGAGATTCAAAATTTGAATGTAAAAATTTGAAAAATAAGACTTGTATATTTATAGTGGCTGGGGAGGTGGCTCAGTGGTTAAAACACTGGAATTCCCAGGAACCCCCTACAAATGCTGGATTTGTGGACTGAGGGCCTGTCTGTAATTTTAACTTCTAAAGTCTAAGGGTTCCTCTAGCCTTCCTTAATGGTCAGGGTGGAAGAGCAGTCAAGAGTGTTTGCAACTTCAGTCATGTCCTTCACAAGCATGCACACGAATTTGTACAAGCACAATACACATGCTACACACATGAGAATGGGAAAAGGAGAAAAACATTAATATTAGTATCCACAGTTTCACATAATAGTTGTTAGAACATTCTCTGAAAGAAACAGCTTAGTCTCCTGAGGTTCAGTTTCCTTTTACTTAAGTTTTCAGATGAGTGCATATCTGAAAGTGCTGACTAATTTGACTGGCACCTACCTGGCTTTGCTACTGGCTTTTTCCATTTCTACTCTGAGCTGCTCGATACGCTTTCTTATTTATCGCCACCGAGATCTGTGGGGATTATATCCTGTGGGTAGTGGTCAGTAAGGGGTTTTGGTTTTTGTCTATTTCTCAGTGTTTTAAAAGATAAGAACAGATTGTCACAGTACACCTGGTTTAAAGACTTCATGAGTAATTACATGCACTCAGAGCACTGTCTTACCATATCTAGTAAGCACTAGAGAAACATTGAGCCTTGCGTGGCAGACACTAGACCCAGGGCGTCCTATTGAGTGCCTACTGCTGGCTTCCTCTATTAGAATGTGGTAAATTCTCGGAGAAGTCGGTTTCTGTTGAAAGTGTAATGGCAGGTCTTTTCTCCAGAACTTGTTTGCCTCTTCTTGCAGATAGAAGAACTACTAAGTGCCATGTCAAACAAAGAAGGCTCTAAAATTAGTTATTAATGCCATAAGGGAGCAGAAAACAATGTAACTGTTTTGAGTGTTTCTCTTCTGAGGGCTCTGTACTTTTGGTAATCTCAGAAGTCATTCCTAATTAACTCATGCACAGCCTCACCTAGTAATCCTCATTGGTTTGATAAAGGTATCAAAAGATACAAGTTCTTAATAGCTGAGAACTGTTCTTTCAAATAGCTTAATACCTGCCTGTACAATTCCAGTGTTTAAGTTATATAAGAAATTAATCTGCACGAAATGCTTATGCACAAAGGTATATTCTGTTTTGAAAACAGTCTTTGTGACACATTTTAAAAGACTTTAGTAAGTTGGTTGGTTGCTCATACAAGTACTTAAGAGGCTATGCAACTTTACAAGAATGTAGTAGCAAAGAGAATAGCTGAGATAAATTTCCCCCGGGGCTGTGCTGTCATGATTGACCACTGAAACTCCTGCCCCGCAGCTTGATGTATAGTCATATCTAGATTTAAATCTCAGTGTAAGATTTAAGAATCTTCTTTATGCTCGTCATAATTTATATAACAATAAATGTTACAGTATTACAATGACATTTTGTTGGTTTTGCAGCATCCTTATATTTTTGGGGGAAATTTTTTTGACTCTCATTGTCAAAATGATTAGACATGTATGATTAGACAGTATGATTAGAAAATTGTTATCTTTACGCGAAAGTCATTTCATGGATGTGTTTTCTTTTTAAACCTTTCTATAGCATGATGACAGAGATGATGGTGTGGATTATTGGGCCAAAAGAGGAAGAGGTCGTGGTACTTTTCAACGTGGCAGAGGGCGATTTAATTTCAAAAAGTCAGGTAGTAGTCCAAAATGGACTCATGACAAATACCAAGGGGATGGGATTGTTGAAGATGAAGAAGAGACCATGGAAAATAATGAAGAAAAGAAGGACAGACGCAAAGAAGAAAAGGTAGACATTTCTGATTTTTGAGAGATTTTATTTAGTATGAGCTTGGTAGGCACATCAGTTGGTCAACTTTTAGAAATATTATGGTTAACATTTCCTACTCAGATTTATTGACCTCTAATTTCTTTTTCTCTTTTTAGGAATAGTCTCAAGATTGCAACAGCGAGCCGACTTGACACATTTTTTAAAACCTGAGTTTTGTTTTCAAATAAGAATGTAAGCATTTTACTTAAAATTTACTGTTTGCAAGTAGTCTATAGAAATTTGTTTTAAGTCTTTCAGATACCTTGAAAACATAGTAGACTGTATGTTGAAAATTGTATTGAAATAAAGTAGAAAATGTTCCCTATCATATTTGTAACTATCAGCTTTTAAAAACCTTTGACTGTTTTGTTACATGCATTGTATTTCTGCTTTGTCTGAGAGATGGTCAAGTACAGCTCTGATTCTCTTTGCCTCCCTGTTAATGTTTGATGCTGAAGTAAACGTTAGCTCTACATAAAAATCTACACGAACCCTTGAGCAGGAATTGTTTATCCACACTAATTATTTAACCTGCACACATCTGTTTAACATTTTAAATTTGAACACTACATAGTAGGCTGAGTAATTTTTGAAGAATATCACAAAGTTGCTATTCTGGTAAACTAAACTAGATTCACACTTCAGCAAGTAAATAAAGGAGGACAACGGCTTTGTTAATAGCTAAAAAGTACACATTATTAAAAGTTAGGTTTGAGAAAGTGGTATTTTTACT
Source organism: Acomys russatus (assembly GCF_903995435.1). NCBI lineage: Eukaryota > Metazoa > Chordata > Mammalia > Rodentia > Muridae > Acomys > Acomys russatus. The sequence continues at coordinate 33,142,414 of NC_067157.1, read as the reverse complement.
GAAAGCAAGCAGTGGCTTGTAAAATCATTTAAAGAGTCTTATATGAATTAAAAGTTGGGTATTCTTGTCCATTCTCATTTGATAGTTTAAGTCATGGTCTTAGATACCAGCTACCTGAGAGAGAGAGAAACTGATGTGTAGTATCAGTGTAAGTAAAAATCCTAATTCCACAGACCTTATTGTATTTAAAAAAAACAAAACAAAACTTTGGAGTCTATTTCATTCGTAGGAAAATTATCCTGCAGCGTAATGTGATGCATTGGTCATTCAGTACCCAGCTGTTTAGCTTATGTATTCATTGGATGCTTTGAACAGCTGTAGAGTATAATCTATAATTTAACCACAAGATTAGATAGGTGCAGTAGACTGTTTAGTAGTATTTCAGTAATTTGTTTTCTCTTAGTGTTGCCCATAGAAGATTTTAGCAGGAAGCTTGTAGCATTGATCTAACTCCCACACACACCTTTAATTTAGGTTTATGAAAACAGCCTTTTTCTTGGAGTCTATTCTTTACATCAGTGATCTTTCATTGCTATTTGTTTAATAGCTCTTGAAGGAATATAGTGAATTTCAGGGCTAAGGCTGAAACTAGTTGTACTGTACCAGAATAATTAAAGGAGATAGTGCTTATTCTGTTAATGTAAACTTTTAAAGCCTGTAAGTGATGGCTCTTTCATGCTCCATTTTGATTTACAATGTGTCATAGACCTTGAATAGCTAGCAGCATTTGCTAAGAGCTATTGCCAAAATTGAACAAAAACCAAAGGCAACAAATGATGTGTCTATCATGATTTCATTCAGTAGTGCATGATTTCTCCCATTAATGTTCTTTCTGAAATTGTTTAGTAAATCAGAGAAAATACTTGCAGAACAACTTTATTGCTTCAATCTAGACATAATTAGTACCACCCTGTTCAGATTAATACTTACATATAAAAGTTACATGTATTTAATTCCCTAATAATCTTCATGCCACTCTATTTCATGAATACATACAACTTTTAACAGTTACTTATTTATACACTGAATCTTCATGTTTGTACCTGCTTTGGTACTTTTGTACAACAGAGAAAAGTTGATTTCCTGAAAAGTTATTTGATAGGGAGTAACAGGTTATATTTTAAGTGTGAGCTCAATGCTGTAAATTTTGGTTACTGTCTTTGAAAAGCTAAAGAGTATCCAGTACATTATATTCAAGTGGGTGGTTCTAAGAGTTCTGGCAGTAGAACACCACTGGGAATCGTCTCCTTTTCAGAGCCAAACATAAAGTATCCTGTGTGTGGGGTTTTTGTTTTTGTTTTCTTTAGATCATCATTTAATTTCCCACTCATGACATATTACAAAAGCTAAACAGTGCCTCTTGGTAAAACTGCTTGATTTCAATGCCAGGAAAATAACTTATTCATGGCATACTATATGTTATACGCTGCATACATGTAACTTCCTTTCCCCAGAGACAAGAAATAAAAATGAACCAAAGGATGTTTTCCAGACAGAATAAGAAAGTAGTTTCAGAAGGCCATGACTCAAGTCTTCGGTTTGTACGCTTTGACATCTTAGGAGTTTTAATATAAAAGGCAGAGTCTTTGCACTCGTTCAAAGAATTGTTACTGTTCCCTTTTGTCACAGTTAAAATCAGTGTTGGGAATAAATTATAATTTAAGGGAAAAATGTTACCCAATGAAAATGAATGTAGATGGCTAAGCGATTCTTACTCAGTGTGGTGTGTATCTCAGCAGGGACCCTTGTAAACTGTCATATGCCAATAAAGTGTCCTAAGTGGTACTAGCTGCTGTCTGTTTACCTGACTCTGAGGCTTTTCTTGAGCGAACTCTCTAGCTACTCTGTGTATAGAATTTCGAACACCAATTCAGGTAAACTTGGTAAGTGGTTTGATAAAGGTTTTTAAAATTTCTTCAAAACTATCTTAATTGCTTTCTCCCCTCTTTCTAATAAGGAAGAGGAGATTGCATGTAGTTTTTAGTGAGCCATTAAGTCTGAAAAGCACATGAATTCCAGATAGTCATCAAGGAAGAGAGGTCTTTGAAAAAGGCACAGAACTTTAGTCCTAGCACTTGGGATACTAATTCCAGGCCAACCAGAGCTGCATCTGTCTTAAAAAAACAACCAAACCACCATTCTTTTTGTTTGAGACAGCATCTCATGTGGCCAAGGCTGACCTTAAACCCAGTATATACCCGAAGTTGACTTAGAGTGCCTGATGCTTCTACTTTGATCTGTGTGTTGGGGTTCCAGTGGACGGCTACTGCACTTTACATTGAACCCGAGGCTCCGTGCATGCTGGGCAAGCACTCTATCGATTCATCCCCAGCCAGCTGCTCTCTAAATTAATATCTCCTTAAGATGTTACAATTGGATTATTCCCTTTAAAAGGTACTGGAAATACAAAAGAAAGTTTATGTGAATGCACATTTGCACGCCTGTGTGTGTGTATACACGTGTGCATGTGTACCAGTGCCCACAAATGCCAGAAGAGTAGAATTCCCTAGAGTTACAGTTGTGCACCACCTGGTGTCGGTGCTGGGAACTGAGCTTGGTCTTCTGAAAGAGCTTCCTGCTATTTTAATCCATGAGCCATTTCTCTATTCTGAAAAACTGACCCCTTCCCACAAATTTCTTTTCTTTCTTTCTTTCCTTTCTTTTTCTTTTCTTTCTTTTTCTTTTCTTTTTTGGTTCTATGAGACAGAGTTTCTCTGTGTAGCCTTGGCTGTCCTGGATTTCCTTTGTAGACCAGGCTGGTTTTGAACACACAGCGATCCACCTGCCTCTGCTTCCCAAAGTGCTGGGATTAAAGGTGTGCACCACCATGCCCAGCTCCCACAATTTTTAAAAAATTGCATTTTATTTATTTATGTGTGTAAGTGTGTGAGGGAGGTCAGAGCACACCTTTTATAGGGCACAGTTTGGTCCTACCCCATAGGTCTCAGGTTGTCAAGCTTGGCAGCAAACACCTTGTCCCACTTGTCTCTTTGGTGGCCCAGGAATTGACAGCTTTTGATAACTTTCATTCTTAAATTTTGAAGCATGTCTTGCTATGTAGCTCAAGGAGGCTTACAATTTCTGAATCAGATTTTGGAGACCTGGGATTAGAGATGTGTGTACCACTGTAGCTGGTTTAATTTGTCAAATTCCAATAGATGGCAAAGTTAAAACACAAAATCCACCATAGAAATACTTGTTGCATTTGTAAAAGGATGTGTGAACTTGTTAATAAATTAAAGCTCAAAGTAATTTTTATACATGTTCTGTACAGAAGCTTGCTCCATTTGTTACGCTGTTTTTAGGATGTTCTTACACTGTAGTACCCAAGGTGGCCTGGGCTGCCTCTGTCTCCCAGGCTGACTTGGAACTTGAGGCAGCCTTAGCCTTTCACATGTTGAGATTTCTGGTTTGTGGTGTTAAGCCCTGGGTAGCTTTCTGATTCCAAGAAGTTTATAGAGAAGGCAAATGGAGACACATGTCATTGTCAGGGAAATGTATGTGGCTAGATGTAGTTTCTTTAATGGACCCTGATACATGCTTCTCAAAATTGGGAGTAGTATCTGAGACTGGATTGGCCACTTTTCTATTGCTGTAATAAAACACCATGAGCAAGGCATTAGAAACAGAAGGGTTTATTTGGGGCTTATGATTCTGGAGGGGGATAGAAGTTGACCACTGTTATGGCAGAGAAGTTTTTTGGGTGTGGTAACCACTAGAGCTGAGCCACAAACAGGAAATGGAACTGGGGATGTCCAGAGGCTGAAGGTTTTTACCTCAAAGCTGGCCCTTAGTGACACACTGTTGGCTGTTTCTTAACAATTAGACTTTATTATACAATCCAGCAATCCTATACAAGAAGGATAAAGGGTTAAAGGGAAACAAGAGTAAACCTTCCGGTATCTGTTCCATGGGACGGATCCCCAGGTATCTCTGGCCTGCAAGCTGGTCTCTTCCTAAATCCACATGTGATCTTGTTCCAAAAGATGCAGCCTTCTCTCTCCTCCACCTGTGTCTCTCTTGGGTGGGCAATGGCCGGTCTGGGTCAGGATCTCTGCCCCCATCAGATGTTCTATTAGAAACACAATAGCTGGGCTGGAGTCCCCATCCACTTCCTGAATTTCAGACACAGGATGGCTCCATTCAGTCTATCCGTGGTGTTTTAAAGAAGCAAAGTCCGCCAAGACTTTTTTCACCTGGGACAAAGCTTACAATCCTTCCCACACATCCTTCCTTTAGAAAAATAATTAAGAACTATATACACAAATATACACATATACAGAATCAAGAATCAAATACATGACCCAATCCTTTTATATTTGTGTTAACCTTGGAGAAAGTATTCCACTATCCTATCAAAGAGGGCCCTTTCCTATTGTCTGAAGTTTAAAGTTTCTTCATTAGAAATTGCAATTATCTAAAAAGATGTTTTTAATTTTTAAACTAAAGCTTTTAGTAACACTTTCTTCAATCCCATCAGAGACCCAAGAAGGAAATTTTATCTAATGGAAAGGAAGTGTTGGCAGGCAACTTTTATGTGTGGTTAGGACAGAGAGAGCTGATCACTTGGACAGTTACCGGATTCTCTTCCATCGTTGGGGCCTTTAGCCTACTGGCCCAAAACATCCAACAAACTTTGTGATGCAGGAGTTTTGACGGTTTGGTCCACCTAGTCTCTGTAATGCTGGACAGTAAACTTTCCAGTTTCACTGTTGATCATAGCAGACAGTCAGCCTGTCATCAGCAGTAGATAAGAGCAGCTCCTCAGTTTAGTGACCAATCTGTCACCCTTGTCTTTTGATGCCCTCAAATTTAATGATGTATACGGAGATGCGTCCAAGAGCGGATGTGTCTCTGTCAGGAAAGCCCTCATTAAATGGCATATTCTGTGAATCTCTGAAGAGTTTGAAGACCCAACTATTTTTACAGTTGTCAATCTATTTCTTTGAAGACATATACAAGAAACTAAACAAACCTGTTCTATGACCAAGTAAATTAGTAAGATGTATAGGTAACTACCAACTTTTATCTCATCTTTCTGAACAGGTTATTAATAGTTTTTTATAAGACATTAGCTTTTCAAATGAGTGGCACATGAATAATACATTAAATAAACATTGAACAAAATTATCTTGTTTCTATTAACATACAATATAGTGATAGTCTATCAACATAACATGTAATACACAAGGCAAAAATGAACAATACACAATTTAAGTTTTTATCAATGTGAAGCAAAAGTTGAATAAAATCATCTTAACTTTCCATCAATAAAAATAGCCTTAAATTTCTCCGTCAAGCCACACCTCTTAACCCTCCCACACAGCCAACAATTGGGAACCAAACATCCAGATGCCTGAGACTTGGGGCACAGTTCTCATTTGGACCACCACAGAAGACAGGTTACTCACGTTTAGTGATGTGCTGTATCTGAAAGGCCACAGAAGACTGATGTGAGTTAATTTTGAAACAGTTACTACATTGGCTGTCCTGACTCGCGAACTCCATTCCTTTGAGTAACTGTGTGCAGGGACAGGTTTGCTCTAATTTGTGCTGCTGCTGCTGCTGCTGGCACAGGAAGAGCATGGCCCCACTATAATAGAGCGCAGTACTGTATCATGTAAATCAGGCAGATGCTTCTGGTGACTGCCGTTGTTTGTTGAATGCTTCAAACACGGAGATAACTGCAGTTTGGTTGAAAGGAAATAGAGAATTGAAGATAGAAATGTGGCAGCTGCTAGTGCAGTTTTGTCCCAGAAATCTGCTGAAATCCTGAAAAAGTGTAAGCCTTGAGGATCTTTGGGAAAACTCTCCAAACAGGATGAAGTAGTGAGTTTTCTGTGCCTGGGTTTTGAAGGCACTCTTCCCATTCTACCCATTTGAATGTTTACCAAGCTCTCTTTCTGCTAACAACTGTGACCGTGGATGTTGCCTTTCAAGGCTATAATGGAACTAGGTGTACCCCAGTAGGTTTAAAGTGACTGGAGCCAGGGGTTGGGGAACTCAGGTTAAGAGAGCTTACTGGGTTTGGTTCCTACCCACATGGTGGCCCACAATCACTTGTAATTCTATATTTAAGAGATCAGATGTCATCACTGGATCTGTGTGGGTTCCTGCAAGCAATGTGGTGCACATAAATATATAAATAAAATACTAAAAGGTGGTGCAGGAGCTTGGACAATTTAGCAGTAAGTCTTTAATTGCCTGCCTTCAAATCCTCAAGGAGGGACAGATCGTCATGAGCTGCTTTCACAGTCAGAAAACGTTGTTAGGCCCAATCTTGACTGGGTCATTAGGTAGTGGTGTTGGGACATGGGAGAACAGAGCCTACAAAGGAGGCACACTAAAAGTCTCATGCAATAGCCAACTTTATTCAGAGCCCCAGATACTTACTTTGAAGGTTAAGAGAAATCCTAAGTTTTCATGAGTTCAAGCAGTATACAATCATAAGGGTGAGCTGCACATGGCAAAAACATTTTTCCATACTCACACGGACATTGAATTGAGTAACAGTAATAGAGTAACAACAGCAGGCAATACTGAGTAATCTGAAGTAAACTCACACCTATCTTCCACTCCTGAAGATGAAAACACTGCAAGAACAAGTCCGTGTTCTGAAGAAACGTGAGGTCGCTGTTTTCTTGGAGTGTTGTCAGCAGCACTCCAGAATTCCTCACATGACTTCATCCTGGACTGCTCCAACAGGTAGGTGGTCGCTAAGAGCTGAGTAAAAAGTTCATGTTAGGGAAGAGGATCATGAATTTGAGGCCAGCTTGATATATAATCTTCGTCCTGTCACTTTGTGTTGTCCCTACCCCGCCCCCATGTAGAAACAGACTCATGTCACCAGACTGGCCCAGATCACCATCCTAAAGGAGAGCCTCATCTTCCTGCCTCCCAGATGCTGGGATTATAGGACTGTGTTAGAGGCTAGCTACTAAACTTGCCCGCTTGTAATTGAGAACAGCTGGTGTGATTTACAGTTAAGTGAGGGCTGGCCCGTGCCTTTAATCCCAGGAGGCAGGGGCTGCTGGAGGCCAGCTTGATCTCCAAGGGAGTCCAGGACAGCCAAGGCTCAGCAGTAAAGAATGGTTGTTGCTCCACAGAGGACCTGAATTCTAATTCACAGCATCCACATGGTGGCGCACTGATAACCATAAACTCAATTCCAGGATAATTACAAAAAGGCATGCATATAGTGCATATACATGCATATGTGTAAAACATTAGTACAAAGTCAAATCTAGAAGCAAGTGATCCTCCCCCCCTCCGCCCCCTTTGAGACAGGGTTTCTCTGTGTAGTGTCCTGGACTAGCTTTGTAGACCTGGCTGGCCTCTGAACTCACAGATCCGCCTGCATCTGCCTCCCTGAGTGCTGGGATAACAGGTGGGTGTCACTGTGCCGTGCTGGGGCTCGGGGCTCAAATGATAAGGTTTTTGGTTTTTGTTTTGGCTTATTTTACCTGTGTATGTGTTGATCCCCTGGAACTGGAGCTAGACTGTTGTGAACTGCATTGTGGGTGCTGGCAATTGAATCTGGGTCTTCTGGAAGAGTAGCCAGTGTTTTTAACTGCTGAACCATTTTTCCAGCCACCAAAGGCATCTTTATGTCCTTCCTGGCCCATATGTACCTGTGCACTATGTGCATTCAGTATCTGCAGAAGCTGGACCCCTGGGTCTGGAGATAGAGCTGGCTGTGAGCTGTATGAGTTGGAAGTTCAATCTGTGTTCTCTGGAAAGACAGCCAGCTCGTCTGAAACATCTTTCTTCCCTGATAGCCTTTACTTTAAAAATGAGAGGACTTTGCAGACTCCAGAGCCTTCACTCTCAAGGGCCCACTAGCCAGTTCAAATGCCTCAAACACAGCTTCTTCCACCCCAGGTTATACCATGGCTGCTTGCCAGCGATCATGGCCTCCCTGCTTGCTTCCTTTGGAGCTCACAGGATGGTGAGCTGAAGGGAGAGATGGGAAAGATGAGGGGGCTTTATTTTGGGAAGAGGTAGTGAGTTCAATGCAAGAGCTGATGGGAGAGAGATACTAAACATCTGAAAAAGCCTAAAGGACTCCTATAAAATTACATATGATACAATAAGTACTTTGCATACACAGTTTAGATGAGATGACACTTGGAGTGATAATACTCCCTGTAAGAGCCACAGACCAGGCACAAGGAACTTCCAAGTTGTTGGTCAGTTGAGTTTGAGAGACTCCAAAACCAACTTGGTATTTTTGCTGCTACCCTTAATGGCCTCTCACAAGCTGAAGGTAAGTCCCTATAAATAGCCCAAGACATCACACACTTAGGGCGCAAGACTTGCAGGTATTGTGTTGATCCCAGCACTCGGGAGGTAACAGCAGCAGTTAGAGGCCAGCCTTTGAAAATGTCAAATCATGTCTGGAAAAGCCAGGCGTGGTGGTGTATGCCTGTAATCCCAGCACTTGGGAGAATTCGAAGCCAGCCTGGTCTACAAAGTGAGTTCAGGACAGCCAAGGCTACACAGAGAAACCCTATCTCAAAAAGCAAAAACAACAAAACAAAACAATAAAACAAAACTAAACCCAAAACATCAACATCACCATCGACCCGTTAAACAGCAAAACAACACAGTCCTCCAAAGAGTTTATGAGGTTTGTTTCTTTTCAGGAATGCTGTGTTTGTGCTCAACCTTTTTCTAGTTTGGATTTCTCATTTTAGATTACTTGGCGTGTTTCACTTACACATTAGATACTAACTAAACTGGATCAAGAAAACATTCCTAACAAAAATGTATTTTAAGATTTTCAAAACTCAGTGTCAAGTCTTTATGACATGCCAAATCTTTAGAATTATTTGACATTTTGTAAGTAAATACATTCCTACAATTAAATATCAATTTATGGAGTGGGTTGCGGTAAGTGTAGATACGTGGCCAGTGTTTTAACTTTTTTATTATGTTTTACTGTCAATGCAAAAAGAGAGGGTCTGTGTTTTTTAATAGAACCTTTTTGCCTTTTACTAGGTTTCAAACGTTTGAAAAGTAAAGGTGTAAAAGTACCAGGGCCAGTGAAATGGCTCAAGCAGCTTGGTACCAAACCTAAGGTCTCAAGTTCTATCCCTGGATTTTAGGTAGGAGAGGGTTAGTCAACTCCCAAACTGTCCTTTGACTTTGAAACAGGTACTGTAGCATATACACGATGGCCGCGTGCACACTAGATACATATAAACAACAAACGACTGGATATTGTGGCTCAACAAGAGTAATCTAAGCATTTAGCTTATAGTAAAAAACCCTCCAGTCTGTTGACAGAATGGCTTGTAACCACTGGGGCAGGCTATAGGAGGGGACGCCTTCCTTACGGAGTACACTTCCTACGCATGCGCCCTCCGGTGGCAGCCATTGGCTTCTGGTCTCCAATCACGAGCGGTGTCCCGCAGCATCGCCCAATGGGCACCGGCCCCGGCCCCGGCCCGCGGAGCTTGAGCGCGGTTGCTGGGGCGGAAGCGGCGAGCGGTTCCGGGAAGCGCCTGCTCGGCGGCAGTGGCGGCGGCGGGCCGGGAGTGGTCGTGTCCGCCGACCTCCCGGACACCCTGGCGGCGAGCGATGCCGCTGGACAGTAAGTGGCTTCCGGTCAGCGGTCGGTGACGGAGGGCAAGGGGTGGCCCTCGCTGCGGCTCCGAACGCTTCCCGGGACCGGCTCTCTGGGAGCAATCTCCTGCCGGTGTAATATATCACGATAGCACGAAAGGACTCGTGGGCGCTTCAGTGACAGTCACTTGTCAAGTCTAATTGGTGACACTCTTCGAAGCTACCAACGAACAGTGCTTTCTTGAACTTGCTTCACCAATGTCTTTCATTTTGAATATATTAAGAAACATGCTGGCATATTTTGGTGTTCCTGTAGACCAGGTAAGTGTCTGTAATTAGTTTTGCTAACGGTTTTGGAGCCTCAGAGACAAGATATCACGTAGCTTAGGCTAAATGTCTGGACTTTGCTGACTTATTCTTGGGTTTCATTATCATGTAGCCCAGGCTGTCCTTGATCTCCTTGCCCCCTGGGCTGGGGTCACAGATGTACATGCCTAGGCTGGATTTTGGTGTGTCATTTCCAATGTATTTTCTGCCCTGACTAGTTTTTATTGTCAATTCAATATCAGAGTGATGTGGGCAGAGGGAACCTCAAGGAGCTGCCCAGATTAGATCAATTTGTGGCCCTGTCTTTATGGCTGATAGCTGTGGTAGGGCCCATCCCTGTGGAGGGTACTATTCTTAGGCAAATGAGTTCTGAGCTGTGCAAGAAAGCAAGTTGACGGAGAGCATGAAGCCCTCTGCCCCGGTTCCTGCTTGACTTCCCTCAGTGATGACTTACTTGGGACTGAGAAGTTGTGCTGTCTAGTTTTGTTTCAACTTGACACAAGCTGTCGTCATCTGAGAGGAAGAAACCCTGACTGAGAAATTGTCTCTATAAGATCAGGCTATACGTAAGTGTGTAGAGCATATTCTTAATTAGTGGTGAATAGGGGAAGGCCCAGTCCATTGTGGATGGTGCCATCCCTGTGCAGCTGGTCCTGGTTCTATAAGAAAGCAGGGGGAGCAAGCTGGTAAGCAGCACCAACTCCTCCATGGCCGCTGCCTCAGCTCCTGACTTCCATGGTGAACAGTGACAACTCTCCTCCCCAGGCTGCTTTTGGTCATGAGGTCTCATTGTGTAGTAGGACGGCGACACTGCAGTGTCACCCTACGTAAGACAGAAGTGTGAGCCAAGTGAGAGAGACTGACAAGGGAATCTCAAGTTCAGGGTCAGACCATCTTGAACATCAGTGATCTGATGCCCTCTTCTGGTGTACACGAGGGCAGAGAACTCACATAAAATATGTGAATTCAAACAAACAAACAAACAAACAAACAATCCCCCCAAACAAAAAGCCCTGTCTAAAGGAGCTGGGTGCAGTGGTGTACATGGAGGCAGAGGCAGGTGGATCTCTTTGAGTTCCAGTCCAGCCTGGTCTACAAAGTGAGTCCTGGACAGTCAAGGCTACCCAGAGAAGCCCTGTCTGGAAGAACAAAAAAAAAAAAAAAAAAAAAAAAAAAAAGAGTTTCATTTAAGAAGATTTATGGCCAAGTTTCTTTGGGATATGTATTGTATGAGGACACAAAAGGTCACTAACCCTGGAGTTCGTTGGAGGGGAGAAGATGGCTCTAAGATGGATAATTTCCTATCACTTTTGTCTGTTGAACATGTCTTGGTTCTAGGAGATGCAGAGGAGTCATGCATGGCTCTCGTGCTTGTGATGTTAAAGTGTAAGCAAGAGCCCGGCGTAGTGGTTCACACCCTTAGTCTCAGCACTTGGAGGCAGGTGTAGAGGCAGGTGGATGCCTGTGAGTTTCAGGCTCTCAGCCTCCCTAATGCTGCAGCCCCTTCAGTACAGCTCCTCCATTGTAGTGATTCCTGACCATCAAACTGTTTAGTTGTTTCTTCCTAACTGTAATTTTGCTACTGTTAAGAATCTAATGTAAATGTCTGATATGTGACGCCCTAGGAGGTTGAGACCCAGAGTTGAGAGCCGCTGACGTGGAGTTCCAGAGCAGGGCAGGGCTACATAGACCCTACCTCAAAACCAAACACAAAGAAAACACTCACAGAGTTCCACCTGCCTCTGCCTACCAGAGTGCTGGGATTACAGGCGTGTGTCACTGCACCCGGCCAAAAAACATGTCTTTTTTTTTTTTTTTTTTTTTTTTCTTCGAGACAGGGTTTCTCTGTGTAGCCTTGGCTGTCCTGGACCCACTTTGTAGACCAGGCTGGCCTCGAACTCACAGCGATCCACCTGCCTCTGCCTCCCGAGTGCTGGGATTATAGGCGTGCGCCACCACGCCCAGCTCAAAAAACATATCTTATGAGTAAGAAATATTTACTACTGGATGGCTTTCTGTAGTGTCGCAGTGCAGCCCCTCCTTCCTATCCCAGCCTGCACCTTTGCCACAGGAGCTGTCAATATGGCTGCTCTTGCCAGGGTATCAATGCCTCCCTGAGATGCCACCGTGGGAGCTGTGCAAGGTGGTGGTATCTCCTCTCCAGCGCCAACTCAAGCTTTCCTGCCGAGCACTCCCTTTGTAAACCCTGTAAAATCTAAACTTTGTAAACCCTCAAGCTGGGAAAGTGGCCAGGCCCCTGACTGAGGAGCTCCAGCCGTCAGGCTACCCCCACTCAGACCTCTCTAACTGTCACAACACTGGTTCCAGCTTCCATAACTATCACAAAGGTCATCTCCTCAGTAGGACCCATCTCACATTATGCTAATTTTAGGGGAAAAGTCTCAACAAAAAGCCACCAATCCTAGAGCTCCCAAAGCCCAGGACATGAAATCCCACTAATCCCCGCTGGAAATCTCTGCTCTGAAAAGCCCTGTCTTCCTGAGAAACCCTATATAAAGGCTATGTCTGCCCTGTTCCCTGCTGCCTTCTCCCAGGAGCAGAGGCAGCCACCCCTGGATTCGTCCCTCCCAATAAATGTCTTTTAAGAGGTTTGCTGCCTGGTATGACTCTCTTGGGAAAGAGCAGTAAAGAAAAGAAGTGGAGCAGGGCTGAGGCTCCTGAATTCCTCAGCTCATCAAGGCAGTCACTCCCCTGGGAGCTGCAGCGCCTCTGCTGAGGAGGCCTCCCGTCAGAGCTGTTTGTTTCCTGCGTTTCCTAGTCCAAGGACACCTTTCCATCCCAGTAGGAAGGACAGCACTTACAGAATGGCAAATCATCCACAAGGATGGTGGAAAGAATTGGAAAAAAGATCAGGGATAATGCCAAGATTTTATACAAAAGTAAATTAAAATATGATGTTGCCCAGTTATAAAAAAGCAATAGTGTGACAAATGAGTTTGGAGGGGACCGAGGAGGCCAGGAGTATTGTTGGACATAGAGTTGAAAAATCCTGCAGACAATTGGACATATGGTTCTAGAAGAGGCTAGGAAAGAACATCCAGATTTGGGATTCGTTGTGTCTGCTGGTGCTTGAAGCCATGTAGTTAGAGTGACAATGGAGGATGTCATTAGATGCTGTTGAAACGTTTTACATTTCAGCTGTAGTGAGACAAGGAGTAGCAGCTGGAGGCTTCCTTAGCATTGTTGGGCCCTCAGCAGTTTCTGTTTGTCCCTGACGTCTGAATTCAGAAGTCTGGGGTAGCAGAGCTGTTCCTGCACAACCTTGAGGTTGACCTGACTGCATTGCTTGTGAATTGAGAAAGTACAGAACAAGCTAGGATGGGGTGGGCCACGCCCTCCATGGGAGATGCATCGGCGGCTGGGAAATTCAGCACATTTGTTATGTACGGCCAAATGAAGAGTCAGGGTTATTATGGGGCTGAACAGGGCTGCAATGTTTCTTATATGCAGTTGAAGGAGGGGTGGGTTAGGTAATCTTGGTGTGGGATCTTTTTAGGGGAGTAGTCTCGAGCTGCAGTTCCCTGGGGGGGAGGAAATTGTGGTTAACACTGTCGTTATGTACACTGTAACCAAACTCAGCCTCGGGGGAGGTCTTGCCATTCTCGTTGGTCTTAGGCATCCTTGCCCTTGACATGACACACTCATGTCATTGACACAGGACTTCATCTGCTCCATACAGAGTTGAGAGTTCAAGGCTAGCCTGGGTTACATGGCAGGACAAGCCCAACCTGGGGAAGTTCCAGTGGTTTCACCCCTACAGGAGGAGTTATAGGTAGTCAGTGACCACTGAGAGGAATGAGCTCCCACATAGCTTATGCCATCCAAAGTGGTCAGCCCTGGACACATGTACATACAGTCAAAGCTGAATGGATAGTTGGTTATGTGTACATATGTCTGCACATACATACAGATTTATCAGTGCTAATTAAAGGAGAGACCATGACTCTGGGAGGGGACATGAGAGGAGTTGGAGCAGGGAGAGGGAAGGGGAAAGTGATGCAGATGCAGCCAGTGCCCATGTGGGAAATTCCCTCAAAAACAAATAAGAACCGCCCCAAAAACCTATTAAAAAGCCATACAAGAATAAAGCCTAACATGCTTCCAGGAAGAATTTCTTCTCTCTCTCTCTCCCCCTCCCCCTGCTCTCTCTCTCTCTCCTGTCCCTCCTTTCTCTCCTCCCCCACACCCCCGAAGGAGGAGCAATATTGAATTTTTTTTCTTTTCAGCATTAGGATCAATGTATTCGCTTGTTTTTTTATTGCTGTGATAAAGCATGGGTCAAACCAATTTAAGGCATGGAAGTGTTTATTTGGCCAACAGGCTTCAGTCTACCAAGGGTAGCCAAGTCAGGAACTGAGGCAGATGGGGTGTCTGGTGGGTTTGAATCGGCAAGGCCCCATAGACTGGTGTGTTAATGATTGGCCCGTAGGGAGTGGCACTATTAGGAGGTGTGGCCTTGTTGGAGGAAGTGTGTCAGTGTGGGGGGAGACTTTGAGGTCTATATATGTTCAAGCTATGCTCAGTGTTACACACAGCCTCTTTCTGCTGCCTTTTGGTCAAGATGTAGAGCTCTCGGCTTCTCCAGCACCATGTCTGCCTGCTGGCTGCCACGCTCCGATTAAATTTTCCTTTATGAGGGGAGCCTTGGTCATGGTGTCTCTTCACAGTAGTGAACCCTAACTGAGACAGGGGACTGGAGGGTGCTGCTTACTGGCTTGCTCTCCATGGCTTGCTCAGCCTGCTTTCTCATACAACTCAAGACCACTGGCTTAGGGGTGTCCTTGCTCATAGTGGGCTGGGCCTTCCCATGCCAGTCAGTCATCAGTCGTTAGCGCTCTCTGTGGACTTGCCTGCAGTCTAGGCTTATGGAAGCCTTTTCTTAGTTGTGGCTCATTTTTCTCAGATGACCCCATCTTGTGTCAAGTAGACAAACATCTAGCACAGTTAACTTTGCAAATTCTGGTTACAGCTTTGAAATACAATTGAGAGGTAACAGACCAGTGCACTAGAGAGGGTAGTGGGAAGAGATCTAAAGCAAGAGGCCTGGGAAGGAAGAGAGGGCTCTGTTTTACATAGAAAAAAAAAAAGATGATGGAGGGAGATTTTTAGATTATGAAAAATGAAGTATGTCATATAGAAGTCTGGCTTTTGTTTTTGCATTTTGGGGAGTTTAACTCTAAGATGTTAGGCAAAAGTGACTTACCAACTGACCTATGCTCCCTGTTCCTGAAGTGTTTGGCTTTTTTGTTAGAGGCAGAGTCACTTGCATGTACTAGAATTGGTGTAGGGGGATAGCAGACATTGGTGGCAGCTTTATTTGACCCAGGATAAATGTGATGTCATGAAGGGATTGCAAACTGTTTCATTGTGAGGACCCAGTGTACTTGTGATGTTGATATAAGTTTGCAATTTTTAAAAACATCCTTTGTCGGTCTGGAGAGATGGCTCAGTGGATAAGAGCACCGTCTGCTCTTCCAGAGGTCCCGAGTTCAATTCCTGGCAACCACATGGTGGCTCACAACCATCTGTAATGTCATATAATGCCCTCTTCTGGTATACAGGTGTACATGCAAATAGAGTACTCAAATACAATAAATAAATAAGATCTTAAAAAAAACATCTTTTGTGAGTTTTTCTCCCTCTAAGAGTAAATTGGGAGTTTATTCATTTGCAAGTGAGCAGGAACCACTTTTGAATGGAGAATGAGCCTTAACACTGAAGTGATTAACCCGAAAAACCTGTGCTTGGTAGGAAACTCAGTGAAGTCAAAACGACAGCTCTGGCCAGGAATACGGACGTGAGATCCGCAGTGTGATAAAGATGGCTAGTAAAGGCTTGAAAGAGTTAGGATCACCAGACAGAGCCATGCATGAGGATGACTGCATGTCCACTGTGACCTCTACTCATATGGATGGTCCATAGAATATTTATTTTTAGTTTATGTTTATGTGTCGGTGCCTACTGCATGCATGTACACCACATGTCCACAGTTGGTACCTGTGGAGACCAAACAAGGTTATCCCTCCATCACCTCGCCATTTTTAAAGATATTTAAATGCTGTTAGAATTTTATGTGTGCATGCATGCGCACACATGCATGTACTCAGGCAAATGTGTGCCATGGTATGTGTGTGGAAGTCAGGTGACAATGTTCAGGAGTTGCTTCTCTCCTCCCACCATGCGAGTCCTGGGGATTGGACTCAAGTTACCAGGCTTGGTTTGGTGGCAGGTGTCTTTGCCCACTGAGCCATGTTCCCTGCCTTCATTCAGTTTTTGGTGTGGGCGACTAAACCTAGGGACTTAGGAATTGTAAGGTACTCCTGAGTGTAGAATGCTTCCAGTAGAAGTGTTTAGCTCTCCCAAAAGGCTGTTTCTTCTAGATTGTGTTATCTGATACGGTAGCCACTGGCCACGTGCCTCTGCCCCTCTTCTCCTCCTACATTTTGACACAGGCTTTTGGTATGTGCGAAGCTGTAAGCCTGGATGGCTGTGACCTTTCAGGCCTCCAGTGACTCCACACATTGGGATTACAGGCATGTGCAGACACCTGTGGGACTATCTGGATAAGGCTGAGACTCCCAGCCACGTGCCACTTCTAAGTATGTAAATTAAGTTCTGCGATAGGTATAACATAACAAAGTTCGAAGACCTAGTGAAAAAGCAGTTACTTCATTAGTAATTTAAAAGTGTCAATTGCATGTTAACATATCTACTATATCTGTTTTTCCTAGATATATATATATACTTAACTGGAGTATATTTTAAACAAAGCTTTATTTCTAGGATTTGCTGACTTGGCAAAATAAAAACTATGGGTCAGCTCGGAGCATCATTCGTATTATTGGGAGAATGCTTCCTTTGAAACCTTGTGGAAGACCTAGTTTTGAGGTAAGTTAGTCAGCATGTGTTTTTTAGCACTGTGTATAAAGGTTCCCAGGGGACACAGGACAGAAGGACAAAGGAAGAAGTGTGCCTGCAAGCCAAGGGCCTGTAGTTTACTGCTACAAATAACTGTCTCATACATGGCTTTTTCTCTTTCTTTCTTCCTCTTTTTTTAAAAAAAGATTTATCTATCTATTTATTTATTCCTTTATTATTTATCTGCCTGCATGTATGTCTAGACACCAGAAGAGAGCACCAGATGGCTGTGAGCCACCATGTGGTTGCTGGGAATTGAACTCTGGATCCCTGGAAGAGCAGTTAGTGCTCCTAACCGCTGAGCCATCTCTCTATTCCCATGTTTTTGTTTCTTTAATAATATTCAAAGACAGGTACAAAAAAATACCAGAGCTTGTTTTTCTCTTTATATTTTCACTGTGAGATAACATCTTTCCCCCTTGCTAACATCCTGTAGGTTGCTTGCTTATCCCTTTCTGCTTTGGACTGTTACCTATGTAATATAATGAGCTGAGAGGTCTGTGTCTCCCCTCTTCCCTCTGGAGCGCTGACTTGGTTCTCTTTTTTGTTTTAGTTGCTCCTGCACTTGAACTCTATGGAGTCTGATGAGCATGAACCTACAGTTCCGTCTTTTGCTGATGTTTTGTGTGTGGCAAATGATGAAGAAGCCAATTGTCTCAGGTTTCGGTAATTTTGTGTGCTTCCTTGGGACATGGGTGTAGCCTAAAACTTGACTTCTTGCATGCGTTGAAGTTGTTCCTAATGACTGGACATTTTTGTTCTGTTTTGTAATATGCTGTGCCCGGCACTCTTCTAATATGGATGACTGATGCCATCTCCTTTTCTAGCTTTTTTATAGTATATATTTAAAATATTTTTTCACTTAAATTTTTGAAAATGACTTTCCTCTTGATACATAAATGCATTTTATTTTATCAGATCATCCCTCACCCTCCCACTCCAACTCTTCCTGTATCCTCTTCACTCTTCCCAATTTAATGTTGTCTTGTGTATTTGAGTATGTGTGGGAGCAGGGAGGGGAAAGCGTGTGTGTGAACTCTCCTAAGTCCAGTTGATGTTGCCTGCGTGTACATGGGTGGAGTGCTGTCTTAGGACTTTTGGCTCTTAAATTTTCCATTGAGAAGTCATTGGTATTCTAGTGGGCTTGCCTTTGTATGAGATGTAACTTCTTTCTTGAAGGTTGCAAAACCTTTCTTTTTTCCTGTACATTTAGTGTTTTAACTATAATATTGCTTGGCTGTGTACTCCTTGGCTCTGCATGGGCATCTCCTTACTTGCAGGGAAGTTTCTTCTAGGATTTCATTGAATGTTTGCTCTGTGCCTTTGGCCTGGAAATTTTCTATTCCCATGATTTGCAGGATGCCCCAAAGTTCCTATGTACCGCTCTCTTTAATTTACCACTTTTTTTGATTCCATGGTTCAATTCCTCTGTCTCCTCTTGAGGTCCTGACACTGTGTTATTGTTGTTGTTTTAACCACATTCATTTTGTTGGTAAGGCTTTCCACTGAGTCTTTTGAATGGGTGGTTGAAATTTTCATTTCCGTCTCTATTTGTTTAGTCAATATTTCTTTCTCTTCGTTGAATTCATTTTTCATGTCCTAAATTGTTTTCATTATTTCGTTTGTGTTTTCTTGGACTTCAACCGGGAGTTTACTTTGTCCTCTTTAACTTCATTCAAATGTTTGATTCTGTTTTTTAACTGTTCTGAAGTCTTTATAATTGCTCTTATAAGTTCTCTGTCTTGAGATTCATTTGAATTGTTTCTGCCAAGGATTATTATTATAGGGTTGGTGATATTTTGGGGGCATTGTGCCTTGATGTTTTCATATTGCTGTGTTTTTGCAATGAGGCCTTGGGCATCTAGAGTTAGGTGGTAGAGTTGATGGGAGTTCTTTAGTAAACCTGTGTCGAGTGGGCGTTTGCTCCTGTTTTCTCTGTTCCCATATTTGGGTGGAAGTCCTGGAATTGTTGAGCAGTCTGGCTGTGTGAGTGAGTGCATGAGGTCTCCTATGACAGGTGGAACAAGACTGAGGTGCCAGCAGAGCCCTGAGTGCCTCCTGCAGACGTGAACCTAATGCTCGGTCTAGGAGGCAGTGGCTTATCAAATGGGTCTGAGGGTCATATTGATTTTGTTTTCTGTATTATAATAAAGCATTTAAAATTAAATGTTAGATTTGTGCATTCAGCCCTCTATCATGGTCTCCATGCAGGCTCTGTATCCATGGGTTCCCATACAGGTTATACACCATGAAATCAAGCATGAGAGATAGAACATATATATATTCTACACACACACACACACACACACACACACACACACACACACATATATATGGAGAAAATTCCAGAAGCATGAGCAGAATTTCTTGTATTTCAGAAACTGTGCTGGATTTACAAAAACGAAGTCACGTAAAAGTCTTTTAGTGAGTATAAAATGTCTGCAGTATTACTTCATGAATACCTAAGTGAGCTGTATTTCAAATTTTAGATGTGTTTATACTCCTAGGAAGTACAGATTTATATGTTACAATATTCAAACAGAGGCTTTTAGAATCATGAATGTCAATTAGTCAGAGGTTCTATCTAAATTTATTATGTATCAAACTAGTTTATTAATTTAAAAAATTTTAGAAGATATAAAGTAGCCCTTCAGAACCTTATGCAGAATTTCTAAATAAACTTATACTATTAAAAGTTAGTTGGTTGCTGGGCGTGGTGGCAAGGCCTGTAATCCCCAGCACTCGAGAGGCAGAGGCAGGTAGATCTCTGTGAGTTCAAGGCCAGCCTGGTCTACAGAATGAGTCCAGGACAGCCAAGGCTACACAGAGAAACCCTGTCTCACAGAGAAAAATGTTAATTGGTAAAGCAATTATTGGGTAAATATTTTGTTTTACTATTTGAGGAAAGGTCGGTTTTCTCACTTGGTTTGCTGCTCATTGCTGTGTGTTCTATATGTGAGTGTATAAGCAAATAATAACATGAGGTGATTTTTCTTGGCGAGTCTAGAGATCATCTCAGGGGAAAGACAGGTGCTTGGATCCAGGGCTTTGCATATGCCAGGCAAGAACTCTGTACTGCGCTACAGCCCCAGCCCCTGGTTTTTTTGTTTTATGTTTTTTGTTTTTCCTTTCTCCTTATCTCCTTAAAATATTGCCTGTCTGTCTGTCTGTCTGTCTGTCTGTCTGTGGTAGGGGAGAGAGTATATACCCATGATGGCTTTCTGGAGCTGGAGATGAGCCACCTGTCTTGGATTCTGGGAGCCAGATCAGTCTGGACTTTATAAGAATCTGTCTCAAAAAATCAAAAACAAACCAAAAAACTAACCAACTGTTTAAGAACAGTGAGCTATCTTTTCTGTAGCCCACGTGTTTTGTTTTTGAGATAGAGTTTCTCTGTGTAGCTCTGGCTGTCCTGGAACTCACTCTGTAGACCAGGCTGGCCTCAAATTCAGAGATCTGCCTGCTTCTGCCTCCCAGGTGCTGGGATTAGAGTTATGTGCCAGAATGCTGGGCCAGAGTGTTTCTTTTCCACTTGAACATTTTCCTCCCTTTGTTTCTTCTTTCCTTTAACCCATAGACATAGTATATGGAAAAAGGAAGAGGAAGAGAAAATTGCTCTTTTTCATCCTTCAAAGCTAATTTGGAATCCATCACCAACTGCTCTAAGACAGAACAAACCAGTGACAAGTGATCTCCCAGTAAATGAAGCTGCAATGAAAAAGATAGCTGCCCTTGAAGATGAGCTGACTTTCCTTCGGTCTCAGATTGCTGCGATTGTGGCAGCACAGGGCCTGAGAGAGAGTGAAGAGGCTGGTAAGTGTTCTGGAGTTTGTTTGTACTAGAGTGATGCTGAGCAGGCCTCCTGCCTCTGCCTCCCAAGTGTTGAGCTAAAAGGTGTGTGCCACTGTGCCCAGCTAGGAGCAGATTTATGGGGAAGTCACTCACTTGAGGGTATCGCTTGCAGAGGCGCATGCCTGCTTCTTAAGTTCATTTTAGAAAGGACACATCAATATAAGTACTTCTAACCCCATGCTAGTGTTTTGATTTAAAACTGGAGAATGAAGTTGAGATTTTCCGTGGGTTTCTAGAAATCACTTTATTTCCTCTTTAAATGCATCCCTTAGGATGTGCCCTGATATATCCTGTCTGAAATTTGAGGTGGGTGGGCACCCAGGAGCGACTGAGATGGATTTGCTTGCTCTTTTGGCTGCCTCTCAGTGTGCAGCAGCACTGCAGATTGTTACTGGCTTGACTGCTTTGGATTTAAGCTAGAGAATTGTACCTGGTTTTGGGTTTTCACAGACTGCTTTGCTTCAGGCTTCATTGACTTGAGTGATGGATGCAGAGTGGAACAAACGTCATCATTATCCGTGACCGAAGGGCTGAGTGCAGAACCACACCCCTTTCCAAGCGTGGGACTGTCTTCTCCTCCTCCGCCACCACCTCTTCCTCAGTATTCTCTCCAGCCTTCAAGTCCTCCTCCCACGCAACCTGGGTCTACTCAGACGTGGGACATGGACAGGCCAGCTGCTGCTGACTGCCGTCATTCAACAAGCCAGAGAGTTACAGATGTTCCAAGCATGCTGGATGTTCTAAAGGACATGAGTAAGGTCCAGCTTCGGCCTGTTGAAAGGTGTGTCCCCAGAATTTCAAAAAAAGAACTGAAATTTGATCAGTTTTTAAGGAAGTGGTTTATGAGGGTTGTGGATACATCTTGTGGCCCCTCACTGCCTGTGGCCACCCTTCCTGCACTCACACTCAGTCCTCTTTTTGACTAGTTCTTCTGTTGTCTCGCCATGCTTCACTGTTTCTTGGTATGTTAATTATGTACAGGGTTAGGAATAACTTTTGTCTTCTCTGAGGTTGGTTACCTTCAATGGAAGGTTCCAGACGTGGCACGGTTACATATAGTTGTAATTCAGTGAAGACCGACTGGATGGTCAGATTATTGAACAACCGAGCCTAATGCTGATTTTCATGGAATCACTCTTAAAAGATTTCTTTAAATTCTCCTATTTGATGGTGCTGGACAAGAAAGTCATGGCACATGCCTGTCTGTATTCCCTGCACTTGGACAACAGAAGCAGGATCACAAGTTCAAGGCCAGCTAGCTGGTTTACCTAGTGAACTCTATGGTAGGAAATTAGAAGTTAAAAAGTAAGGTTGTAGCAGTGAAAATGAGGAACTTTAGGTCATGACAGGTTGTGGGAGCCACTAGGCCCTGTGGTTTCTTGGTTTTCTGATTTTGATTTTTTTAATTTTTATTTTTAAGACAGGATTTTTCTATGTAGTTGTGGCTGTCCTGGACTTGCTTTGTAGACCAGGCTGGCCTTGAACTCACAACAATCCACCTGCCTCTGCCTCCCAAGTGCTGGGATTACAGGCGCGCACCACTGATTTTGAATTTTTAATACTCTTGATTTCTTAATTCATGGCAGAAACCTCCTTTAAGACTAATTATAAAATGCTCATATTTCTACTGTGTTTGTGAACAAAGAGTTAAAATTGCATCAAAGTTTTAATGTATTTGAAATTTCTTTTTTAAAAATAGGTCACCGGGTGGTAGACCCATTCAAAAGAAGAAAAGAAAAAGCTCACAATGGGATCCGGTGTCTATAATAGCTAATGCACTTAAGCAGAAGTTTGCATTTCAAGATGATTCCTTTGACAGAGAAAACAGGTCTTGGGAATGTTCTCCGTTTTCCAGTCCAGAAACCTCCAGGGTGAGTTGACGTGAGTCCTGAGGAGTGCGTCTCATGGTTGGGCCTCATACAGGTTCCTTGAAGTATCTGCACCAGGCAGGCTATATACATCACTTATTTTCTATTATTTGTTTATTTGGGGCAGAATCTCACATGGTAGTCCAGGCTAGCCTGGAACCTGGGGAGATCCTGCTTTAAGCCTCTCAAGTGCTGTGGAGAGCTGTGACAGATTTATCTATTAGTTTTTGTTTTGTTCTGTTTTTCTTGCCAATTTTGCATTATTGTTTTTGCTATTAGCTTATATGAAATAAAACACGATTTGAAAAACACAGACACAGCTGCGTGGTGGTGGCCCACACCTTTAATCGTAGTGCTTGGGAGGCAGTGGCAGGTGGATCTCTTTGAGTTTGAGGCCAGCTGGTCTACAAAGTGAGTTACAGGACAGCCAAGGCTACGCAGAAACTTTGTCTTGAAAATAAAACAAGAAAACAAAAATAAAAAAGAAAGACAAAAAGACAACTGGAACGCAACAAGAGCACTGGTGCAGGGCTTGCAGTGCTTGTCTCTGTCGATGCAGCTCTTTGTAGTGTGAACGGGACACTTGAATTTGAAGAGGGGTGGGGGGTGGGGTGTGTGGACTGTGTAACAGGTCAGCCTAGCCATGCTGGGTGTGACGAGGGGTGGGGGGTGGGGGTGTGGACTGTGTAACAGGTCAGCCTAGCCATGCTGGGTGTGACGAGGGGTAGGGGGTGGGGTGTGTGGACTGTGTAACAGGTCAGCCTAGCCATGCTGGGTGTGACGAGGGGTGGGGGGTGGGGTGTGTGGACTGTGTAACAGGTCAGCCTAGCCATGCTGGGTGTGACGAGGGGTGGGGGGTGGGGTGTGTGGACTGTGTAACAGGTCAGCCTAGCCATGCTGGGTGTGACATGGGGTGGGGGGTGGGGGTGTGGACTGTATAACAGGTCAGCCTAGCCATGCTGGGTGTGACGAGGGGTGGGGGGTGGGGTGTGTGGACTGTGTAACAGGTCAGCCTAGCCATGCTGGGTGTGACGAGGGGTGGGGGGTGGGGGTGTGGACTGTGTAACAGGTCAGCCTAGCCATGCTGGGTGTGACATGGGGTGGGGGGTGGGGGTGTGGACTGTATAACAGGTCAGCCTAGCCATGCTGGGTGTGACTAGGGGTGGGGGGTGGGGGGTGTGGATTGTATAACAGGTCAGCCTAGCCATGCTGGGTGTGACGAGGGGTGGGGTGGGGGTGTGGACTGTGTAACAGGTCAGCCTAGCCATGCTGGGTGTGACGAGGGGTGGGGGGTGGGGGGGTGGACTGTGTAACAGGTCAGCCTAGCCATGCTGGGTGTGACGAGGGGTGGGGTGGGGGTGTGGACTGTGTAACAGGTCAGCCTAGCCATGCTGGGTGTGACGTTTGCTGTCAGATATGAAGGGTTTGGAGTATTCAGTTGAATGAATGTTAAGCCTGTTTTAAAAATAAGATCATAGTCCCTCTCACCCCATCCCCATTGCTCCCCCCCTGGCTGGCCCAGAGCTCTCTTTGTAGAGCAGGCCTGCTTCTGCATCCTTGTACCACCGTGCCTGGCCAGAATCAACATTACCTTTACTGGGTGTTTGTTGATGTATGAAAAGGTATCACACCTTAAGGGGCGACTCTCATACTCACTTGGTTGAGGTCAGACACAAGGATGAGCCTTGCGTTCAAGAGCTCTGCAGGAGGGACAGTACCTAAAACCAGGAGATAGCAGTCAGGAATGCCCTGTGGCAGAGACCAGAAAACTGAACCTCTTCCAGCTGCTGTGTGTGGGTGCGCTCTTTCAGGAGGCCACACTGCTGAGTAGGTGCAGCCCCGTAGGCTGCCACTCAGATGCTGGCTCAGATAGTGGTGTTTTATATGTGTATGGAGCATGAGGCTGCGGATCTACTTAAGTGCAGCATGCCTGCCTAGCATGCATGAGGCAGTAGGTTCAATGCCTGGGACCCTAAAACAAACCAGCAAAATACCCGTCCTTCTGACAAAACAAAGAAAGCAAAAGTTTCAGTGTGTGCCTGTGTCTGAAGTCAGTGTTTAACCTCTGTGTAGCATCTGTTACTTGCAAGGTGAAGGTGCCTCTGGCCATGTGCTCTACCTGTGTGAGCTAAGCAAACACTAGATGGCACTGGCTGGAGACAAGCGAGCAGCAACAAGCAGCTCCCTGCATCCTCAGTGAGCTACAGATACCTTTGTTTTGTCTTTTCTCAGTGTTTACATGCACAGAGCAGGACTGTTCCAGTGGGTCACTCACTGGGCTCTAAGAGGACTGCCTGATGCTTGCTCATTGCTTCTTAGTACTTTCTTTAAAGAGCATTGAAATCGTGTGTGTGTGTGTGTGTGTGTGTGTGTGTGTGTGTGTGTGTGTGTGTGTGTCTTTGTGAGAGAGAGAGAGAGAGAGAGACAGAGACAGAGACAGAGACAGAGACAGAGACAGAGACAGAGACAGAGAGACAGAGTTTGAGAAAACTGGTACTCCGAGGGTCCTGGTGATTGAACTCATAGGAGGCAGGGCCCTATCCCTGCTGAGCCCTGCCTGCCTTTTCTTAGTACTTTTTTGTTCACTTAATAGCACTTAGCTTCAGGCTGCATATGGGGACTCACACTGTTGTTGACTGAAACCTGCTTTGGTTTGAAGGTGGCTGGTATCCCCAGAGGTCTATGTTCACAGCATGATGCTAACTGGGGGGTGCTGTGGGCTACTACAAAGGCCTCAAGTCACTGGGGTCATGTTTGTAAAGGGAATTATGGGAACCTGGCCCCTTTCTGGCTCTGCCTTCTGATTCCTCTCCCCTCTTTGCACTCCTGATGTGGTATATGCCCCTAGGGCCACCAGTCTCAGCTGGTGACCACCACGAGCCCTGATGAAGCCGCTGACTTCCTCAGCTCTGAGCACGGCTCCTGACCCAGCTTCCCTGTTGTTTCCTGCGAGTGAATTAAAGCTCTAAGGATCCTTCTAGGACCTGCTTGTCTTCCTGCTTTCTCTCTCTCTGTCTCCTCCACCTCTTTTTTTTTTTTTTTTTTACCATTTCAGTAATTTTTGTGCTAAACATTTGCTTTCTTTCAGTTTTGATGCCACGTTTCTTCAACAGAAAGTCAGCGATCTAAGGGCAGGTGATTTATAAGAGCAGCTGCAGTTGTCCAAGGTATCGGAAGAAGAGCTGACCCAGATGTTCTCGTGGAGCCTTCCCTGTCTCCTGGAGGACCGCGCCTCTCAGGGTGATGAAGCTGTGCATGGGGACCTCTCTGTGCCATCTAAGACTGGGAGGCGTGGCATTTAATGGCTGCTGAAGACATTTGGGTGGTGTATAGACCCCCGCTGTATGTAGTGCTACTGAAAATGAAACAGACTTTAGGGCTTTCCTACAATTGCACTTCCTTCTTAAGTGCCTTTCAGTCTTGTAAGTTGGTATGATATGGTTTATTTGGCCTTCAGCACTGTGGAGATTTTCCATGAGCAAGAGATGATCGTTGTTTTCATTAAGATGGTCATAGTTGTAGTCCTATAGGATTGAACTTCCTGAAGCATACTGAGCTATTTTTATTCTGATTGCCAAGTGCTGCAGGTAGGAGTAACTCTTGCGTTTTCCACTCTGGCTGTGCACATGCAGATGCTGACATGTTTCCTCTGTTTTCTTTGCACCTATTTTTTTTAAATAGATTGTATAATAAATGGATCTTTTGAACGTGATTGAATTTTATAACAATTTAAGTTACATTCTTCCTATTTTATGAAGTCTGATTTCTTTGTCAGAAGTAGCTGTGTAGTTAGAGCTTCTTGGGGGTACAAGTGAAACATAATCTTCAGTAAGCATTCTCTCCCCCTCTGTATGCTGCTGTGACCCACACGTCTGCATCTTCCCACATGTTTTAGCCGTGCTGCAGCCAGGGAGCTGGGAGGTAGAGTCCATGTCAGTGGACTTAGCACCCACCTCCTTTGCCAGGCTCTCAGCTTTCAGAAGAGCCTGTTGCATCTATCACTACAGTTATTTATCAGCATTTTATTGATAAGAGCTTAGGAATAAAAGCTATTGTGCAACAGGGTCTCATCTTGAATGACTTATGGCTCATTGTAGTGTTTTCCATGTAATGACTCCTTCAGTCCCCACATCAATAAGATGGGGTGGCTGTCATTTGCCTCACTCAGCAGACGAGAAACTGGGCATAGGGAGTTCTGAGCCCCGTTACTCTCCAGGCCCTCGAAGCTTATTAAGTGGTCAACTAGGAGTTGAAGCCAGGCAGATGGATTTTCCAACCCACATTCTAATAATAGGAAACATTGTAAACACTTACAAAATTTTAACCTATTCATTTAAACTGTGCATTATTACTGAAGGCATTTCAGACAGTTTACAGATAAAGTGTGTAAAAGCAACAAATAGAATGTCAACAAAACAAAACAAAAACCCCTTAAGGCTGTAATTTTCTATATTTGCCACTAGAGGGAAGTACAACCCTGAGCACACCCAGGCTTACAGCAGCTGTTAAGCAGTCAAAAGACGACTTTTTAGATGTCATAGACAAAACAAGGTTAGATTAAGTACTAATTGCACAGGCAGCTTATATAAAGGGCCGTCATAAATTATATATAGCCATATCCTTGACACACTTAAGATTATTCATTATTAAGCTAATTCAACATTTCCCCCCAGCAAATAGATATCTATCTTTAAGTAAATTACACTCGCTTGCTCAGTTTTTGCCTGTTTATTTAGTGTGTGGGTCAGAGCAGTTCTCAGGGTTGTCTGTATAGGTTTTGGAAGACCAGTCTCAAGCTGTCAGGGGGAAGTGTTCTTACCTACTGACCACCTTGCTGGCCCACAAATAGAGATTTGTTAAACGTCAGTTGGTAGTGCAAGGCATGGCATTGTTTAGTTGTTAGCATCCAAGATTGCAGCAGAATTCTCCCAGGTTTTAGGGCTTGAATGTGACTGTGCGACAGAGCAGAGGGCCTGCTGTGAATGGCATGATTACAGATTTTGCTTTCATCTCAGCTTTATCTTGTAAAGTGATGGACGTTTCACTGAGTAACAAGGATATATATGTGTGTGGTAATACAGGCGTGGATCATCTTCCTTCATCTTTCCTGATGTGAGTCCAGCATCTGGTCAAGCGCTAACCCTCCCTGGGCATCACTGGCTTCAGACCGCATGGTGATGAGTCAGGTGCTGACAGTTATCCTCCTGGTGGGTTTCTGCCTGTGGCACCTGCCTGGCTACCTTCCCCAAGGCCCCTGCTTAGCTCTGCCTTAAGCAGCTGGCAGTGAGGGGCCTGTGCCAGGCCTGCTTTTGTCGGCCTTCTCTGGGAGCCACACCATGCTTTCTGCGTCCACAGTCCTGTTCGCGGTCACATGATGACTAATGGCAGCAGCTGAGTAGCAGCCTAAACAGTGAACATATAGTGTATATCAGCCACAGTACAGACCGCTCAAGTAGACTCATTTATTAAATCCCCCTAGCCTCCTCAGAGGGACCGTCACACCCCCTTTTCAGAGGAATGAAGAGGTTGGTACCAGACCCAAGGTTATACTGCTGTGATCTATGGCACCATGACTCAAACTTTGCGAGAGCAGCTTGCAACTTCTGGTCCACAAAAGGACACGCTGGCACAACCTCGTGTCTTCTTGTTTGCCCTTCCTACCACATGAAGACTCCTGTCCGTGCTTCAAGCCTTTCAGGGAATGTGGCCATTGCCTGCCCTCTCATAGGGCGGTGAGCTTCTCTCGGCTGTTTGTTGTACCTGTTGCAGTAGTTGGTTACTGGTCTGGCTCTCCCATCCTACCAGGTTCTTCTGAGCAACTTGAGGATAAGAACTGGGTCAGAGCACTTTACTGCCCTCTACACCCGACAGTCACTAGGTACATTAGTTTACTTCACTTAGCACAGCTTTTCAAGACAGAGCGCTATCCCCGTTCTATAGATGAAGATGGTGGAGTCTATACCACCCAGGCAGCTTGCCTAAGGCCAGTTTCTACCAAGTGGAAGAGCTGGGATTAAACCCAGATGCCTGATTAGTAATCTGGGCATGTCATTGTTAGACCATGGGACCTCTTGACACATGGCATCAAATTCGTCAAAACAGTCTTGATGCGAATTTAAAGCTATCAGGGCTGGGCCTAAGCTGCGTGTGATGGCATTCGGGAGGTGGAGGATCAGGACTGTAAGGTCAGCTCAGCCTACAGGAGATTGTCTTAAAAACAAACCGCCAAACTAGCTTGGTCTGGTGACCCAGAAACTGTCATCATAGCTACGTGGAAGGCTGAGGCAGGAAGATTGCAAGCCCAAGGTCTGGCTGGGCCGCAGGCTGAGGCCAAGGGCAGTCTGGAAATGTAGACACTGCCTCAAAATGTGAAAAGAAGGCTGAGGTTATAGCTCAGTGCTTACCCAGCACACACAGGGCTCTAGGTCCAATGCAGTATTGGGGAGAAAACAGTAACAACCTTGTGCCTCTGCCTGGCCCACAGTGCGGCCACCGTGTGCTGCTCCTGGCGTTCCTGGCATTGTGTTCCTCCAGTGTGGACAGCCTCCACTGAGAAGCCAGGGAAAGAGTGGGGACTGAGAACAATGGTCTCCTTTGTCTGCAGCTGCCGGGGCAGATGGATGGCTCTGCTGCTTAAGGTTTAAGGTTGAGAGGCGGATACCACTTAGCTAACGAAAGCCTATTGTGAACTTCAGGGGTTGTCGGTGAGGCAGATCAGCTTCCAATTGGATGGCAGCCAGTCAATGAGACAGACACAGATAGACATGGATGTGTTCCAGCAGCAGACATACGTGCACAAGCATTTTTTCCCTTAAAAAAAACAAAACAAAACAAAGGCCCTGGATGGGTGTATTCTGTTTTGGTTGACATCAAGTGGAAACAGTGCAGAGGAAAGTGCTGGTTCTGTGAAAACGGCTTCTTTCCTCTTAGCGGCACGGCCACTCTCCTCCGCATAGTCCACCCAATTATTTTGTTCCCACTGTTTTTGTTTTTGTTTTTGTTTTTGTTTTTTGAGACATGCTTTCTCTGTGTATCCTTGGCTGTCCTGGACTCTCTTTGTAGACCAGGCTGGCAAGGAACTCACAGACATCCACCTGCCTCTGCCTCCTGAGGGCTGTGATTAAAGGCGTGTGCCATCGCTGCCTGGCCTTCTTCTTGCTGTTTTAACAACAACAAAGCCCCCACCAAAACAAAAATCCTTGCTTACCTTGTTCAGTTGGGGAATTTTAATGTTTTTATCATTGTAAAACCAATGGGAGTTTTCTAACATTTTCACACATAGCTGCTGCTGCATGTAGGGAAATCTGCTTTTTAAAAAAATTTTTTTTTATTAATTTATTCTTGTTACATCTCAATGTTTATCCCATCCCTTGTATCCTCCCATTCTTCCCTCCCTCCCATTTTCCCATTATTCCCCTCCCCTATGACTGTTCCTGAGGGGGATTTCCTCCCCCGTATATGCTCATAGGGTATCAAGTCTCTTCTTGGCAACCTGCTGTCCTTCCTCTGAGTGCCACCAGGTCTCCCCCTCCAGGGGACATGGTCAAATGTGAGGCACCAGAGTATGTGAGAAAGTCATATCCCACTCTCCACTCAACTGTGGAGAATGTTCTGACCGTTGGCTAGATCTGGGTAGGGGCTTAAAGTTTACCGCCTGTATTGTTTTTGGCTGGTGCCTTAGTTTGAGCGGGACCCCTGGGCCCAAATCTGCCTACTTGTAGGTTTCTAGGACCCTCTGGATCCTTCTACTTTGCTATTCTCCCATGCTTCTTTCATTTAGAGTCCCAATAGGATGTCCTCCCCTCTGTCCCAGTTTGCTGGTAAGTGAAGGCTTTCGTGGGACATGCCCCTTGGGCTAGTATGCAGATATAAGTGAGTATATACCATTTGAGTCTTTCTGCTTCTGGGTTAACTCACTCATTATGATCATTTCTAGCTCAATCCATTTATCCACAAATTTCGGGAATTCCTTGTTTTTAATAGCTGAGTAGTATTCCATAGTGTATATGTACCACAGTTTCTTTATCCATTCTTCTACTGAGGGACACTTAGGCTGTTTCCATGTTCTGGCTATTATGAATAAGGCTGCTATGAACATGGTTGAGCAAATTTTCTTGTTGTGTGCTGGAGCATCTTCCGGGTATATTCCAAGGAGTGGAATAGCTGGGTCTTGAGGAAGCCCTATTCCCAGTTTTCTGAGATAGCACCAGATAGATTTCCAAAGTGGCTGTACTAGTTTGCATTCCCACCAGCAATGAAGGAGTGTTCCTCTCTCCCCACATCCTCGCCAGCATGTGGTGTCACTTGAATTTTTTATCTTAGCCATTCTGATGGGTGTAAGAGGGAATCTCAGAGTTGTTTTGATTTGCATTTCCCTGATGACTAAGGAGGTTGAGCATTTCTTTAAGTGTTTCTCAGCCATTTGATATTCCTCTGTTGAGAATTCTCTGTTTAGTTCCAAGCCCCATTTCTCAATTGGGTTATTTGGTTTGGTGGTGTTTAATTTCTTGAGTTCTTTATATATTTTGGATATTAGACCTTTGTCAGATGTGGGGTTGGTGAAGATCTTTTCCCAGTCTGTAGGCTGTCGCTTTGTTCTCTTGACAGTGTTTCCTGCCTTACAGAAGCTTCTCAGCCTCATGAGGTCCCATTTATTAATGGTTGACATTAAGGCCTGGGCTGTTGGTGTTCTGTTCAGGAAGTTGTCTCCTGTGCCAATATGTTCCAGGCTCTTCCTCACTTTTTCCTCTAAGTGACTTAGTGTTTCTGGTTGTATGTTGAGGTCTTTAATCCACTTGGATTTGAGTTTTGTGCAAGGTGACAAATATGGGTCCAGTTGCATTTTTTTACACATAGACCTCCAGTTAGACCAGCATCATTTGTTGAAGATGCTATCCTTTTTCCATTGAATGGATTTGGCTTCTTTGTCAAAAATCAGGTCACCATATGTGTGTGGATTCATATCTGGGTCTTCGATTCAATTCCACTGATCAACCAGCCTGTTGCTATGCCAGTACCATGCTGTTTTAATTACTATTGCTTTATAGTACAGTTTGAGATCAGGTATGGAGATTCCTCCGGAGCACCTTTTATTGTACAAGAATTGTACAAGATTGTTTTAGCTATTCTGGGTTTTTTTGTTTTTCCATATGAAGTTCAGAATTGAACTTTCAATGTCTTTTAAAAATTGTGTAGGTATTTTGATAGGGATTGCATTGAATCTGTAGATTGCTTTTGGTAGGATGGCCATTTTTACTATGTTAATTCTCCCGATCCATGAGCAAGGAAGATCATTCCATCTTCTCAGGTCATCTTCAATCTCTTTCTTCAGAGTTTTGAAATTTTTTTCAAACAAGTCCTTCACTTGCTTAGTTAGAGTAACTCCTAGATATTTTATATTGCTTATGGCTAATGTGAAGGGTGTGGTTTTCCTAATTTCTTCCTCTGCAAGCTTGTCATTTGTGTATAGGAAGGCTACAGACTTTTTTGAGTTAATTTTGTATCCAGCCAATTTGCTGAAGGTGTTTATCAGCTTTAGGAGTTCTCTGGTGGAATTTTCAGGGTCACTTATGTGCACTATCATATCATCTGCAAATAGGGATAATTTGACTTCCTCCTTTCCCATTTGGATCCCCTTGATCTCCTTTTGTTGTCTTATTGCTCTGGCTAGAACTTCGAGTACTATATTGAAGAGATATGGAGAGAGTGGGCAGCCTTGCCTTGTTCCCGATTTTAGAGGAATTTCCTTGAGTATCTCACCATTTACTTTAATTTTGGCTATTGGCTTGCTGTATATAGCCTTTATTATGTTGAGCAAAGTGCCTTGTATCCCCGATCTCTCTAAAACTTTAAACATGAATGGATGTTGAATTTTATCAAATGCTTTCTCTGCATCCAAAGAGATGATCATGTGGTTTTTTATTTTCAGTTTGTTTATATGGTGGATTACATTGATGGATTTCCATATATTAAACCATCCCTGGATGCCTGGAATGAAGCCTACTTGGTCATGATGAATGATATCTTTGATGTGTTCTTGTATTCGTTTTGCAAGTATTTTATTTAGTATTTTTGCATCGATGTTCATAAGAGAAATTGGTCTGAAATTCTCTTTCTTTCTTGAGTCTTTGTGAGGTTTAGGTATCAATGCGACTATGGCCTCATAGAATGAATTTGGTAATTTTCCATCCATTTCTATCTTTTGGAGTAGCTTGAAGAGTATCGGTATTAGCTCGCCCTTGAAGGTCTGGTAGAATTCTGCACTGAAACCATCTGGCCCTGGGCTTTTTTTGGTTGGGAGACCATCGATGATTGCTTCTATTTCTGTAGGGGAAATGGGACTATTTAGCTTGTTTATCTGTTCTTCACTCAACTTTGGCAAGTGAAATTGATCAAGAAAATCGTGCATTTCCCTTAGATTTTCAAATTTTGTGGCGTATATGCCTTCAGAGTAGGATCTTATGATTCTTTGTATTTCTTCAGTGTCTGTTGTTATGTCTCCCTTTTTGTTTCTGATTTTGTTGATTTCAATACTGTCTCTCTGCCTTTTAGTTAGTTTGGCTAACGGTCTGTCTATCTTGTTGATTTTCTCAAAGAACCAGCTTTTGGTTTTGTTGATTCTTTGGATTGTTTTCTTAGTTTCTAATTTGTTAATTTCAGCCCTGAGTTTGATTATTTCCAGGCGTCTACTCCTCTTGGGTGTTTCTGCTTCTTTTTTTTCTAGGGCTTCCAGTTGTGTCATTAAGATGCTTATGTGCGATGTTTCCAATTTCTTTTTAAAGGCACTTAATGCTATGAATTTTCCTCTTAGCACTGCTTTCAATGTATCCCACAAATTTGGGTATGTTGTTCCTTCATTTTCATTGAATTTCAGGAACTCCTTGATTTCTTTCTTTATTTCTTCCCTGACCCAGGTGTCATTTAGCAGAGAGTTGTTTAGTTTCCATGTACGTGTAGGCTTTTTGTTATTTCTGTTGTTGTTGAATTGCAGCCTAAGAGCATGGTGATCTGATAGGATACAAGGTATTATTTCAATCCTCTTGTATCTATTGAGGCTTGCTTTGTGACCTACGATGTGATCAATTTTGGAGAAGGTTCCATGGGGTGCAGAGAAGAAGGTATATTCTTTCTTGTTGGGGTGAAAGGTTCTATAGATATCTGTTAGATCCATTCGACCCATGGCATTGGTTAATGATGTTGTTTCTCGGGTTAGTTTCTGTTTCAATGACTTATCCTTCAGTGAGAGTGGGGTGTTGAAGTCTCCCACCATTATTGTGTGGGGATCGATGTATGGTTTAGGCTTTTTTAGCAGATCTTTTACAAATGTGGGTGCCCTTGTATTGGGAGCATAGATGTTCAGAATTGTGATGTTATCTTGGTTGACTTTACCTTTGATGAGTATGAAGTGTCCTTCCTCATCCCTTTTGATTAATTTTGGTTGAAAGTCTATTTTGTTCGATACTAAAATGGCTATGCCTGCTTGCTTCTCGTGATCATTTGCTTGGAATATTTTTTTCTAACCTTTTACCCTGAGGTAATGCCTATTCTTATGAGTGAGATGTGTTTCTTGAATGCAGAAGAATGTTGGATCTTGTTTATGCACCCATTCAGTTAGTCTGTGTCTTTTTTTTGGAGAATTGAGACCATTGATGTTGAGAGATATTAATGACCAGTGACTGTTAAGAGTCCTAATTTTGATGTTGTTTCCAGTCGCGCGTTTGTGTAGTTGTGTGTTTGCCATGGGATAATTATCTATTTCCTGAGTAGTTTTGGTTGTAGCTTGACCCTTTGGGATGGAGTTTTCCTTCTAGTACCTTCTGTAAAGCTGGATTTGTGGATAGGTACTGTTTGAGTTTGTTTTTGTCATGGAATATTTTGTTTTCTCCATCAATGGTTATTGATAGTTTTGCTGGGTAAAGTAGTCTGGCCTGGCATCTGTGGTCTCTTAGGGTTTGCAGGATCTCTGTCCAGGCCCTTCTGGCTTTTATGGTCTCTGCTGAGAAGTTGGTTGTAATTCTGATAGGTTTGCCATTAAATGTTATTTGGCCCTTTTCCCTTGCAGCTTTTAATATTTTTTCTTTGTTCTGCATGTTTTGTGTTTTGATTATTGTGTGACGGGCAGTTTTTCTTTTCTGGTCAATTCTATTTGGTGTTCTGTAGGCCTCTTGTATGTTTATAGGCATCTCTTTCTTTAGATTGGGGAAATTTTCTTCTATGATTTTGTTGAGAATAGTTTCTGGGCCTTGGAGTCTGATATCTTCTCTTTCTTCAATGCCTATTATCCTCAGATTTCTTCTTTTCATGGTGTCCTTAATCTCTTGGATGTTTTGTGTCAGGAGTTTTCCTGATTTGGCATTTTCTTTAATGGTTGCTTCAAGATCTGTGATTGTATCTTCTAGACCTGAAATTCGTTCTTCCATCTCTTGGATTCTGTTAGAAAAGCTCACCTCTGTGTTGCTCGCCTTCTTCTCTGAGGTCTCACGTTCTCGTTTTTCTTCTGTCTGTGTGTTTATCATTGACTCCATTTTCATTTTCAGATCTTGAACTGATTTTTTTATTTCTTTCGTCTGATTGTATATTCCTGCAATTTTTCCAGTTCCACTCTATGTGCTTCTTTTATGTCTCTCACCTGTTTGTCTGCATCTTCCTGCATTTGATTACGAATTTTATTTGTTTCCTCCATTACCATCCTCATTACTAAGCATTTGAGGTCATTTTCTTGTATTTCCGACGTATTTGAGTTCTCTGGGTTGTTTTCTTTGGGATAGCTGGAAATGTTGTTTTGGGGTTTTTTGCGTATGCTTTTTCGCTGTCCTTTAGACATCTTGCTGTCTTTGTTTTTGTTGGGTAGCTTCTAGAGTTGGATGGAGGGAGTCTGATGATAGATTCACTTGTTTTCTCAAGATTTCCTTAGGCTGGGAGCTCAAATGCTTCACTGGTGTGGGTGTTAGGAGGTTAGCCCTGTTGTTTTGGACTCTCACAGCCAATGATCTTCAGCTCCCCTGTGCTGTGGGTCCTGCAATTGTTCTGGGTCTCTGAATGAGCATTGGGTCAGGCCAAGGTATCCACAGCCTTCTGTGTCCCCTGCCAAGTCCAGCCAGGAACACTGGGCCCAAACCACGGGACGAACTCAGCTAGATTCTCAGGGCCTGAACCATCTGCCGAGCTCACCTAGGGATTCTGGGCCCAAAAATGCACACAGGGTCCAGCCAGAAGTTTTGGGCTGGGACTACGCACCAAGCTCAGCTAGGGGCTTTTGGCCCAAAGTGCGTGCTATGGTCAGTTACTGACTCAGGGCCCGAATTGTCCGCCACGTGGAGCACTCCCGCTGCCATGGTGTGGGGACCTCGGTGTTCCTGGCTCAGAAATCTGTGCAATTCCCTGAATTGTTCACTAGAGCCTCCAAACATGGTCCACACTGCTCACTGCCATCTTCACTACTTGGAAATCTGCTTTTTAAGCTGAGGCACAGAACAGAATCCTAGCCTTTTCTGAATGTCAAGCATCTTGTTGCTTAAATAAACTTAACAAAGAAAAGAAAACTCACTAATTTATGGTTTCTAACAGACTTTATTCAATGAAATGAAATATATAATGCAAGATAATCTTCAAATCTGTGCCAGCTTCACAGTGAGGATTTAAACCAGGATCGCCTAAGGCCTGCAGGAGGCCCGGCCGCCGAGGCTGTGTCAGTGGTCTAGGAGCCATTCCTTCCTAGCTTGTCGGGGCACCGACCCGTCCTCTCTAGCCAAGCAAGAGACAAGCCTGAGCAACAAGTGCATGATCAAGTTGTATAATAAATTGGTTACCATGGGTGTGATTTTTCAAGTGTTTCAGGTGATGTATGTTTGTGTGTGTGTATATATGTGTATGTATGTGTGTAGATGTGTATGTATGTATTTGTATATGTATGTGTATATATGTGTGTATGTATGTGTCTGTGTATGTATGTGTGTATTTTTAGCAACTGTTGTACTCTGAAGCATCTATAGCTCCGTTTTTGTGCTGAAGAACAAATCCAAGGCCTCATGTTTGCTGGACAAAGTTTACTTGGCTCCCGAGCTAAAGACTAACCACCCAAATAATTTTATTCTAAAATTACTTTAACAATGTTATTAGCACTGTTACCCAGATACAGCAGTCACTTTAGTTTATTTGTTGTGTTGTTAGGGGTCAAACTCTGGGCCCTGCTAAGTATAAACTCTACCAGTGAGTTACATTCCAAGCCTCAAATATCATCTTAACTAGGGCATTCCTGTTACAGCCTTTTTATCTTGATACCCGAAACATTTCCTCTTGCCCTTCATAGGATGCTAGTGACCTCTCAAGGACAAAGGACCTCTAACAGTTGTAATCTCGCAGCAGTGCCAGGGTGAGGACTACACAGGCTGCCCTTTATCTCTTCTGTACTGAAGAGGAGCAACAGGGCCTTGTGCAGGTTGGCACATGCTGCACCCAGAACTGTCTCCTCAGGAATTTATTCTTCCTTTCCTCCCTCCGTTCCCCCACCCCCATGAACTCTTTTTCCTTGAGCTGTTACACATACGCACTCTCTAGTATATTAATACAACCTGCCTCGTCCATATAATGTTATCTGCATAGTTATGGTCTCAAGATGTTTAATTTTGAGGTTAGATCTTATTTAGGATGGCCTCAAACTTGTGGTCCTCCTGCCTAAGTCTCCCGTGTTGCTGGGTCTGTAGCTGGGTGCCTGCCTGGTCCAGTCTCTTCTTTTCTATGGAAATTAGAAATAATAGTTTCTATATTTTTGCATTTATGAATGCATTGATGTATCCCACTGCCCTGCCCGTACTTCACGTGCACATGTGGATGTTACCTGTGCATAGTAGGGAACTGTCTGACCTTGACTTCAGCTGCGATGCTGACATCTAGATTCTAAAATGGCAGCTGTGCTCCAGGAACCATGGTAGGTCCTACACACACAGTAAAACAGCTTTCAAGCTCACTTGGCTTGGCTTATGGTTAGCAAGTGTTTAGTTAAAATTTGTAAGCCGGGCATGGTGGCGCACGCCTTTAATCCCAGCACTCAGGAGGTAGAGGCAGGCGGATCGCTGTGAGTTCGAGGCCAGCCTGGTCTACAAAGTGAGTCCAGGAATGCCATGGCTACACAGAGAAACCCTGTCTTGAAAAACCAAAATAAATAAATAAATAAATAAATATAAAATAAAATTTGTAAGTTAAAATATGCTCAGTGGGTTGTAACTGGATCCAGCCTGTTCCCTTATGGTGTTCCCTTCTCAGACACCTTGCTAGTGTATGTGTTATGTGCCATTTGAGGAAGGCATCCTTCTAGCTGCAGCTGTACACTGCACACTGGGCATCCCTGAGGAAGCCATACTTCCAGCTGCAGCTGTACACTGCACACTGGGCATCCCTGAGGAAGCCATCCTTCTAGCTGCAGCTGTACACTGCACACTGGGCATCCCTGAGGAAGCCATCTTTCCAGCTGCAGCTGCACACGGCACATTGGGCATCCCTGAGAAAGTCATACTTCCAGCTGCAGCTGTACACTGCATACTGGGCATCCCTGAGGAAGATTTGCCGGTCCTCCTGCATCTCTGTCAGTGTTGGTTATTTGAGATGCGTTTTTAGGGAAAGGTGTTTTGAGAAAAACTGACAAAATATTTGGTTCCATTCCAGGATGTTTCCTCCCCACCCTGCTCCCTAAACGCCCCTTCTGACCTCCGTGTCTCATCCCCTATTGCCTTTACCTGGTTGCTGGAGAGAGGGACCAGGGTGCCATGGCAAAGAGCCCAAGAACCCAAAGGTCTGAGAAATGTGCCCCATCTCTTTCTTTTTCCCCCTTTCCCTATTTATTTATTTATTTATTTATTTATTTATTTATTGAGACAGAGTCTTACTGTGTAGTTCTGGCTTCTCTGGAACTTACTATATAGACCATGCTGACCTCAAACTCACAGGATCTACCTGTTTCCCCAATGCTGGGATTAAAGGCATGTACCACTACATTGCCTTCTCCCTTCCTCTCTCTACACAGAGAATAACTATGTATCCCCAACCTGGCTTTGGACTCATAATTATCTTGTCCCTGCCTACCAAGCAATACGATGATTTTATATATATATAAAGTGTGTGTGTGCGCGCGCGTGCGTGTATTTTCCTGGCAACATTGAGTTTTTAAAAGTACATTAATAATAAAAAAGACATGATCCAAGTTCAAGAAAAATGAGCAGTGTAGAACTTCTAGTTATGTGACTACTTAGTGACTTAGTAGAGTTCCTTTCTGTACTTTTTTCCTGTTGTGCACTATGGGCTAGCCCAGGGCCAACAGCCTGAGTGTAACGAATCCAGTTACTCTAGAGCGCTGGTTCTCAACCTTCCTAATGCTGTCACCATTTACTGCAGCTCCTCGTGCTGTGGTGACCCCAGCCATAAAATTATTTCATTGTTACTTCATAACTGTAATTTTGCTACTTTTATGACTCATAATGTAAATATGTGATATACAGGATAGCTGATATACAACCCCCAAAGGGGTTGTGACCCAAAGCTTGAGAACCACTGCCCTAAAGCATCACCAAAGGACAAAGTAGACGTTTTGGACACTGTCCCTGGGGGCCTGGGAGAAGTTCCAAGTGCTCAACTTCTGCCCCACGGGGTGCAGTGGACTCTTCCCGAGAGAAGTAGGCACTGACCCTACTTGGGGAGAAGTATTATCCTAGCTGCTAAGAGAGCAGGTTCATTCACAACTCTTGTGAGTGTAATTGTCCTGGACACCAATTCCCTGTGTTCCTTTCCCTACTCTTGTTTCTGAGCATTCTGCTTCCTAACTTCATATTTTCCTCACTCAAGGGCTGTCCTTGTGTGTTCATCCAGCCCCTAACTTCTCAGGCATTTTACTTGTGGTTAGTCACAAATATATGTTTTATTTTTTATTGGTGCGTTTATGAAAATCATCTGAAGGTCTGGGGAGGTGGTTCACCGGTGAAGTGGCTGCTGTGTGAGCTTCAGTTGGGCCTGGGAGAGGGAAACCCCAGGTGGACAGTTGTGGAGAACCGGAGAACTGGATCCTGATGGGGTGAAGGTAGTAGGGAGAGAGAGACCTGCCCACCCTGGCCTGGAAAAGGGTCTTGTTCCCTGAGAATGAGTCTGGGCGTCGACCCTTCCAAACCAGAGGCAGCAAGTGGGTTAGACCCTGAAGCCTGTCATTCACTGCTGCAGAGGTTCAGAGCTCTGAAGTTTCAGGGAGTGTAGTTAGAAGCCACAGCTACCTGCCTCCAGCAGGGTAATAAATACCCACGATGTCTTGAAAGTCTAAATCTTTTACCATCTCAGTGTTGTAGCTGCTTCTCATACTCCTAACACCCTTCATCTAAAATATAATTCTGCTAGGTATTATGGTCTGGGGTCTTGGGAGGGTGAGAGGACCTGCCCAGCTCACAGACGGTAAATCTCAGTGTGGCAGGAGAGACCCCTGGTATGCAAGGAGGAAGAATGCCACAGTGAAGACAACTATGGTGAACACTGGACCCTTTTCCGATACAGACTTAGCAACGGCATAAAGCGGAGGGAAAAGGGTTCTTCCGACCCTCCCTCCAATATAGACCTGCAGCCCCAATGTTCAAGGAACCCAAAAGAAGCTGCTTCAACACCTCATTTCTCTTACTCCGTTTGTTGACTCTGTTTCTTAGCAATTAAACTTTATTATGCAACCCAACTAGCTTATACAAGAAGGAAAAAGGTTAAAGGTACAAAAGAGCGAACCTTCCGGTAGCCGTTCCACGGGACAGGTCCTTAGGTGTCTCTCTGGCCTGCGTGCTGGTCCAGCTCGTCCGCTGCCCCTGCAGCCGACTTTGTTATTCTCTCTTCCCCAACTCCTTCAGTCACATGGGAAGGACCAGCTCCTTCTCCCGGTGAGGGTCCATTAGAAAGACAATAGTCCAGGTGGGGTTCTCAGGTCTGCTTCCTGAATTCCAGACCCAGGATGGCTCCACTCAGTCTGTCACAAGGTATTCATGGGGTGCCCCAAGGGTAAAGCCCGCCAAGACTGCTCCCACCTGTGACAAAGCTTAATCCTTCCCACATCCGTTGTCCTCCCCCACTTTAAAAAACTAAAATATTTACCAGCTGTTTTGTTGTTGTTGTTTTGCTTTTGTTTTGAGACAAAGTCTCTCTGTGTAATCCTGGCTCTCCTAGAATTTATAGAGATCTACCCTCCACAGCCTTCTCAATGCTGGGATTAAAGGTATGTGCCACCATGCCTGGCATGTATTTAGAAAAATTTTAAAGGATTTTTAAAATTATTTGTCTTATGTATATGAATGTATGTGTGGATACCACAATTGTGCCTGGTGCCTAAGGAGGTCAGAAGGGGAGGCAGATGCCCTGGGACTGGAGTTATGGATGGTTGTGAACTGCAGTGTGGGAATCGAACCTCATTCCTCTGCAAGAACAAGTGTTTGTTAACTGCTGAGCCATCTCTCCACTCCTTTACTTTCCCCCTCAAATTAAAAAAACAAAACATGATTTTCCTTTCTTCATTCATGCAGTTTTGTTTATGTGTTTTTCAGTTTGTTGCGTGTGTGGCATACTCAGATGTGCACTTAATGAGTGAACGGCTTCTCTGCTCTCTCGTCCCTTTCCTGTCTTTTTTCTTTATCTGATGCATCTACTGTTTGCTCACTTACCTTACATAATTCTCAACATCCTACCGTAGTTTTACTACTTTAGTTTTATGGTCATTTGTGTAGTATTAGAGGGGTTTATATGATGTATAAAAAGATTAATCTTATTTTCAATTATGTGTATCTGTCTGTGCCTGTGTGTCAGTCATGTGCATGCGAGTACAGATACAGAGACCAGAAGGGGCTGCTGGGTCCCCAGGAGCTGGAGAGACAGGTGGTTGTGGGCTGCCTCAGATGGGAACCAAACTTGGGTCTTCTGCACGAGCACTGCCCAGGCCTCTTTCTAGCTCTTTTAATTGATGTTAACTGCATCTCCGTGTCTTGTATAGTTTGACGGTGTTGCTGTTACATAGTTTGGCTTTCCACTTGCTGAGTGGTACTGGGGAGAGCTCCCCCAGGACGCAGCAACACAGATATGCATGAAACATGAAAAAGTAAGGCCATGCGACTCCTTGAGAATATTATCACTCTAGTGGTGGACTCAAAGATTATGGGATGGGCACAATGCCTTTACGAAGATTTCAAAAGTTCTCTGGTAAAAATTAACAATAACCCGAAAGAGAATACAATCTATGACACGAGTGGAAAGGCAGCAACACACAAGAAACAGCAAAATAGCAGAAAAAAGTAAAAAGATTAAAAAAAAAAAAGTGCTGAAAATGAAAGAAAGATTAATGAATGACGTAAAAGGGAAACGTGGTGTCTCCGACGTTTCACCCAAGTACAAGACACATCAGGGTGGTGGACAAGGCTGACACGGTTCTACGTTAGAACAGCAATAAGGAAAAAATAAAGTGAAAAAGAACAAGGACTCTGGGATGATAAAGAGATTGATTCTAAGAAGCCATGGGATAGAAGGAACAGAGATCAAAACTAAAGGCTGAGGATGTATTCAAGGAAATGATAGCAGGACAGTTCCCAAAGAAAGAAGAAAAACACGTTCAAATGCAGGCGGAAGGCAGGGCCCCGAGCAGAAATGACCAGAGAAGAACCCCTCTACAGTTTAGCCAAGATGTCAAAAGTACAGTGCAAAGGGACAGTACATTTCTGTGTTAATTTGTGCGTGTGCATCTGGGTACACACATGCCACATACATACAGAGGGCAGAGGAGAACTTACAGCAGTCAGTTCTCTCTACTATGTAGGTCCTGGTGATTTGAACTCAGATCATTAAGACTTGGCAGCAAGTGCCTCTTGACTGCCCAAGACACGGTATTCAAAATTCAGAAAGTATGGTCTCAGACACCAACTTCTGCAGGCACTTTCTGGGAACCCTCTCTGCATGCTGGCTGGCAAAGCAGGTAAGTGATCTTCAGACCTCCACTCTCCTCCTCCTCCAATTCCAGTCCCCAAGTCTCATCCCCTGCTCTGCAGGCTCTCTTCTCTTCTCTTCTCTTCTTCTCTTCTCTTCTCTTCTCTTCTCTTCTCTTCTCTTCTCTCTCTCTCTCTCTCTCTCTCTCTCTCTCTCTCTCTCTCTCTCTCTCTCTCTCTCTCTCTCTCTCTCTCTCTCCTTCTCTCCTGCTCCCTCTCTGTGCCCCATTCCCAGAGGACTATGTAGATCCTTTGTCCCTCACCCCCCAATCCAAATTCCCTGCGTCTAGCCCACCTGCATCCTACTACAGAGACACTTGTTCAACCATGTTCATAACAGCCAGAAATTGGGAAAAACATAGATGTCTGTCAATGGATAATTGAAAAAGAAAATGTGGTACATTTACACAATGGTATATTACTCACCCACTAAAAACACACACACAAAACACCAGGCATGGTGGTGCACGCCTTTAGTCCCAGCACTCAGGAGACAGGCAGGTGGATTGCTGTGAGTTCGAGGCCTGCATGGTCTACAAAGCAAGTCTAGGACAGCCAAGGCTACTCAGAGAAACCCTGTCTCGAAAAACCAAACACAAAAAAACAAAAAACACAAAATCATTAATTTCACAAGTAAATGGATGGAACTAGAAAAAAAAAAAATCCTGAGTGAGGTAACCCAGGCCCAGAAAGACAAATATGGTATATATGTGGATGTTGGCTGCTATGTCACTGATAATCAAGTTACAAGCCCTATAACCACAGTTGCATGGTTAGAGACTAAGGGACCAGGTG
Source organism: Acomys russatus (assembly GCF_903995435.1). Lineage (NCBI taxonomy): Eukaryota > Metazoa > Chordata > Mammalia > Rodentia > Muridae > Acomys > Acomys russatus. The sequence continues at coordinate 33,099,090 of NC_067157.1, read as the reverse complement.
TGGTGGGTGGATCTCTCTAGGGAGGGGAAACAGAGTAGAGGGTGGTAGGCGGACTGGAATGGGAGGAGCACATCGGGAGAAAGGGAGGGAATACAGGGAGGACAACTGAAATTAGGGTCTTATGGAAACCAATACAGTAGACGGTTCCTATAATATAGACATACGTGAAAGAGATCAGACTAAACCAGAAGCAGCAGCAACTCCGTGCTGTGTGTCCAGATTATCAGATGGTCTTTAGAAGAGCCTTGCTGGTACCTGATAGTGACCTCCTCCCTCTCTTGCTCCTCCTCCTCCCCCTCTTCCTCCTCTTCCTCCTCCCCTCTCCTCCCTCTCCTCTCCCTCCTTCCTTTCCTCCCCTCCTCCCTCTTCTTCCTCTTCCCCCTCCCCTTCCTCCTCCTCCTCCCTCTTCCCATCTCCCTCTTCCTCCCCCTCCTCCTCCCTCCTCTCCCCCTTCTTCCCCTCCTCTCCCCTTCCCCACTCCTCTCCCCTCTCCTGCCTTGGGTTAGTAGACCTCTGAATAGTCAACCTCATGAGGCCTGGGGAACTTTCCAGTGATAGACTTTGGAGTTAGGTGGCATTAATATGGATTGGTGAGTCACACTTCGGTGGGCATTCGTGTTGAATTCTTACCCTGCTTCTGTGTATCACTTTCCACTCACTCACTGCCAACATTGGAGATCCTTGTGGGTTCATCGTTTTCCTTTCTCTGGGTGGGAGTTCCTCATTGCCTTGTATAGGTACTGCCTCAATGTGGATAGCTCCAGGTATGTGCGTGTGTGCATACATGTGCACATGTGACTGTCACAAGGAAGTTATAGTGGTTTCTCTGCTCTCTGGATAGCCCAAAGCCAAGATCCTGTTACAGAGACCAGTGTCCTGTCCCTGGCAAGCAAGTAGTGGGAGGGAGGAGCAGGTGTCCAAACAACAGACTAATTGGCTGGCCCTAGACCTCACTTTCCATGTTCTGAAAGAGTTTTGGCAGCAGCAGGAGCTACCAAAGTTATGTGAGTGTTGGATATGTATAAAACTGTTAGTTAGTCTTTTGGCACTGCAGACAAAAAAATTTTTTTTCTAAAGGCGATGACAATTTTCAGTGTTATAAAGGGAACAAAGGCATTATTTGCAAATTAGCACATCAATAGTGAGCCTTCCAAATATAATTTAAATAGCAGAAAGCAGGCTGTGGCAATCTGACCAATTCCCTATTCCTTGTAGGGAAGTGGGTGTGCCAGTGTGCTTTCAGTATGGGGGTGTACCAGTGTGCTTTCAGTATGGTGCTGTGCCAGTGTGTGTTCAGTATGGGGATGTGCCAGTGTGCTTTCAGTTTGGGGGTGTGCCGGTGTGCTTTCAGTTTGGGGGTGTGCCAGTGTGTTTTCAGTATGGGGATGATCCAGTGTGCTTTCAGTATGGGGGTGTGCCGGCGTGCTTTCAGTATGGGGGTGTGCCAGCGTGCTTTCATCATGGGGATGTGCCAGTGTGCTTTCAGTATGGGGATGTGCCAGTGTGTGTTCAGTATGGGGATGTGCCAGTGTGCTTTCAGTAGGGGGGTGTGCCGGTGTGCTTTCAGTATGGGGGTGTGCCAGCGTGCTTTCATCATGGGGGTGTGCCAGTGTGCTTTCAGTATGGGGGTGTGCCAGTGTGCTTTCAGTATGGGGGTGTGCCAGCGTGCTTTCATCATGGGGGTGTGCCAGTGTGCTTTCAGTATGGGGGTGTGCCAGTGTGCTTTCAGTATGGGGGTGTGCCAGTGTGCTTTTATCATGGGGGTGTGCCAGTGTGCTTTCCGTATGGGGTGTGCCAGTGTGCTTTTCCAGTATGGGGGGTGATGGGTTGCCAGCGTGCTCTCATCATGGGGTGTGCCAGTGTGCTTTCAGTATGGGGGTTGCCAGGCGTGCTTTCATCATGGGGGTGTGCCAGTGTGCTTTCAGTATGGGGGTGTGCCAGTGTGCTTTCAGTATGGGGGTGTGCCAGTGTGCTTTTATCATGGGGGTGTGCCAGTGTGCTTTCAGTATGGGGGTGTGCCAGCGTGCTCTCATCATGGGGGTGTGCCAGTGTGCTTTCAGTATGGGGGTGTGCCAGTGTGCTTTCAGTACGGGGGTGTGCCAGTGTGCTTTCAGTATGGGGGTGTGCCAGTGTGCTTTCAGTATGGGGGTGTGCCGGTGTGCTTTTCAGTATGGGGGTGTGCCGGCGTGCTTTCAGTATGGGGGTGTGCCAGTGTGTGAAGGAGAGAGAAACCTGCTTTTTAGGATCCCAAATGCGGGATCGGAATGGTCTTGTGAGAGAACAGGTGATGTTAATCCATTAGAAGACCAACCATCTCGTGCAGGAGCTTGATTGTTGCCAGCTGAAAAGATCCTGTGAACAGACTCTGGGAGGAGATATATAAATGAGCCAAAAACTGGAGGGGGCGCTTTTTGGAGACTTTGGATAGTTTTGGCTGTTCATCACTCCGCTTTGAGATGCTCCTAGAGAGGACTGCTCAAGGGAAGGCTTCGGGGCTTCCGGCTCCTGCTGAGGTTCCGGGTTCTGGTTATTCCAGGTCCCAGCTGATTACACCAGGGGAATAGTTCCTCGGAACTGATATCCTTATGGTTTTGTTATTGTGTTCCTTAATCCTCGCTTCCTATTGTTTTGGTTAGTCGGGTTATAAGTGACATAAGCTCAGTTAATAAGTTGTAATAAAATATATTGGATAAGAAAATTGAGCATACAAGTGTGCTTTCAATATGGGGGTGTGCCAGTGTGCTTTCAGTATATTCTGGCTGGCCACATTGCGTGCTCAGGACCCCAGACTCTGTATTTTTGTTGTTTTTGGAAAATGAACATGGGTCTTTGAAGTAGAATTTCTAGAAGACACATACTTCTTATAGACTGCCTAGGAGCGTTCCGTGAATCTAGGGCAGGACCACTGTGCTGTCTGCGCTGCCTTCAGTGAAAGAGGCTGATTTCAAGAGCTCGATGTGGCTGAGGTCGTTCCTGGTGTGGAAGATGGGTTGCGCCTTTCTGCAGGCTTTCTCTCAGCGGCCTTTACCCCTCTCCCCTAAAGAATGGCAGGCAGGAGCTCCAGCACCTGTGGTTCGGCATCTCCATGAGGCAGGTGCACCTGCCGTCACTATGGCTGTGCTCCCACCCAGTGGGTCACATAAAGATTTCCTGGGTAACTCAGCGATGTGTTTTATAGCAGCCAGGGATCTCATTTCATTATGTCTCCCAATATCACACCACATCTGAGGTTTTCTTTTTTCTTGTTTCACTAGTCTATTGGGGATTGCATTTAGCCATTTTCATTGGAACAGATTTCTGAAGTTCAATTTAGAAATGTGCCAGTTAGTGCGTGTTGTGTTTACATATGCGTCCGCATATGTGGGTGTGCATTCTTGTGTGTGAGTGGAGACCAAAGGGAGACACTCCACATCACTTTCCACATTATTCCCTTGGACAGAATCTTACTGAACTCTAGGCTCACTGATTGAGCTAGGCTGGTTAGTCAGTGAGCTCCTGGGAGCTGCCTCTCTCTGCACCTCCAGCACTGGGGTTATAGCCACATACAGCCATGCCATGCATTTTCTTACATTGGTGCTAAGGATTGGAACTCAGATCCTCAGGCTTATTCAGTAAGTGCACTTACCTGCTGAGCTGTTTCCTCCTCCCAAGAAGTATGCTCAGAACAAACAGGATGTCAGAAGCTCCAGACTTGCCCATCAGCTGTTGAATTGTTTGGAGACATTGGAGTAATTGGAGACATTGGGCAGGATAAATTATACATGGAAACAATTTAAAACATAATGGTTTCCCTAAAAGTCTTTAAAACATTACAAAACAAAAGATTTCTTGCCATGTCCACACTGAAATGAGCAATGAAGGGTAATTTATAACAGGAAAGCAACAGTGATGTGGGCATTTGCAGTTATTAGCTTTGCACTGTTTGTGTGTCTCTTAGACATTTTCATTTGTCCTTTAGTTGCACTGTAAGGAACACTGGTTACAATCATCATAATGACACGTGCCATTTTGACACAGCCCTAGGCATTTTCAAATGGTTCAACTAAACAAAAAGGTTGGCACTGACCCACTCCAGTTCGGCACTACAGCTCAGAGGGTGGTGACACATCAAAGGTCATACCGGCTGCCATGTGATCACAATCATTTAAAGATCCAGCTACTGTTGCCACAGCTTCTGTTTCTGAGGGATGATGGGGGCTACCATCTGCCACCACAGTCTGTCTGAAACGGGATTCCCCGATACAGGGTTTCCATTTTAAACTAGCAACTGGTCTTGACAGACCAAAGTGGGCTGTCATTGCACCCTCTCATCACTTTAAGGGACATCTAGTGACACAGAGGCTGCCTGTCCTTTCCAGGGCTCCTGTTGCTGTGCCTCTTCCCTGGAAGGCCAGTTTCCCAGTCTTTTCACTTCTATGTCTTGTTTTTACAGGGTTAAGTTTCAACAGCCAGGTGCAAAAATGCATGTCTTAGGCTGGGCATGGTGGCGCACAGCTTTAATCCCAGCACTCGGGAGGCAGAGGCAGGCAGATCTCTGTGAGTTCAAGGCCAGTCTGCTCTACAGAGTGAGTCCAGAACAGCTAAGACTACAAGAGGAACCCTGTAAAAAACAAAAACGAACAAACAAAATGCTCATCTTTAGTCCCAGCACTTGGGAGGCAGAGGATCTCCATGGTGGAGGCCAGCTTGGTTGACACACTGAACTGCAGCCTAGCCAGGGCTATACAGTGAGACCCTGTCTCAAACAAAACCCAAACTAAACCAAATCAAATAAAAGCAAAGGAAGAAAAAAGCTTGAATAGCTTCAGTCCCAGGGGGTCTTCTGTTCTAGGGGAACTGAGGCAGAACTCTGCTCAGCAGTTAGGATAACTCCAGCCCCAAGCCTGCACTGCAGGACCTGGGCTCAGTAGTTTTCTCAGGCCCCAACCTCTCTTTCCTTACCCATCAAATGGGGTGGTGGTTGTATCTCATCTCTTTGAGATGACAACGCCTAATGTTTCATACTTTGGACATTGTTGCCTAGTGTCGCCCGTGCTGGAAGTTTAGCAGTCTGGATTTTGTTGAGGTGTGGGGACTTTAACAGTAGGTCTCCACTTAGTTCCCAAGAGAGTGGATTCTTATAAAAAGAGAGCACCTGACCTCTGAGCCATTCTGTCTTCTGCCTCTTCTGCCACTTCCTTTTCTAACTCTTCAGCATGTTGTGCTGAGCCCAGGACATGGTCCTCATCAGAAGCCAGGAAAACGGGGCTGCCTGAGCTTTCAGACCTACAAACTAAGAGCTAAAGAAACCTCTTTTCTTTATAAAGCACATAACTTCTGGTATTTTGTTGTAGCAAACAAAAGCATAATACACAAAGTAGAGGGGGAAAATCCTGAAAAAGATTGAACAGACATAAAAAAAAATAGGAGTTATCAGTTATTAGTTTGAAATGAACCTTCTCTATAATTAGAGTTAGACATCTTTTTATAATTTCTAGTCTTGCACACACTGATGGATGCTGGGGACCAAGTAAGTACTAAGCTGTGTGAGGGAGTGCTGTGGTTACCCCAGGGTGATGGCCAAACCAACAAGTATCATTACTTGAATTGGATAGGCAAATTATTAGGCTTCTAAAAATCACCAAACATGGAAGTTCAATGACTTTCTTCTTATTTTTTTCACTTTTCCTTAATATCTTTAGAGGCTGCTTCTGCTTTGCCTTCTCCCTCAGGTGTCTGTGTTTGTAACGATTGAAGTGAGACAACGAATTCAGGAGTCACTGATTGAGGCCCATGTTTGGTGACCATGAGTGTCTGGCATCATTCATATTTCATCAAACACAGTTGGGCTGACAAAGATTCTGTTGCACCTGAAACCTGCATCAGAGAGAAGCATTAACTGGTTATACAAAGGTCAACTAGATTAGCATCTTAGAATCTGCTGGGTAGGTAGATGGACTGGTTAAAGCACAGCTAGATGTGATAAGTGTTGCCATGAGATGACTCCCTGCATGGTAGAGTCAACATGGAGAGTCGTGAAGGTTGGACGACAAGGCATTTTGGGGGCATTTTGTTTTGGAAATGAGATTATGACAAGTTCAAGGCTTAATGAGAAGTGCAAGCACATAGGATTGTAGGAAATATGATTGTGGATATTTTGCAGTCTTGATTATTCTGTGTCTATCTGTGTTAACATATATGCAAGAAGAAAACATGGCCTCAGTTTCCTTGTTTTGTTTTATTTTTTATTTTTGCTGGTTCTATGTCCAAATTATTTCTGGTCAGGCTTTGTTTGGTATTATGAGGCCCCAACCAAGTAAGTGCACTTCCATACTTTGACACAGTGCTGTGGGCTCTTTGCTCTGTAAGCCACTGAGCCTGGCTTAGAAAATAGCTCATATGAAGTCAAGCTCACTCACCCTTTCATAATCTTGCAGGGTTCTGATGGTTTTGTTTTCTATGTGCTGTTTCAGTGATTGCAAAGTGAACAACTTCAGTATTGAGATAACAAACAGTTCTTGAGATTAAAAAAGGCATTTATACTGGTTTTCTTAGTTAGGGTTCTATGGCTGCAACAAAATTCTGACCGAAAAGCAGTTGGAGGAGGAAAGGGTTTATTTGGCCTACACTCCCACATTGCTGTTCATCACCAAAGGAAGTCAGGACAGGACCTCAAGCAGGGAAGAAATTTGGAGGCAGGAGCCAATGTAGAGGCCATGGAGGGTGCTGCTTACTGGGTTGTTCCCCATGGGTTGCTCAGCATGCTTTCTTATAGAACCCAGGACCACCAGCCCAGGGATGGCCCCGCCCACCATGGCCTGGGCAGTCTCCCACTGATCACTACAGCTGGATCTCACGCAGGCATTTCCTCACCTGAGGCTCCTTCCTCTCTGATGACTCTAGCTTGTGTCAAGTTGACATACAAACCAGCTAGTACACTAATGTTAACACTGCAGTCCTGTAGTATATAACTTAGCATTGATCATGGAGAGCTCAGGCAAAGTGTTTTTATCCACTCCTTCCCTCACAGCTTAAATATCTTGAGAAATGGAAGAATAATCAGACATGAGCATTTGGTAGGACTCAGAGAGAAGATGAAAGGACTGTGCTAAGATATTTTTAAGTGAATGAGCCACTGGAGGCTGAGGTTGTCATTGTGATGGGGGGGGTCAGTGAGTGAGCCACTGGAGGCTGAGGTTGTCATTGTGATGGGGGGTCAGTGAGTGAGCCACTGGAGGCTGAGGTTGTCATTGTGGTGCGGGGCGGGGGGCAGTGTCTGTCTCATTCAGCATCTTTAAAACTTTATTGTTTTTGTGTTCTCACCCATGCATTAGACACTGGCCCTATTTACCTTGACCTTTGTGGATTTGCTCCAAGGCTGCTCAGCTGTTGAGGATTGAATGTCTACAGTTACTACATTTGAGATGTTTGCATATTGGCCATACTCTGGTTTGGCATTTGTGAGGAATTTTTACTCTTTGCCCTATCTCTTTCTGAAATATCTTCGGTCTTTCTCTGGGTCTCGAGGTCTGTTTGTCTGCTTCTGTCTGCCTTCCAATGCTGGTGTCAAAGACACATGCTGCCATGACCAGCTACTTTTTGATCTCTTTTACATAAAGTTTCTAAGATCATTTTGTCTAAAGTTCAGTTTCAACCAGACATATGACTTTGGTTTTTGGTTTCCTCTCTGTCTCTGATTCTGTCTCTGTCTCTGTCTCTCTCTGCCTCTGTCTGTCTGTCTGTCTGTCTGTCTGTCTGTCTGTCTCTCTCTCTCTCTCTCTCTCTCTCTCTCTCTCTCTCTCTCTCTCTCTCTCTCTCTCTCTCTTTTCTTGTAACTCAGGTTGGTGGAACTCATAGAAATTCCCCTGTCTCAGCCTCTGTTGTCTGGTAGACATTGTGATATTTCCTGAGCTTGAATAGGGCATATCCAGAGAAGGCTAGTCCCAGAAGCATCAAACTCAAAATTGTAAAAGTAATGGTGATGGTGGCGCACGCCTTTAATTCCAACCCTCTTGGAACAGAGGCAGGCAGATTTCTGAGTTAGAGGCCAGCCTGGTCTATGGAGCAAGTTCTAGGACATCCAGGGCTACACTGAAAAAACCTGTCATGAAAAAACCAAAACCAAAACCAAATAAACGAACCCATTGGATGATGTGATTTGAGGGTACATCCGAGACACACACTGCAGTGGATGCACACAGGGAGAGCCTTTCCTTGTGCTTCCTCTGAGCAAGTTGTGAGGTCAGGGGAGGGTTTGTTTCTGTGCTTTCTATGCATATATTCCAAAAATTGAAAACCTGGCATTGTCCTAAGTAGTTTGCTCTTCAGATAACCCTTGGGGGACACCAATCACCATGCTAATACTGCAGAGACAGAGCCAGCGGGGATGAACACCGGACAGGGCTGAGCAAGAGCTCCAGCTTAGGTCACTGTCTACAACAGCTTTAACATGCTGGGGCTTCAGGGGTTAATTATAACTGCTAATCTGTTTTAGAGATGGGGGGGAAGAACAACACTCAAAACTGAAAAGTCTTTGAAAGGTTTTAGTGCCTGCCAGTCACATGCCGCCGTGCTGTCCTTGCAAACATCTCTTGCATGCTCATGAGCGTGTTCCACACTGACTAGTGTTTGTGTCAGTGTGGAAGGTAAGCTCAGATGAAGTACGTGGTGCTGTTGGTGGTAGAATGATCCTGTCCGTCTATCTAGAGACAAGATCATACCCATCATGACGGAAGGGAAAGGCTTCTGCGTTCCACGTCGGGAGAGGTGGTTCACGTGAAGCATTTCATGAAAACTGTCTGGAGTTCTATGCAGAGAACACAGGAGGCTTAAAGGCCTCTGGTCACCAATGTCAGACTCGGGGAAAGAAGCGTGATTTCTGGTGAGTTCTCAAATTCCAAGAAGGCAGTGGAGATGCTCTGGGTGCACTCTGCTTCCCCATTGCTTTAGGAAGCCAGTCCCCTCGTAGCTACATGATGTTCTCTGTTAGTTCTTATTTTATGTATGCACACTGCATGTATGAGTGTGCCCTGCATGTATGTATGTGCATGCATGTATGTGCACTGCATGTGTGCGTACTGGTATTTATGCACACCACATATGCATGCATGCATGCATGCTCACTGCATGTATGTATGTGCACTGCATGTGTGCGTACTGAAAATATGTGCCCTGTGTGCATGTGTGTGCACTGCATGTATGTAAGTGCACTGCATGCATGCCTAAGCCTACAGACGACTACAGAAGGGGTCAGATCCTTCTGGAACTGGGGTTACTGCTGTTTGTGAACCACCCTGTGTGCTGGGAATCTAACCCAGTTCTGCGGACGGAGCAGCAGCTGCTGACAGATCTCTCCTTCCAATGCTCTCAATTAGTAAAGAGTGACCCACTTGGATGGCCAGAGGTAGATTTCTTTCAGTTAAAACAATTATCATGTCTCTCCATTTCTTTTGGGGAAGTGACAGGTCTGAGGCCTTTCTGTCACAGCGTCCTGCCTGGATTCTGGTTCTCTGGGGAGATAGTAGGAAGAAGAACTGAAGTGTTATTTACGGCTGCTTCCAGATGACTCGCCAGGTCTCTAGCAATTCTGCTGTGAAGCCTGAAGTCCCAGTGGGAAAAGCAGAGTGGGTTGTCAGCCACCCCCCGACCCCCAGATCATCACACTCAGGGAGGAAGATGGAGATGATGCCAGGAGTAACTCCTGCCCAGCGCTCTCACTTGTGGCCTGAAGGGCTTTCGTTTGCGGAGGCGCAGCTTTTGTGGCGCTTGTAAAGCCTAGCCACCTGGGTGGCCAACACTTTTTGAGATAGTACCCAACTCCCCTCTCTCTTTTTCTCTCTCTCTTCAGTGTTTCTGTGTAGCCCTGGCTGTCCTGGACTTGCTTTGTAGACTAGACTGGCCTCGAACTCACAGTGATCCCCCTGCCTCCGCCTCCCAAGTGCTAGGATTAAAGGCGTATGCCACCACTGCCCAGCTTGTTTTTTTTGTTTTTTGTTTTTTTTTTCTTAAAATTGCAGGTGAATGAACAACTATGTACAAATAGAAAGTTTTAAAAAATCTGACCAGCATGGCGGGCATGAGTGAATGTGTGTGTGTGTGTGTGTGACAGATGCGAGGTAAAACGTGGGACAACTGGGTGAGTATATGAAGATATAGTTACCGAAATGGACTTCCTAAAATGAATGTCCGCTCAGAACCTTATCTGGATATAGAGTTTAATCAGGTCACACAGGATTAGGGTGCACCCCGATTACATGTTGTCCTTGTAAAAAGAGACTATCATCAATAGGCAGAGACTGAAGTCATATTGTCATTATTCAAAGGCCACCAAGTGATTCCTGGAAGTCAGAAGAGGAAAGGAGGGGTCTGCTCAGTGCCTCTGGAGGGAGAAGGACCTGCCAGTGTACTGACCCCAGACTTTTAGTCTTCATGACTAAGATTTGTTTTGCTTGTTTTAGTTAACTAATTTTGTGGCAGTTTGTTATAGCATCATGTCATGTGACTTTCTGGAGAGATGTGAACAGACACCTATTTACTCTAGGTAGGGCACTAGGTAAGACTCAGTTGTGTCACGTGATGTTTTGCCGAAAGCTGTCCACGGAGAGAAGTCACGTGTGATGTTTTTCTGGAAGATGTTTTTTGAGAGGGTATATGATGTTTTGTTGGAAGCAGACACATGACAGATGCCCAAGGCTGGTGAAACGGTGACTTTATTGAGTTATTAAGATGCATGTGTGAGAGGCTGCTTACAGGTATATGCATAAAACCCCAGGGTGCACGTGGGTGGGTCCAGCTTCTGACCCACAGGGCTCTGAGTCTGCCAGGCCAGAAAAGCAGCAGACAAGTGGCCAGCAGAGGACTCCATAGCAACAGGAGCTATGGTAACAGCGCTTGCCTGTTTTGCTGGACGTGGCTAGTGACCCAGAATATCAGGGCTCAACTGGTCCTCAATAAATCTGGCCAACTGGACCTGGGATTACACACATACACTTGTGTCAAGAAACCCATTGCAGCAGGAAGACAGAAGTCAGTGTTAGGCTCCCCTGGAGTGGAAGTTTCTGGTTTCTTTGAAGACTCAGTTGTATCATGTGATGTTTTGCTGAAAGCTGTCTACTGAGAGGTCACGTGTGATGTTTTTCTAGAAGATGTCTTATGAGAGGGCATGTGGCGTTTTGCTGGAAGCAGACACACGAGAGGGCACGTGATGGTGGGAAAGAGTATAAAAAGAGCCCCAGGGACAGTGGGACGATGCTTTTGGCATTTCAACGCCATGGAACACTTCGCTGGACTTCGCTTCACAGAGAGATACGGTCCAGAGAATGGGTCGTGGTACTCCGTCTGAGTCTGGCGGCTTCCTCTGACTTGTAGTGATTCGGCAGAGCCTTGCTGCTTCTTCTGGATTGTGCCATGGCTACAGATTCATGTGACTGTTTGGTGCTGGCTATTGGACAGACTGCTGGTATCCTGACAACGCAGCGTGGAATTGGCCCAAGGAACTACATCTAAACAGGTCCACAACCCCTTCTTCCTATTAGCATTCTTTCTCCCCTTCCTCTGGTTGGTGCATTAGAAGTGAGGCTGAAGTGTTTAAGAGCCCTAAGTAAAGTAGGTTTTAAGAAATCTAAGCCTACAGTCCCCACCCAGCTCCAAGGCTTACCTAGAGGCAGAGTTGGATGTGCTGGTCCCCCAGGCTTGAGGGCTCTGCTGCAGCATGGGGCCCACTTGAGTCAGTCTCTAGAACTCAGGAGCTGCTGCAGGCAGAAGGTCATCATGCCTCAGTCTCAGGGAGCCTGGGGCTCCTGTCTTTGAGACCTACTGTTTCTAATCTATAGACTTGCTCCTCAAGGAATTGCTCTCTCTGGCACCCCAAAGTTCCTGAAAGCTTTGATTTGAAACACTTTTCAGATCTCAAATGGCTCTCAGAGCTAGCCTCCCACTGCTGCCATGTTTCCAACCATGTGGCAGTCGGCTGCTTTGCACACTTAAAGGTAGGTAGTTCTGAGTTGGCCACACGGCAACTCCTGTGTGTGCTCTTTGCTGTCTTCCTACGTGTTCTAGGCAGGATGGACAAGAACTTGGTAGCGGATAATGGTCTGAGGGTTTTTTTGTGCCTTCCTCTTCCCTCCAGGAAAAATGCTTTTGTTCAAAGAAAATAGCCACACAATGCTGTGTTTCTCTGTAATGTGCTTTCACCCCCTTTCTAGAAGGAAGGAGTAATATAGATGTTTGATTATCTCCTACCATTTATGGAACACTGGTCCAGTCACAATAATTGTTATTTATTGTCAGGCCTTGCCCAGTTATGAATCTCTGTAAGAACGACTGCTCATTGTAAAAATAGATGGGTTGCCTAGACAAAATAGCAATGAAAAAGAAAAATAGTAACAAAAAAATCCACCCTATAAATAGACAACACGCAACAACAAACAACCACAAACAAGCAAACCCGGAAAGGGCAGTAAAGAAACCTCAGAATCGAGTTGCATCACAGAAGAAATGGCGGTCACAGACATCAACAGACTATTTCATCCAATGTCTAATGAGTATATATATATAACCTTCTCAGCAGCTTTTTGAAATTTCCTTTTTTAAACTACATCACATTTTAAGCCATAAAGAAAGGCTTAAAAGAGAAACCAGGTGGTGACAATGCACACTTTTAATCCTAGCACTCAGGGAGGCAGAGGCAGGTGGATCTTTTTGAATTCGAGTCCTGCCTGGTCTACAGAGTGAGTTCCAGGACAGCCAGGGCTACACAGAGAAACCCTGTCTTGGAAAACAAAAACAAAAACCCACAAAAGAAATAAAAAGATTTTTTTGCATATTATCAGATCTTAATGGAATAAAAATCAGTGTTAAGAGAAACTACACAAACTATATATACACACACGTAGACAGTTAAGAACACACTCACACACAATAAGTAGGTCATTGAGGAAATAAAGGAAAAGATCCCTGAGGAGAGGAAAGTGAAAACACTACCTACCAGGTCCTGTGGGCTCCAGCCATGGTGGTTCCAAAGGGGCGCTTTGCTGCTGTCCCCACCTACACTGAAAACATCAGGAAGACCTCAATTAAATAACCAAATGATAGACCTCAAGGGCTTATAGGGGCAAGAGGGGGGAGGGGTAGGATGACAGACCAAAACCAAATCCAAATTAGTAAATGTAACTAAATAGTAAGGATCAGCATGGAAATTAGCAAAAACAAAACTGAAAGAACAACAGGAAGGATTGGGGAAACAAAGAATTGGTTCTTAGAAAGAGAAACAATATTGGCTAACTCTTAGCTAAACTAATCAAAAGAAAAAGGGAAGTCTCAAGCTGTAATCAAATAAGAGATGAAGATGAGGCCATTGCATCAGAGTCTAATGGAATTCAGAGGACCCTTAAGGAATAGTTTGAAACATATTTCAATAAGTTAGAAAACCTAGTAGAAGTGGAAAAATTTCACACACAATTAGTCAAAATCAAGCTGAGAGACTATAAATAACTTAGACATATCTGTAAAGCAGTGAGATTGAAACAGCCATAAAGAAAAGAAAAAAGTAAATTCCAGGACTAGACAAATGCTACTGAACTCCACTAGACCTTTAATGAAGATTTTATATCTTAAATCACTCCATTAAAAGGAATTATGTCTTATCTTGTACCTTGATATCAAAACCAGATTAAGACATAAAAAGGGGAAAGTATATACCAATTTCCCTATAGATATAGATGCAAAAAATTCTCAATCACTAATGAAAAAATCAAATTAATCAATGCATTAAGAACATCTTATGTCATGACCAAATTAGTTTAATCCAAAAGACACAAGGATGGCTCAACAGATGCAGATCAGTAAGTGTACCACACTTAATAATTAGAGCCCAAGGAGAGAGATTACAGGATTGACTCAGGAAATACAGAGATCTTTGGCAAAGTTCAGCATCCCTTCATGAACGAGCCCTAAAGAAACCTGGAAGAGAGGGAACAGATTTTACCATAAAGAAAACTACATGATGAACCTGTAACCAACATTGTATGAAATGGCAAAATCCAAACATATGCCCTTTGCGTTTTTGTTTTGTTTTGTTTTCTTCATGTGCGTGCATTCCACCAATGAGCTACGTCCCAGCATTCCTCTTGATCAGCAGCCAGGCAAACGTGTCTGCTCTTCAGTATACTGCTTGACTTCTTAGCCACACTGATAAGGCAAAATGAAAAAAGAGGAGGGGGAGTTACAGGTCAGAAAGAGAGAAGTCAGACTGTCCCTGTTTGAAAATGCCGTGAGCATCTGCTTAAAAGGCTGTACTTCCACCCGAGAATGCTTAAACAATACCTTCCGACAAAGAATCAAGACGCAAGATCAATGTACAGAAATCACTAGCCTTTTTATATACCAGTAACAAGCTGAGAGATGAATCTGGAAAACAACCCCATTTATTACGGTCTCAGAGAATACTTAGGGATCAGGCTCAGCAAGGAGATGACAGAGCCCTGGGTCAGCAGAATTAGCATTGCCACAGCAGGTTGTATTCGCGGAGGCACTTACAGGTTTAGTGCAATCCCTGACAAAAATCTCAATTACGCATTTTACAGAACCAGAAAGAGATGATATCTTTTGTTCATGTGGAAGAACAAAAGACCCTGTAGCAAGAGTAATTCTGAGCAAAATAAGCAATGCTGGAGAAATACAAAACCAGATTTTCAGTTATATTTCAGAGCTATGATGGCAAAAACATCATAGTGCGAACACAAAAGCAGACGCGTACAGACATTTGTGGCTTAACAAACATTCCTTAAACCCGCCTCCCCCCATCCTCTCCCAGACCCAATAAAGCCCCAAACCAAACCTCCTGACCCAGAGCAGTGAGACTGAATTCTATAGGAGAGGGTGAGGTGAGGAAAATATCTAAGTGTTGTGCAATCATTTATGAAAATGTTATATGGAAGTCAATTATTTTATACAAATAATATATGATGATAGAAGTTTAAAGAGAAAGATTCAAGCTAAATTTAGCCATGAAAAGTAAGAAGAAATAATTTTGTAAAACTATACTTTAGTTCACTTGGCTTAGTTTGAAAACCATAAAACTGCCCATATGCCTGCTAATTAGGCAGAGTAGGGTGGGTCATATGCATTCTAAATTTTAAGGGAATTATTTATTTTTATTTTACACGAATTGGTGTTTGCCTGCATGTATGTTTGTGCACTAGGTGCACCAGTGTCCATGAAGGCCAGAAGAGGCCATAGATCATCTGGAATTAGAATCAGCCCCGTGTGGGAGCTGGGAATTGAATCCTGGTCTTCAGGAAGAACGATCAAGGCTCTTAACCACTCAGCCATCTCTTCAGCTCCCCCAAAGTGTTTCTAACGAGGATAAGAGGCTCACTGCTACCCTCATGTCATTTCTTAGCACACGACAACACAGAACTGTATAAGCTTAGCAGAGGGTAGAAGCCAGTGGTTCTTCTGTTTCTGTAGGCTTCTTTTCCTACTGGATAGGAAATACCTAAAGCTCTTTGGCTGTCAGGGCCTCTAGAGGAACTACAGTGGCTTTCTTGGAAGAGTATGCTCAGAAACTCAAAGGGTGGTGGTGCACATCTGTCATCCCAGCACTCAGGAGGCAGAGACAGGAGGATCATAGTGAATTCCAGAGCAGCCAGGAATAAATAGAGGGACCTTGTCTGAGGATATGAAAGCAAGAAGGAAGGAAGGAAGGAAGGAAAGTGAGAAAGAAGGAATGAAGGAAGGAAGGAAGAAAAGAAAGAAGGAAGAAAGGAACCATGGCTTTCAAGGCCACGTTCTAAACACTCAGTACCTAGATCACAGTCATGAACTTGAATTCAATTATTGGGAAATTTATTGATGCAATTTCTGCAATTTAAAATGTTTATGTTTGTGTGCTGGCATGAGTTTTGCAGGAGCTCATGATGGCCAGACGAGGGTGCCAGAGCCCCTGGAACTGGAGTTATAGTTAGCTGCCAGCTCTGGGTGCTGGGAACATAACCCAGGTCCTTTGCAGGAGTGGTGAGTACTGCTTTTAATCACTAAACAATCTCTCTAGACCCTGAAATTGGGTTTTATTTGTTTCTATTTAATGCTAACATTCTGATGACTTTCTTTCTTTTTTTTCCTTTCAAATCATGTTTATTATGTCTACACTCAAATTCTAGGAAATTTTTCTTGAAATTGACAGTTCAACAGTTTATCTAGAACACAAAAACATTTAGAAGATAAGAAATCTGATATGACTTTCAATTTATGAGTTTTATGTTCCTTAAGAAGTATTTATTTGGACCAGGTGTGGCAACACATGATTTTAATTCTAGCACTAAGGAGGCAGAGGTAGGCAGATTTCTTTGAGCTGGAGGCCAGTGTGCTCAACATAGTGTGAGGCTAGCCAGGACTGCATGGTGAGTACCTGTCTCAAAAAAAAAAAAAAAAATCACAGCTGGGCATGGTGGCTCAGGCCTTTAATCTCAGCACTCAGGGCACCAGAGACAGACAGATGGCTGTGAGTTCAAGGCTCGCCTGATCTACAGAGTGAGTCCAGGACAGCCAAGGCTACATAGAGAAACCCTGTCTCAAAGGAAAAAAAAAAAAAAAAAACCTATCTCTTACTAAACCTCACCAGAGCACATTTGGGAAAGGCGTCTGCGTTGCCAACCTTTAATGAAGAGTGTTTTCTGTATGTGAAACGTGAAGAACTGTTCAAAAATAAACAAGGGAACACTTACAATCTTCAAAGTTCTGACACGGATTACACTTTCCACCATTATTTTTCAGGTGACAAAGCTGGGCCAGGGTATTTCGGAACATCCCTAACCTTGGTGAGTGGCAAAGTCCAGCCACAGACTCAGTTACGTTAAGTATGATGTCACAGGAAGAACTCACACTTAAGCATCTGAGCTAGTTACATTCAGCTGCCAGTTTGACACAACTAGAGTCACCTCAGAAGAGGGGCCTCAACTGAAGAGTTTCCCAGATCAGATTGGCCTAAGGGAGTGTCTGTGGGGCACTGCCTTGTCATCACTTGAGGCAGGTGAGCGAGCTCTGTACACTGTGGGTGGCGCCATCTTTGGCAGGCACCACCTCATACATGTCCTGTGCTCTCTGAGAAAGCTAGCTAAGCATAAATCTGTGAGTGAGTGAACTGGCTCTCAGCGTTCTGAGGTTTCTGCTCCAAGTTCCTCTTTTGAGTTCCTGCCTTGACTTTCCTTAATGATGGGTTGTGTATGACTTGGAAATAGAAGCCAAATAAACCCTTTCATCTCAAAGTTATTGTTGGTCAGGGTGTTTTATCACACAAAAGAAAGCAAAATAGAACATTAATTACAGTGAAACAAACATGCACACGTGCACGCGCGTGCACACACACACACACACACACACACACACCACATATGAAAAACAAAACCAGCCACTAACTAACTGTCTGGGCTAGAGCACTTGGTGTGTGTGTGTGTGTGTGTGTGTGTGTGTGTGTGTGTGTGTGTGTTAAGGCTGGAGGATCATAAGTTTAAGGCTCTATAGTGGGTTCCTTGCTCAAGAGAAAGTAAGATGATCATGGTGTGGGGACAGTTAAGAGAAGCTTCATGATTTCAAACTAGACCCACGGGAACAATATCATTAGTTCTGTTCTGGTGATGTCCATAGCTGGGGAGAGTTCTGAAAAGCAGGCAGATGAGAAGCCTGTCTACTTGATGCATTCCTCTTCAAACTTCCTCGACAGGGAAGGCATTCTTTTTCTGGGGGAAAACGCTATCACAAATAGTTTAGCACACGCACTGCCGTGTAATCTGGGGAACGTTGGTTTAGGAACACAATGGATTTTCCAGCTACCTTCAGGTTGTCCTGGAGCCCTTTGCTGCTTTAATAGCCACAGATGATCAGATGAAGTTAGGCAGGGCCATTGAAAACTGCCACAGACAGGATTTGTAAGGTTTGTAGAATTCAAGGGGAATTCGTGAACATCAGATCGGCAAGGTATCCAGGTCCATTTATTTAAACCTTCTCTGTAGCCAGAGTTGAATTCTTGTCAACTCTATGAAGGATTAGACTAACCAAATTGGTGACCTGTGGCTGGCTGGGGAGTCTTTATACTAAAACCAGAAGAGAAAGTTTTATTTTGTCCCTGGTCTTCTTTGTGCCCCCTCAGTACCAAAGGGATACAATCTTCCTTAAATCATTTTTATAGTGTTTTGTCCTTAATATAAAGAATACCTTATGACCACCATGGCCTGTAGATACAGTCATGATCAATTCCTATGAATGGCCTTTGTGTTTTCAGTTGTGCAAAAATTAATGCAACACACAGGAAGATGCACCTCAGCCTTTACTTTATAGCATTCCCGCCTTGAGTTACGTAGGAATTTACATTTGTTAAACATCTCTATGTTTTTCATCTTTCTGTCATTATGATCAAAATATCAGAAAATCAATTTATGAATGAAAGGCACTTTGCTAAGAGTATAGAAGCTTCAGTCTTTGGTCATCCTGCTGCTTTGAGATCACGGTGAGGGGGGCTGGAAAGATGGCTCAGTGGTTAAGAGTACTGTCTGCTCTTCCAGAGGTCATGAGTTCAATTCCCAGCAACCACATGGTGGCTCACAACCATCTATAATATGATCTGATGTCCTTCTCTGCCTGCAGGCAGAGCTCTGTATAAATAATAAATAAATAAATCTTTAAAAAAAAAAAAAAAAAAAAGAGATCACGGTGAGGCAGTCAGTGGATCATGCATATGACAGAGGAAGCTGCTCATTTCATGGCATCCAGGAAATAAAGGAGAGCACGTGGGCTGGGGCCCACCATACTCCTCAGTGGCATATCTCTAGTCACTTAGCATCCTACCTTGTAAGGCTTCCTCTGCATCCAGTATCTCCAACCTGACCACTGAGCCTATAGGGCCATTCCAGACCCAAACAAATCAAGCCCCTTTCCAGTAGAACATTGGAAACCATATTTTATCTCTTATGGACAGTATTTACTTTTGACCTTACAGCCACCCCAGGAAGGCAGGTGTAGTTATCATATTATATGGGGGAGATGGAGGGTTAGAGAGATGAAGTTATCTGCATAGGTTCAATATAAGCAGCTGAGTTCTAGTCTGACTGTTTAAAGAAACCACACTTGTAATACTCTACCACGTTTTAAGAAGTGCTACTTCCTTAAAAGGGAGAAACACTGAAGATTAAACCAGCACCCACAACACTAGAATTTAAAGCACTTCGGTTAATTGAATCAATGACACATCATTTTCCTTGTTAATGAAGACAGGATCATTTTCAGTCCATGTCAGATTACACTTATTTCCCCCCTAACTATCTCTCTGGCTTAACTGAAAACAGAAAGCTCTCTTATGGGCTGTTTTTGTGGCTACGAAGCTCCTTATTTAGTCATCACTCAAATATTTGATTGCCCTTGGCACTCCCCTGGAAGCAAGAATCTTCTCTCTGACGCGAGGTAAGGAGGTGGCCCTGCTTTGTGTATAGGTTTCAACATGTGCCTCTTAGGAGATGCCAAGCTATGAATGTTCCTGTGGCTATCATAAACAAACAAACAAAACAAAAAGACATTCCCAAACCCACAGGGTCTGACACCGGGGACCAGAACCATCAATCACCAGTAAGAATTAGGACTTTGGAAGCACGGGCACACACAGCTGAAGCCAGGGAGTACCCTTTTGACTTGAGGAGTCCTTTATTTCACAGAACATTTTGAAGAACTGCAGACATACTTGCCTCTCGCCCTAGAATCCGCGGAGCCACCCATAGAAGTGGGCTGTCGCTCATGCAGAAATTGCAGTAAGTGGAAGGGATAATCTTTTTTTTTTTTTTTTAACTCAGCCTTGTAAATACACAAACGTATAAATTAATCAGTTTGCCAGACTGCAGTGTGTAGCCAACCACTTCCTCACAACATTTTTGTTAAGTCACCTGACCCTTCCCTTGTATATGAGTGGCTATTTGGTAAGTTTTTTGCCTTGTGACAGAGACTTTTGTTCATTTACTGGAAGTTTAGGAGAGGATGTCAGATACCCTGCACCTGGAGTTACAGATGGTTGTGAACCACTGCACAGGTACTGAATATTCAACCCCAGGTCCTCTGCAAGAGCATCTAATGCTCTTGACTGCTGAGCCATCTCCCAATCCCTTATAGATATTGTTTTATTTTTTACAATGTCTCAGTTATGTGTGTATGCATGTGTCCATGTGGGGCATGAGCATAGGACCTGTGGAAGATGGAGGAGGGAGTCTGGGAGCTTGAAGTTACAGGCAGGTGCCGAGTGTGGGTGCTGAAAACTGAACTTGGCCCCTTTGCAAGAGCAGCACGAACTCATAACTGCTGAGCCATCGGTCCAGCCCCTGTAGGCAATCTCTTAATTGCCACAGCAATAGCTGAGAAAGTCTTGCAGTTCGGAAGCAATTTTTGAGTGATTCTTATTCACAGAACTGGGCATGAAACTCAGGGTGCTTCTGTTCCAGAAGGCTTTTTCCCTCTAGTGTTTGTCCTCTTGGAGGCGCTTTGGTTGATCTGCTATGGTAGTAGGTAGGCATGTCTCTGGCTGGGTGTGGTGGCATCCGCTTTAATCCCGGGCTTCACTCAATATGGAGAATGGGCCGATTTCTCCCAGTTTGAGACCAGACTGGTTTACAAAAGAAACTAAAAAAGCAAGACAAAGGTAAACCGGAAAGAAGCAGTCCTGGGCAACACCACTGTTTGACACAGCCAGCTATTCTGCCGGAGGGACCCAGGCCTCTTAGATCCCAGTGTGCAGCTCAGGCTCAGGTATGTGGACACTCAGCACTGACTTGCATTTTCACTACTCACGTGTTTCACCTCCTTGACAGCTTCAGCTGGGCACCCCCATGTTTGCCCAAACCGTGTCTGCTCCTCACCTGGTGTACCACTGTGTTCTCCCCTTGATCTTGACTTTGTGCTGCAGAACATCCATGCTCTCACATGGGAGGCGTTCAGGGAACGGTGGGACTTGGAATAACAATCTTAATGAAAGGGGCACAGAGACTACATATGGAGTCTCTACCTCATCCTCATGCATATGTGTGCCTGAGAAATGTGAACCAGAAAAACAGAGGATTCTGGGAAATGCAGAACACTTGGTGACAGAGGGGGAACAAGTGATGTCTTTATCCAGACAGACAGTTCTGTGTCCCTGGGGGAAGGACTCACACAGACCTTGTTTACAATTGTGCTTTTTTAATGTTTCCTATCAAGAATGCTCCCATTTGGTTGGCTAGTGATGTGTTACTTGGGGAGAATCAAGATATTTTTATACTGTGATATTTTTAAAGAAATTATCTTTATTTTTAAGTGTTCATCTGGATAGACATGCCAATGAATATTTCGGCCACATTTTGAGCAAAACTCACAAAGGTTTTTTCCCCCCCCCCCCAAACATTACATGTGCACACAAGATGACGCAATTTTACAGTCTTAACAAAGCCTGAGGAAATGCGTGAGATACAAGCTCCTAACCAAATCCACGCCAGTGAGCATGTCTGGTGCAACAGGAAAGGCCACACAGCTGTTCTACAGGAGGGGCTGTCTGAAGACTTGAGGGAAGCTGTAAGCAGAGAGCGGGAGAAACAACTAGTTCCTACCTGACCTTACAGGGAAATATGGGCTGGCAAGGTTCCATGTATCAGGTCTGACTATTGGATGGCTGTAAAGAAAGTAGGCTCTGATTATCAGGCCTGGCAGTGTCCTCTCTCTCTCTCTCTCCTCTCTCTCTCTCTCTCTCTCTCTCTCTCTCTCTCTCTCTCTATATATATATATATATATATATATATATGCATACATATGTATATGCACATATATACATAAGTATATATACATATACGCATATACATACACACATAAACATGCATACGTGTGTGTGTGTGTGTGTGTGTGTGTCACTGAGCTCTTGACCTTGGTTTACTAAAATAATAGTTCTTTGAGTTCTTCCTTTCCAAGCAACGTAAGAATGAATTCATTAAGTCAACAATTGATGACCCACGACCTAGGTGGGCTAGCAGATTAAGACTTCAAGGCTGTGTTGACACACGGAACAAGAGCCCTGTCTCCACTGCCAATTGGACAACTTGTATTAAATTACTCCAAGAGAGCCATTAACAGGCAAACATGAGTTTTTTCACAGTTAATTTCTTCTTTGCCAACAAATAAGCAGCTCAGGACAGTCCCAGACGGTAGGGAAGGGCAGGTGCATCTACTTTGTGCACCAGGCAATATCTTTACTTCTGATTTTTATGATACTTGCGTTTTAACCACTGGATGTTTAGTAGTTTTATTTGTTGACTCCTCCTTAAGACTAAATTGCAACATGAAAACCTTTCCCTTATAAACCTGGCACTACTAAGAATGCCCCATCCTAAGTTAATTACAATATAATTATAATTTAAGCCAAACCTACTTCCTAAACCCCAGGTAGAGATTTCATTGGCCAAAACCAATGTTTTCTTTACTGTTTCTATTTTGTCATCCTGAGCAATTGATTTCCTTGATTTGATCTCACGTGCATAAAACCAGACCACTCCCATCCAGAGTAAGAGAGGGTTTGAAGCTGGAACCCATCTGCTGTGTTCTCACCCGAGGCTGCGCTTAGGCCCAGAGCTTCCTAACACCACAGCAATGAAGACACACACGTCAGTTCATAGCTGTACAGAAAACACACGCTAGTGTTAAGTTCCCACAACTCCCCTTCTTGCCCAAACCTGTAATTTAAGCATTTCATCCACTCTTTTCCTAAGTTCTTCATACGTGCTTCAGCTCCACATCTGACAATATTGCTTACTTCAATGAAAACACAATCAACGTTCCAATTCTTTCCAAAACCTTAAGTCTGCACACCCCAATCTCTCTCTAGGAACATATTCCAGACCAGTCAGGTTTTTAACGTTTCACTTGTATTGTGAGGGAAAACAAACAAACAAACAAACAAACAAACAAAAAACCCCACATCAGTCACACTCAGGAAACGAGAGTCAGCTGTCTCTATCAGCGTGAGAAGCAGCTCGGTTGTGGTAGAGATGCCCCCCTCTCTCACCAGGTAAAGAGGAACCCTGCACTGGCAGCCTCCGTCTAGCACTCATTTAAGCCAGAACTTTTAACGACAAGGCTCGGTGCACAGTTTGGCTGAGTAAGAATGCTGCAACCCACTGGATTTTACAGCCACGTGTGCAGAAGATCGGCAGCCGTCCCAGACTGGCTCTGCTCATCGCAGCCATGATGAACCACGCTGGCTTGCTCAGAAGGTAAAGGCTCTAACAAAACTGAAAGAATTTCTTTACTTAAATAATGTTAAATTCAGCTAAACAGTTGTTCACATGAAAGTATAGCAGGAAGAAAAGAGAAATATCCAGTTACTGTCGACGCCAAAGAAATGCACGCCAACCAACCATGGACCAAAGGGACTTTGGTATTGTAGGCATATCAGACAAAAGTGTGGCACGGAGCAGGGAGCAGGGAGTTCCCTGATGGCTAGGTGACTGGCTCACAGTAGGTGTTTGAGACCTGCTATGTCTCCCGTGAGGCTGATGCCCCTCATGTTCCATAACAGGAGTCACATAAACACAAGTTTATCAGCTGGCGTGTTAAAACAGTGTGCAACATTGCTGCACTGGAGAGTGACTTGTGCCTTGCTGACAGGATATCATTAATCTGAGGAAACCATACTTGGTGCCACAGACTAAAAACTACGGTCTCAAGAGGAATGCATGAGAAGTTAAAAAAAAAAAAAGTTTCCTTCAAGATGGTGCTCAGTTTGGGCTTGTGACCTTATCAGGAAATCAGAGAGATGGTCATTGGGAGCAGGCAGTTAGAAAGACATCTGTAAGGATTGAGGTTGGGCAGCATTGGGGGAGAGGAAAGAAGTTTAAAGTTAAGGCCTTTATCTGCGAACAACAGTATATTAATAAACTCTAAACCATATTTACAAAACGCATTCTCTTGTATTAAAACTAACAGTATTCTGTTCACAGTGCCATTGTTTATACAGGTAGCAATCCCATAATACTCGTGTATTTTGGCATGGGAATCAGTGGCGTTTGGTATTTACAGAAAAATGTACATGTGTGACTATAAACAGGTCGCTGAATCCGTAAAAGACAGATTGGCTAGCGGTGCAAAGGAATGACTGTACAGCACCTTCCGCCGGCCGGGAGGGCAATCCGGGCTTCAGAAGCCGCAAAGGCGCCACGTCTCTGACACAAAGTGGCCCAGAGTCAACAGCAAAACAAGGAACCCCCTCTTAGGTTTGGGTACACTGAGTAGTCTTAGTCCAAAGTTTTAGACCCATTGTCTGGTGCATGAAATATAAAAGTTAAAAAGATTTATTATTATTTTATAATAATAGTAACTATTATTAAAATAGAAGGTACTCTCTCACATACTCCTGTTTGTGCTCTGGCACTTAAGACCAATCTTGCAGGTTCCAAGTATGCTGGTGTTGTCATGCAGGTCAGCTGTCAGATGGCGAACCTGAAACTGCTCTGGACTTAGGGGCCACTGCCCGTCAGTGTGACCAAGGGCCAGAGGGGGCCGAGGCAGAAGCACCCTTTCCTTACTCCCAGTCTCTTCGGTCAGACAAGCCGCCCCAGAATCAGCTCCAATGACAGGATGGGGCCGCTCATTTCGGCAGCTAATGCTGAGGTGACAATGGCTTCTGTACACTTGGATCAACGAAGGGAGGCGGTGAATGCCAGGCGGGTGGCATTCGAAACCCAGAGTGGTGGGCTTATGTCGAGGGCACGATGGCCGCGCTCCTGCGGACCCGGTGGCTGCCCTAGGGCGAGGCGCCTTCCGTCTGCTCCAGGGTCTCAGATGCAGGGCCCGCAGCGTCCTGTCCGCTGCCCCTGCGTCTGTGCTGCTTGGACAGCAGGCTCTTCCACTGCGCTTTGTTGTGGGCGAGATGGCTCAGCATGCTCTCCGACAGGGTGCTGTTTCCGGTGAACCGGGCCCACTCCCGGAAGAGCGGCTCCACGATGTAAGTCATGAAACCTGTAAAACGCAAAGTCACAGGCGAGGTCACAAGGGGCGGTGAGCGGGAGGGGGGGCCGGGGCAGCGGGAGCCGGGAGGGGGTGTCAGACCCAACCTGCTTCCCACACTTGGCCGAGACCCACAGTGTACAGGCATGGGTGGGCAAACCAGATGCAGTCCCTACACTCAGTTTTGTGGCTCCCACTTAAACTCTGAGTACCAACCAAACCCAGAGAATTCTTGTGGTAAATGGCTTAACACCAGTTGAATGGTTAAAGCTCCTGACTTAAGTTAATAAACATTAGTTGCTATTATTTGCAGAGAGAGAAATGCAAAAAAGAAAAAGGGCATGAAACTAGTGAAGGCAGGTGGAGAAAGGAAGAAACGAATGCAGACAACCCCAGGAATTCAACCAAAAAGAACTCATTCAGGTTATCATTCAGGTTTTTGGAGATTATTATTTTATAGTATTGACTTGCTATCAATGACATCAGGCAACCACATTTTAAACTAAGTCAGTGTGTGTGTGTGTGTGTGTGTGTGTGTGTGTGTATGTGTGTGTGTGTGTTGTAGTGTTCTTATGTATTTTTGGGGACAGGGTCTTGCTGTGTAGCCTAGGCTAGCCTCTTGCCTCAGCCTCCCAGATGCTGAGATTACAGACATGAGCCACCATGCCCAGCTCTAAATAGTCCCCATCAACAGAGCTGGAAAACAGTGCTCGTTAGGGATTGACCCCAGAATTCTGCACATGGTTGGTAAGATGCTCTACCTCTGAGCCCATGCCCAGCCCCTTTGCATATGCTAGGTAGACCCTGTATTGCTAAGCCCATGCCCAGCCCTTTCACACATGCTAGGTAGACCCTGTGCCGCTGAGTCTGCACCCAGCCCCTTCGGTACAGATTTGAGCCTACAAGAAGAAACTGCTCTAGTGACTGCAATGGACAGTTTGATGTTAGACTCCCTAGTTTCTTCATATCCCCTTCCTGACAGGGTCTTTTTACACAGCTCTGGCTGGCCTTGAACTCATCTTGACCCTCCTGTCTCAACCCCTAGAGTGCTAAGGTTACAGGACTCTGCACTCATCCAGATAAAGTATCTGTTCTTTTAATCATCCAATACTCACTGCCTTCTAATCCTATCTTACTGTTCATGTATTTTCTACATAAAAAGATAAGGTTTGTATATGGGGAATTGTCACAAACGTGGATTTATTTATTCTTCATTGCATGTCCTTGAAATGGAAGCATGAAAAAAAAAAGGCAGATTTTTTTTTTTGGTCATAACATTTTTTCTAGCAAACAACGCTTTATATTTATAAGCACTTTATATTTATAATTGTAAGGCTTGACCTGACGCCAGCTTTGGACAAACTGCAGACATTTGGCCTGTAGGGGTGCTGGGGAGATGGGAGGGCAGGCAACAATGGGAAATGTCATTTACATCTCTGAGGTATCTTAAATGAAATGTGACTTAAATCTTGTATGGTGTCAGTGAGGTAACCCAAGCTCAGGAGCGACACGCAGGTTGCAGGTCGGTGGTATTATGTCTGATGGATCATGATAACAGTAGGAATTTCTCTTTCTTGGTGTCAGTGAGGTAACCCAAGCTCAGGAGCGACACGCAGGTTGCAGGTCGGTGGTTTTATGTCTGATGGATCATGATAACAGTAGGAATTTCTCTTTCTACTTGCTATTCTTGAATTTTTTTATCATAAATATCAGATATTTGACATCTTTTTTTAAAAAATGAAAAATGAAAGTGTTCTAAAATTCAAAGTGTGGTTTTAGAAGTCCTGCCTCCTAAGTAGAACAGTTACAGACCCAACATTTAAAAAAAAAAAAAAAAATTCAACCCATTTCCCCTTGTTTTACCCTGGAATTATTTCTGTAGTCATACTGGTTTTATGTGAAGAATTTTTGCTCTAGATAGAAAGTGAGTTTAAAATCTGCATAAGCATCAGACAAGCTTGGGAAACGGTCGCACCACTGTGCTGCCAGGCTCTTGTTTCTCCAGGGATGAGCTCACTGTACCTGGTATTATCCTTCCGCTGTGGTGGTGGTGGGGGGGGGGTAAGGGGGGAGTGATGGTTTTAAGGCAACACAGCTTGAAGGAAATGTCTTTTTGTCTTCCTATAGATTTCACCAGCCAAAGATTCATTTGATTTCCTGTCTTTTGAAAATGCTGGAGAGAGGAGAGGAGTGAATGTGGAAGAAGGGAGAAAGTGCCGCTTCCTTGTGGGAAAATATGAAGTACTTCAACCGAAAGTCAAACTTAACTAAGGCTCCCACTCAGGAGCATCTCACTTTGGACTGGGATAGGAAAGAGAGAATTAGAGCAACACTGAGCCATCTCCTGGGGAGATGGAGCAAGGACAGGGGTAGTGGATGGCTCACCCAGAGCTAAGGATGTATGTATGAAAAAGTCTTGTGGGAACCCATTCGTTAGAAATCTAATTCAAAATACAACTTAAAAAGAATTTGAATGGAATTGCCCTGCATAGGTGGACACCTCCTCGCAGAAGACACCCTTTGTTACACAAAAATTGCAGTACAAGGTATGGAAAGCTGCCCTATAAACTCTTGGTCCGGGAACCCCCAGAGGTCTCCAAAGCAATGTAGACTGTTGCCATGGTTACACACCACAGCTATGCGGTAAGAGCCTACTGCAGAAGAGACCACATAATTTGGATGAAAGGCATAGAGAAATAAATCTCAAGCTGACTGGGAAGCTTCTTCCTCCATGGCTACCTTCCATTGTGCCAGAAGATATGCAGGCTGCTTTGGAGAAGTGAGACTGATACCTGAGTGCTGGAAACCTGTGTGCTGCTCTCCTGACCTGCCAGACAAGATGGCACCTATTGGCACTCCAGCAGCATGAATGAAATGAGTGAACCAATTGCTTTCTGATTGGATTTGAGGCCTGTTCCACAGGAAAGAATTTCTTGTCTGGTATTACAATCCTAAAAAGTTCATGGCTACAGAGGTCACAGGCCCTAGGGTAGAACTTATTATTTATTTCTTTTTTTTATTAATTTATTCTTGTTACATCTCAATGGTTATCCCATCCCTTGTATCCTCCCATTCTTCCCTCTCTCCCATTTTCCCCTTATTCCCCTCCCCTATGACTGTTCCTGAGGGGGATTACCTCCCCCTGTATATGCTCATAGGGTATCAAGTCTCTTCTTGTAACCTCTGTCCTTCCTCTGCGTGCCACTAGGTCTCCCCCTCCAGGGGACCTGGTCAGGGTAGGTCATTATGATAGGCAGATTTGGGCTCAGGGGTCCTGCTCAAACTAAGGCACCAGCCAAGGACAATATAGGCAGTAAACTTTAAACCCCTACCCAGATCTAGCCAATGGTCAGAACATTCTCCACAGTTGAGTAGAAGTGGGGTATGACTTTCTCACATACTCTGGTGCCTCACATAGAACGTATTATTTCAACAAATAGTTATGCTGCCCAGTTGTCTTCTATCTGTGTTGATAGATCTGGGCGGCCCCCACCTCTGTCAGAGAAGCCTCCTTCTGCAGTGGACAGCAGTCAAAGTATGAGAAGAGGAGACTGAGTACTCGACAGAGAATGAGACATTTAAATTAGCCTGTTTCCTCATGAACTCAGAGCAGCCGTGGGTACTCACATGAGACTCTACAAAGGCTAGTCAGCTAGTGTCCCTGCAGAGATGGGGTAGACAAAATTTAGGCCCTACTCATACTGAGTTCCTTTTGGCAGTGGACAGTTGCTGGAATAGGGCTTTTTACTACAATTACTACTACTATTACTACTGCTACTATTATTATTATTAAGGATATAAGCACTGACAAGTTTCCCATGCTCCAGTGAACACCTCCACATCCATGCACATATGGTTAGAACTAATTGGACTTGGGTCACAAAAAGATAAAAGACCTGAAGTTGATGTGTGTGTGTGTGTCTGTCTGTGTGTCTGTGTCGGTCTGTGTGTGTACTTGTGTGAGTGTGTATCTGTGAGGGTGTGTGTGAGTGTGTGTGTGTGTGTGTATGTGTGAATGTGTGTATGTGTGAGTATGTGTTTGTGTGTGTGAGTGTGTGTGTCTGTGTGTGTCTGTGTGCTTGTGTGTGTGTATGTGTGTGTGTGTGAGTGTCTGTGAGTGTGTGTTTGTGTGTGTGTGTGCGTGTGTGTTGGGGAGCTATGGGGAAAGTTGGAGGGGGAGATAGGAGTAAATATGATCATATTTCATTACATACATGTATGAAATTGTCAAAACTAAAAAAAAAGGTTATATATAAGCTTCTCTATTGGTCAGTACAATAGTCATAGACACAAGATAAGAGGAGGCACTTAATTGGGGAGATTGAGAAGAGAGAAAACAGCTACACTGAATAGGAGCCAGTGGAGAAATGATATGTGTGTGGGGGGGTCTAGAACTTGCCACCTTATTAGTCTCTTCTGTTTAGTTTTTTCCAGGTTAGTCTGATCTACCTGTCACACTTCCCAACCTGAACCTGTAAGAGGCGGCAGCTATGTAGCAGGAAGAGTCATGAGCAGAGCGCTGTTTTACAGTCACCACCCTCTTTCTCTTTATCATTGTTGTTCTGATGTAGTAGCTGCGGGAGTTCCCTTTTTACTCAATCCCCATCCTATTTCTGAGGCAGTATCTATGGCAACCACATATTACTAGGCTGAAAACCAGGACATATGATGAGACAAAATACGTGTGTGTTTTCATGACAACAATAGGACAGAGCTCAGAGATCAGCCCTGCCTTCCTGATCTAGGCTGTATGCTTAACAGTGTAAAGGTTTTTATTTGGGAACTGTGTGATGCAGAGTGTTATAGTCAGTAACCTGGCAAGATTCTTTCTATCCAGAGTTGATCAAAGGGAGTCTCAGAATTAGGACCCTACCTATAAAACCCATAACAAAAGGGCTGGGCTCCAGGGGGCCAAGGCTGCACCTCTGTTGCTGCATTGTCACTCCCCAGTAGTTTGGAGGTGCCCTGTACCCTGGGTCCTTTTCTTTTTTCTTCTCTTCTCTCTGTCTTTCTTTCTTTTTTTTCTTTTTTAACGCAGGCTCTCACTATGTAGCTCTCACTGTCCTGTAAGAGCTACAGGTTAGAACAGGTTAGCCATAAACTTATAGAGATCTACCTGTCCCTGCCTCCCAAGTGCTGGGAGTAAAGGTGTGTGCCACTGTGCCCCACTTCTCCTAATTCACCTCATCAGGATTTGGGGGTGAATCAGTTTAATTATGGACATGGCATAAGTATATTGAAGGTGACTTGGGAAAAGTTGGATTATTTTTTAACCTAACTAATCCCACATACATATGAATCTGAGTATGTGTGTGTGTGCAGTTTCTGTTAATCTTTGTAGTTGGGTTTGAATGGTTGCTGTTTCCTGACTTTATGACTTGCTCTGTGGGGCTACGGATTGGATACCACCCTCCATGACTGTCAACATACTCCCACTTTCTTCATTGTAAGCTGATCTTTGCAGAAGACCCCTCCCCTCCCAAGGCCAAGGCACCCTTGAAACCTACAACCCTGTGAATGCAATGGCCTATGTGGGGTCTGGTGCTAGATGCCAGGGGTGGGTCTTGTGAAGGGAGAGTTTAAGTTGTGCTTAGTCTTAAAGGAAGCATATCCAGGAAAAGAAAGGCCAGCTTTACATGTAGATAGACTTAGTGTTTTAAGACATAGGGCAGAAAGAGTTCCCTCACTAAAATGAAAAAGGTAAAAATTTGCCCCCTTTATTTGCATAAAGGTCTTATGTGTCATATGGTTAGATAAAGTAATAATCATTCTGGATACATGGAGACCACACATGACAGCTCAGCACAGTTGACACTTGACAGAGAGTGTGGCTTATGAGAACATGGCTGAAATATGTTTTGAACTAGAAAGTGTAGAAACACTGACATCTGGCCACAAGGGGACAGCAGGGCCCTAGGATTTCAGGCTTAGGGACTGGGCCCTTGGCAATAAGTGTTGAGAACTGAAAGGATGCTAGAGCGCTTAGCTCACATGAGAGGGGTTTCCACTCTTCAAACGCTAAAGAGACTGTGAATGGCTAATTCAATTTGACCTAGAGTTTATTCTCTGTATGTGTGCTGTGTTCCTGTGTGTGCATGTGTCCGTGTGGCTGTATATATGTACGTGGGTGTGTGTATGCACGCAGTTGGAAGCCGGAAGTCAATGATGGTTGTCTTTCTCATCTGTTTTCACCTTTATTACTATTATTTATTTTTTGGTGTGTGCGTGCATGTATGTGAGTGTGCAAGTGTTTGTGTGTGCACATGTGTGAATATGTGCACGTGTACATGCGTGTGTAAGTGTACATGTGTTTTGCATGCATGTGCATGCATACCTGTGTGTGTGCATATGCATGCATTCGTATGTGTGTGTGCATATGGAAACCAGAGGTACATTGGGTGTTTTTCCAGATACCTTCTGCCTTTACTTTTTAAATTATTCTTTGAAATTAAAAAAAAATGTTTTGTTGTAATTTACACATATGTATGTGTGTCTGTGTGTGGGTATGGGCATGTGAGTGAGTGTGCGCGCAGTGGCAGCGGCAGCTGTGAGCCACTGGACATGGGTGCTGACAACCAAACTGGTCCTCTGCAGTAGCAGTACGTGCTCTGCACCACTGAGCCATTTATCCAGCCACATTTTGTTTTTGTTTTTGTTTTTGTTTTTTTGAGACAGGGTCTCTCACTAATTCAGCTGGGGCAGCTGGCCAATGAGTGCCAGGCATCCTCTTGTGCGGTGTTCTCCAGTGCTGGCTTCTCATATAGGTTCTAGGGTCTGAACTTAGGTCTCCATGTCCGTCTCCATGTCCGTGTGGCTGAGAGGCAGGCTCATTCCTGACAGCAATCTCCCTACCCAGTTTTCCTCATGCTTCAAGTCAGGGTCTCTTACTGAACCTGGAGTTTGCCCGGCAGACACTACTGACCAAGTCGTCGCTCCATCGTGGATTCTGTTCTTTCTGTGGTGCTAGGGATGGGTCTGGGGCCTTGCACGTCGCATGCAAGTGCTATACCTCTAAGCTTCCCTCCTTGGCCTTTCACACTGGGTCTAGCCTTAGCAGCCCCACATCCCATCGCCAGGGTTATGGGTATGCACCTCCGGGCCTCTCTTGATCCTCATGCTATTCCAAATCACAATCTTGGTACCAAAACTCAGTAGTAAGCTAGTTAAGGGTCCATAACAAACCCCATACCTTAATTGTTCTAATTTTTCAATCGAGAATTATCTAAAAGATCTGCCATGATTAAAGTGTTTACTTGGCCACAGGCATTTAGATCTCTGGAAGGCTATGTATAATAATAAATGATAATAAATTATTATTATGTAATATCATACCATATTATATAATTATATAATAGCCATTATAAATTATATTATAATTAATAATGATGATGATGATGTCTGGCAGAGGTGCCAAGCTGTTCATTTTAAGTAAACACAGATTTGGACTCACCAATTTGTATGCTAGGGATTGAATCTTCCTGTTGATTACAAAGAGGACTGATTTCCAGTTCAAATTTCTGTTCAAGGTCACCTAGGAAGAAAGAAGAAGAAACACATGGCAGTTCAACTCCTCATAGAATGCACATCAATGGCCTTAAGGACCATGCTGGGGGAAATTGTTCCTGTCTCTTCCCTTGGGATCATGGGGAACCCTTTAGGACCGCTGGCTCTTGGAGCTCGCGCCTGGAGATGAAAAACCCGTGGGCATCAGTGATGGCTAACACTGGCTCATGTGCGTAGGTGTGCGCATGAGTAGGACAAACTTAAAAAGTGCATCTATTTATTCTCTCTGTGTATGTGGCGTGCATGCACATGCAGTGTGTGAGTGGAGGTGAGGGACACGCAGTAAGAGGAGACTCTGGGGATTGAACTTGGGTTGTCAGTCTCGATGGCAGGTGCCTTTGCCATTTTCAGTGATGGAAATGCTTTCTGCACAGTCTGTTCTGGGAACTCTCTGGAGCATATCCAACATACTAGGAACTGAAATTTTAATCTCTTTTTATACATTTAGCTAGCCGAGTGAGCCTCGGAGATGCCATACCAGAAGGTGCACAGGAGCACATATCCTTCAGAATGCAGCTTGGTCTCTACCATCTTCGGCACTGAGCTGTTCGCTAAATGGTCTCCACCTTTACATGGATTCCTGTGAGATTGTTCTTTCTCTTACTCGCCCGCCAAACAAGTAAGAAACATTTGTAGTCTTCAGGAATTTAATCAAATAGACTCTTTGCTCCAGGGGTGCTGCAGGTTGGCATTTGGGCTGCTACAGTGTAAACCAGTTAGAGTTCTTGGTGGCAACTGTAACATCCCCTGTGTGTAATTATTTATATAAAAACAAGTTTTGTTGAGGATTAAACAGAGCTAGAGGTGGATGTTCAAGAAAACCTTTTGGAAAAACTAGGTTAATTGTGGCGGTATCAATCGGTATTCACAATTGTATGGAAATTCTACTTTTTTAAAGTGTTGAGGGGCAGAGAGAAGGGGAACCCTAATCTCCACCCTGAGGATCTGACTGG
This sequence comes from Acomys russatus, assembly GCF_903995435.1. Classification (NCBI taxonomy): domain Eukaryota; kingdom Metazoa; phylum Chordata; class Mammalia; order Rodentia; family Muridae; genus Acomys; species Acomys russatus. The sequence goes on along the minus strand of NC_067157.1, from coordinate 33,065,599 downwards.
TTTTCTAATTCACAGGGCACCATTTTCCTCTCTGTGTCTGAAGCCTCAATTTAAAGAATTTTTCTTTGTTTAACATAATGTATTATACCCATGATAGTCATTCTAGCTGGGCATAGTGGCTGATGTTTGCAACCTAGCATTCTAGAGCCCGAGGCAGGGATCTGAGTTTGAGGCCAGCTTCTGTTACTTATCAAGACCCAACAGCAGCAGCAACAACGACAATGACAGTGACAGCAGCCTCAGCAGCAGCAGCAGCAGCAGCAGCAGCAAGAGAGACTAGAATTGTTGATAGAGGCCTGAGTGCCAGGGGCAGGGTGAGATGATTTGGCATTTGAGTCATAACTGAAAGCCCGAATAGGCTTGATCAAGGATGGGGTCGTTCCTATAAAGCTAAGAGACAATCAATGTGGAAGGATGATAGTTCGGATGAGTCGGGTCTAGTCTTCTCAAAGCTTCTAGACTGCAAGACAATTGACTGACAAGGAGTGGGTCTGTGCCTTAGTTCCTTTGCCTGCCAGGAAATGTGCGGTGGGACTTTGTAGTGACTGCAGTGGCAAGAATATTATACTGCATGCAAGCATCTTACGAGGGCCATTTTCCCCCCACAAAGAAGCATCATAGTTACCTTATTGCTCCATGTCACTAATTCCCCATAGTTTGACTTTGATTCCTGAACTGCATGTCTGCCCAAGTGATATGACCCCTGCCCCAAGTTGCTTAAAGTCTAAATAAAGTGTCCAATGAGCAAAGTTCAAGCTTTAAATCACAACCACAGTGCAGGATGGAAACCAAAGCAAGCAGGGAAGAGAAGAATCTCGATTTTCAATTCTGTAGTGGAAGCCTCCTCTCCCGCTGCTGTTTCAATAGTTCATATGCCACACAGTGAAGCAATCACTCACCCAACATACTCTGAGACCTCTCTGCTCTAACTCCACCATGCTTCCTTTGTTCCGATGTCAGTAGAGACTTTGTGTCTTGGTCAACTAGAGTGGAGTTTTTAACTTCTAATGACACACTGAATGCACATGGAATTCCAGTCACAGGAGTCCCATGAACACTTTGACTCCTGAAGTGTGACAGTGAGCAGAGCCCTCCCGCCCCGTGTGAACCCAGCCCTACTTTGTCTTTTGTCTTTGGAACCATCACGATGTCATTGACATATCTTTCGGTGGACGCTTTTTTTTTTTTTCCCCCAAAGAGGCTCACTGTTGCTGTATGACCTCCCCACAGAGCTGGCATGTAAGACACTTCAAGCTTTATTTGTTCCCAGCCTCTTAAACCTGATCCTGTCACTAGCAGGAGGGTGCTGCTGATGCCCGGACAAACATCCTGAATGTTGAAACGCAGCCTGAAGAAACAAGGCTGTGATTCAAGGCCTACCTCCCACCCAATGTCAAGACTCTGTTTGCTGATTTACTGCCTTCCTTCTGAAGGAAGGTAATCACTGAAAAGTTATGCTCTGCCTTAGGACCATTTGTCTTTTCACAGAAAAACCCACATATGTTATTGTTGAAACTATGTTTGAATGGTTTAACTCAGTCCTTGGCTAATTTTGACGTATTTCATTGGAAATTTTAAGAACCTAAGAAGAAGGCTCTAAAGTGTCCTGTCAGAATGGAAGATGCTGGCCTCCAAACAATGCTTAGCTTTTAGGCTTTGCTCAACTAATTAAAATGAAAGTCAGGGCAAAAATCAAACTGCCCTTCATAATGTTATAGCCACAGAGGAAAAAAAAAATACGGCTGTCTACGTGTGCCTGTATATATCTTGCTTTCATTCATTGTATTATGTAATTATTACTTGTTTGTATCGTAAGTCTGTGATATTTATTTAAATTTTTCTTCCCCATGAAAGGGTTGGATGGTTCACAAGAGAGTTAAAGAAAAAGGCTACAATAATCAAAGTTGGTGAAAGAACAAATGTCATGACAGATTACCAAATGCTGTTTTATTAGGCTAATTGCCCAAAAGGAGAAGGGGGAGAGGGAACCTCGGCTGTGGGATCCACTAACCTTGCCTGTAGAATTCTTCACAGACCCTTTCACTCCACTGCTTGCTCATCTCCCAGATTCGACAAGGATTGCAAATGTCGGCACACTTCAAGGCGATCTGAGAACAGACAGGGCAGGGACAGGCTGTCGGAGGGTGTCTCTTCAGCAGCAGATGTACCCCAAGCCAAAGGTGCTGCCAGGTCCGCCTGTGTGTCTCATGGTACCAAGCCCGTATTTACAGAGGGCCTCCCCAACATGCCTCCTCAGGAAACAACTGTTATTCATAACTGCACAAGACACTTCATTCAGAACTCCCACTTTATAGCATTGAGGAGAGAAGAGCCACCGTCCAAGGACACAGCTCTCCCAAGAAGACCTGGGGTGGGCAGGCCAATGAAAGCCTTGCTTTAGCTCCTTCTGTTGTTCCCCCTTCTGAGGCTGCAAGGATCTGGCCACAGATCATTTTCAAGTCACTCTTTTTTTTTTTTTCATTTAGATTTTTAAAAATTAATTTATTCTCTCATATGTTACATCATCCTGATTGCAGTTTCCCCTGTACCCCCATCTCCTCCATCCCCTGCACCTCCTCCATACCACCCCCCACTTCCTCCATCTCATCCCACCTCCTCCATCCACATCCACTCCTTCTTCACTTATTTTCAGAAAAAGTCAGGCCTCCCAGGGATATCAACCAAACATGGCATATCAAGTTGTAGTAAGACTAGGCACCTCCCTTCATATTAAGGCTGGATGAGGCAACCCAGTAGGAGGAAAAGGGTCCCAAAAGCAAGCAGAAGAGTAAGAAACAGTACCCCTCCACTGCTTCCTCTGTTAGGAGTCCCACAGAAATACCAGCTATACAACCATAACATACATACATACATACATACATATATGGCCTAGGTTAAACCCACGTAGGCTCCCTGATTGTTGTTGGTTCAGTCTCAGTGATGGATGTCACTTTTATGTCCACACAGCAGAAAGGGTTGGTTGGACTTGATCCAACTCAACAATTCAATTCGCTTATTTTTATCTGAAAAGCTGTAAACCTCATCTGAGCAAGAAGTCAGGGAGGAAAGGAGTCAAAGCCGAGCTGGACAGGCCTCAGGTGAAGGACGGCTACTGGCTTTCCAGGGTTTGATGGCACCATGATTAACAATATGCCCTCACATTACAGACTCCGCCCTTCACTGGCACAGCTGTCACACTGATTAAAGTTCTGTCAAGGCACAGAACTTGGTAAATGCAGGGCAAAGCCCTTGCTGTGGCGTTTCTGGTAAGTTCTGTCCCCCCAGGGTGTGATTCGAAGCTCTGTTTTGTGTATGGTAGTACCTATATAAGGGTATGGAGTGACCCTCCCCCCAATAAGCTCGTATATCTGAATGATTGGTTTCCAGTGGCGGAACTGTTTGGGAAGGATTAGGAGGTGTGGCCTTGTTGGAGGAGGTGTGTCCCTGGGGATGGGTTTGAGGTTTCAAAAGCTCACAACATTCCCAGTTAGCGTTTCTCTCTCTGCCTCATAGTCTCAACAGGTAAGCTGTCGGCTATTGCTCCAGCACCATGTTTGTGCAGACCTTCAGACGCCCTGCTACGGCATCATGGAGTCACCCTCTGAAACGGTAAGCAGACTTCCAATGTAATGTTTTCTTCTGTAATTTTCCTTGGTTGTTGGCATGTCTTTACAGCGACAGATAAGTAACTAAGCAAGTGATTGTACACTTGCTGGCAGACCTTCCATCGAGGCCACTGTGACGAGGCAGTTAGTAAACAAGGAAAAACGAGAGACTTTCTACTTTCTGAAACCATGATTTTGCTTGTTTGGAAAGCACTCAACTGCCGTGTGTGTCTTCTCCAGCGTTTAACAAAGTAGGTCACGACTCTGACTTCACCACAGACGGTAGCTCCTTCTCAAACGAGCTAAAAGCATTGATCGTTTTTAGCGATCCCTAAGTGTCTTCAAGCAGCCAGGCGAGGTGGCTTTTGTTGCTTACCTGAAGCATAAAGTGTCTGTCCTGTGCACTCTCCAGTCTCAAGTCTTCATTGTGGAGGTGAGCTTTCAAGCGCGTCAGAAACTCGTTCTGTCTGTTGATGTCTGTGGCCAAGATCAGGGAGCCCAGCTGCTGTTCGATATCCTGTCTGCATGCGAAAGAACAGAAGAGAAAGACACACTTACACAGCCGGTCCCACTCAGGGCGCTTGATTCTCTCACCCCCACCACCACGTGGCTTGCCTCTCTAGCCCTTAATTTGTTTACCACACGGGATCTCAGTTGCTCCCAGCCTGAGAGTGAGGCTTATGTCAGAGCTGCACAGAGAGGCTGGGACCTTGGGAAGGTGAAGTCACGTTCACTGCGCATTCCCACCGCTGCCATGGGGGAAATGTGAAAGAGTAAAGAAGAAAAGCCTGCTCTAAAAGGAGCACACAAAGTTTGGAAGGAACCACAGGCATCTGGGTTATGCCTTTCATAGCGTCAACCTTAAGATGATCACAGAGAAAGAGAAAGTGGTGGCAGCTGTCTTAATGTTTAAAAATATTTTTTTAAATCTTGTGTGTGTGTGTGTGTGTGTGTGTGTGTGTCTGTCTGCGTGCCATGCCACATGTATGACAGCACCCACACTGGCCAGAAGAGGGCATTGGACTCCCTGGAGCTGCTGTGGGTGCTGCAAACTGGAGTCCTCTGGGAAGAACAGTAAGAGCTGTTAACCAGTGAACCACCTTCCCAGCTGAATGGTCACAATTTGGGAGACAAGAATGGTGATGGTATTATGGGGTGGATGAGTCAGTAACAACACAAAATAGACCGCAATAGGACTTAAAGGCAAACCTGACACCATTGTAAACCAGCAGGAAAGAGACACGTTGGTATACTCGTGGCACAGTGGAACTGGGACATTTTACAGAAATAGTGAAGGCGAGAGAGCCTTGTTTCTCACACAGAGATCAATAAAGAGAGTAACGGGGGTTCAAGTTCACCCCTAGAAACAGACGGTGCCTGAAGCACAGCACGTGGTGTGTGGCTGGGCCGACCGGAGTCAAGATACCCTCCTAATTCCCACGCAGCCCAAGAACTTTGCCTGCCCTAACTACCCCCAGCTCTGTTTTACTGCTCTTTCTCTACTGACTTAGGCCACTGCGCATGACTAACAGAATGCTTTAATTTTATCTGTTTTCAAATTCTATACCATATACCAAAGTTATATGGTATATATGAGCATGTTTTGTGGGTAGGCTTTGCACTATTTACTTTTTTTAAACTTAATTTTATTCTTTGAGAATTTCATACATGTGTCCATTGTATTTCCACCAAATCCTCCCCTTGTCCTTTCCCTTCGCCCTGGCCTTCCTCCCTCTCAATTTCATGCCCTCCCTTCCTTGGTTAACGTGAGCCCAGCGGTGCTGTCAGGATGTACATGGGTATGTACGGTCACTAGCTAGAGCGTGCTGCTGTTTTGGTTGCTGTTGCTTTGAGACAGGGTTTCATATAGTCCCGGTAAGGCCTAACCTTACTATGCAGCAAGGCTGACCTTGAACTTCCGGTACTCCTGCCTCCACCTCCCAAATATGGAATTTCAGTAGCATGCCACCATGTCTGCCTCATGTCTTATCCTTTTGGCTTGAAATTATGCTTTCAAATTCACCCGTGTTGGCGTGTAGGCTCTAATACATAATTTTCATTATTTTATTGTATTCTCTTATAATAATAAACTATACTGTGTGTATCTATTTTTGATGGCCACTTCAGCTGCTTCTAGTTTCTGCCCCATAAACACACTGATGTAGTTCCACTTATGCAGGCACAAAGGTCAATCTTGGGAGTGCAGTTAGGAGTGAAATTTCCAGACCATGGGGTGTGTTCACCTCTGATTTACAAGATATAAACTAGTACAGTGTGTCTGGGGAGTAACTGAGAAATTAGTGTAAAAATAATTTGACAGTTAGAAATGAGATGGCAAAGAGCTCATCTGCAAACTTATATTAACATGTTAGCAAGGGTGCAACTAGAAAGATATATATAAAGATATATATATAAAGATACTTATATTATGGTTGGTTATAGTAATAAAGCATCTTAGGGGGAAAGAATCCATGAGTAGGAGTTTATAACTGCTGCATTTGTGCTGTGCAACTATTAAATATTATATTTATTGATATGTAAAATTTTATGTTTTATTGCATAAGAAATCAGGATGCAAGGGATATGAAGTGTGACCTCGGTGGTAAAAGAGAATAAGTTATATGTAAAGGAGACTTATGGTTGATTCCTTTTTCTTTATATTTCTAACTATTGTATGCATTTAAAAATATGAGCAGTTTTACAATCAGAAATTATAACATGTTAATTAGGAAAAATGTATCCTGAGTCAAAGACAATTTGACTTAATTTGAAAGACAAATTAAGAACCTCAAGTAATATTTGCAACACATAAAAACGGTTATTATACATAATATACAAAGAGTTCTTACAAATAAATAACAGTGATAAGAAAATAGGAAACGAGTAAAAACATTGTCTCTAAATAAATAGCAATGTTTAGTAAATATATAAAACCTTTCAATGTCAGCTTAAGTAAAAGATTCATTGTGATTGAAGAGAAGCTGTCATGCTGTGTGTATATGCGTGTGTGTGTATGTGTGTACACATATGTGTGAACATTGCAAATATTTAAAACGCCATAAACGATATAACTCAATTTGAGAGATACTGTGATACTCTGAGTTTTAGAGGTTCTTGTTATGTATCATCACATTGTTTTTTAAGAAGCTGTGTTGCCATTGATGACATTAATGAATTACAAGAAAATCTACCAACAATCACAGTTCGGGGAAAGATATGCATTGTAGATGTCAAGATTTCTGGGAAAATAATATTTTGGTATATCTGCAATTCTGTTTTCAGATGATAAATATGATAAATGCCAGTTTTCAAATGGAATGCATGGAGTTGTGTGTAATCAGGCATTCAACATAAAGAAAGATTTCATTGTGTCGCTGGAGAGATGGCTCAGAGGTTAAGAGCACTGGCTGCTCTTCCAAAGGTCCTGAGTTCAATCCCAGCAACCACATGGTGGCTCACAAGTATCTATAATGTGATCTGGTGCCCTCTTCTGGCATGCAGGAGAGTACATGCAGGCAAAAACACTATATATCTAATAAATAAATAAATATTTAAAACAAACAAAAAGAAAGATTTGATCATGTTTTGTTACTACACTTTTATAAGTCTTGTTTTCCAAGAGACAAAAATCCCTTATTTCAGAATTATGTTATGGCTTTTTGGCAGCAATACAAATATGAACAAATATTTTCAAGAATGAAAATCTCTCACTTAAAAATAATGCTTTATCTATGTAACTGCTTTGTGACTGCACATACATAGATGAGGAAATATTTTCAAGACTGAAGCAAACTACAAGTGACATTAGAGTCAAGACATCTGATGGACTCCTTGAGAGCTACTCTACAGCTTTTATCAGGTGGATAGTGACGTGTCACTGTCTCAAGTACAGTGCAACACTAGTTTATGTTCCCTCTTATTATAAAAAATGTTATTTATAATGAAATAATTTGGAAATCATCTAATGTCCAAACAGCAATGAGTAATCACATCTATTTGGACACAGTATTGACAAACAGTCAACACAGTAACTTCCAGTCACACATTGGGTGGTGTAGAGAAAGGCCTTTATTACAGTAAATGGACACCATTAGACGGCTGGGTGACTAGTGCCTATAACCTCATCACTTGAGAAGCTGAGGCAAGAGAATTGATGTGAGTTTGAAGTCAGTTTGGATTACGGAGTGAGACTGATCCTGTCTCAGAAAATTCCAGAAAGAAGGGGATGGAAGAATGCTCAGTGGTTGCGGGCACTTGCTGCTCTTTCCAAGGACTTGAGTTTGAGTCTCAGCACCCACACTGGATGGCTCACAAGCACCTGTAACCAGCCTCAGCTGCAGTAAGGACCCCGTCTTCTGGCCTCTGAGTGACTTATATGCATGTAGTACGCATACGGACACACAAGCACACACATGAACCAACCAAACCACAAACAAAAAACTGAAACCTGCAAATATGTCTTGCATTTTGTTAAAATGGGGTTGTACTAAAAAACAAAACAAAACAAAACAAAAAAAACCAAAAAAACAAACAAACAAAAAACCCACTGCAAGGAAATATAGCTGCTGGGTTAACGTTGACTACTCCCCCTGGCAGGGTTGCCAGAACTTGTACTTTTCTTCTTTGAACTGTGTGAGCCTGTCAGTGTTCTGTCTACTGTTTTGTTCATCAGAAACGACAACCTCATTGTGCTTCTAAATGAGCACCTTTCTCAGCTTTCCGCAGTTCTTGCATTTATCATAGCTGGCCTCCCAAAGGTCAGGAAAATAACTCTAAAGTACTTCCTCGAGGGTAGAAAAGCTAATAATGATGAATATAAGTTTTGTTATAGAGTCCGTTCACAATTATGTACTGATTAGTCTTCCAGCCACGGCAATTTGTGACGGCAGCATCTCACAAAGACACCGTGGCTCAGGAATAAATGGTGTTTGTAATGCAAGCCATAGGTTTGCGGTGGGACTGTTTGGCGGGGGAGGGGGGAGCTGCTCATATTGGGCTGGTTGTTCCTTCTTTCCATTTATTCCCCCATTATATTCCTTTCCTGTCCTCCTTCCTTCCTTCCTGTTTTGTTTTTGGTTTTTTTGCTTTTTTGTTTTGTCTTTTGTTTGTTTTATTTCCAAGCCTCAGTTCCTCCTGTAAGTTGAACATTTCCTTCCGGAGCACACTGCCCGTCGTCCTATGGCAGAACGTCACTCTGACCTGGATCCCCAGCTTCCACATATACTTAAGAAAATGATTGGTTTTTGCCATTCACCTAATCCTCTTGGGTCATGTACATTTTCATGAAAGAGTTCAGACTTAGTGGTGGTGCCTTAAAATAGTATATTGACTAAGTTGGGGACCAGGAGGAAAACGAGCAAGATTCAGGCTAGACAAATAGTAAGCTATGGAAATTAATATTTTCTGCTTAAAAGGCAAAAGACAGCTAGCTGTGGTGATGCTCACTTTAATCCCAGCACATATGAGGCAGAGGCAGGAGGATCTCTGAGTTCAAGGCCATCCTGGTCTACAGAGCAAGCCCCAGGACAGTCAGGGTTACACAGAGAAATCCTGTCTTGGGGAAAAAAAAAAGACAACATCAAAAATAAATAAATAAACCCACAAAAGTCATTAAGGAGGAAAAAAAAAAAAGGCTGAGGTCAATTCAGTTGACAAATTCATTTAATTTAATTTGTTTTGTTTATTTTTTGAAGTGGAGATTTTTCTCTTTAGCCCAGACTGCCCTCAGTCTCAAAATGATCCTCCTGTCTCAACTTTAAACTGCTAGAAATATAGGCGTGAGTTACACACAGTTTAATAAAACATTTCTGGCTCCTCGTTTCCCCTGAGGCCCGCAATGACAAAGCACACTTCACTGGCCTAGTCCTTAATCTAGCTTGCAAGTTCCTATGTTCCTTCTTGACAAATATTTATTCTTTGAATCTAAGCGGGAGGACGGTTTTGCTAACACAAGAGACAGGGATTTGGCAAAGCAGAGCCTTGTTGCTGAAGAGTGTAAAATAGGAGAGTTGTTTATTATCCTTCCCTCTGATTTTAGGTCATGGACCGACCATGCCAGACCCTTTCAAAGTGCACAGAGAGATTCTGGTTTCTGGGTTTTGGTACCTGACACCGGATCTCCCCCCAGACAACTGAGTGAGGGCGGGACACTCAGCAGCTGGCTCCCTGCTATTGATGTAGGGGTCCCCAGCACGCCCACCAGAACGTCTCATCCACACACATCTCTGCAGCACTTACGTCATTTCCTTTGGCAAGTGAGCCAGAAGCCTCGATTCCCGAAGCATGCCGATTGTAGATCGCCAGTGGTGATTCTCCAGTACAGACATATTCTAGAAAGAAAGAGAACAAGAGCTGCAAAGGAGACAAGCACTAGATAGTGATTGTTCTCACACCTTGGGGGAGGCCAATTGTTTTTTCTTTCCAGCCAGAGGCCACCCTGATGAGAAAAGAAAACCAAAGTAAAAGGGCCATGCCTAGGCCCTGCCCTCAGGCTGAAGACCAAACCAGCTAGAGGTGGGTGTCACAGCTTCCTGTCTCATCTGCTGTGCTGACCACAGCTGGCAAGAACCTCCTCTCCCCAGCTTTCATGGCGTTGGCAACACACTCTGGCTTCTGAGCCCAGCTCAGTACTGTTTTGATTATTGGTCAGGTGGCAGTTCTTTTTACAAAAGATTTTATTTTTAGTTACGTAGGTGTGCTCACGGGTCCAGGTGCCCTCAGAGGTCAGAAGAGGGCATTGGATCTCCTGGAACTGGAGATACAGGAGGCTGTAAGCTATTGGACTCTAGTGCTGGGACTCTTTGTGTCTTCTGCCCGAGCTGCCTGCTGAGCCATTTCTGTAGCCCCCAGTGATGGATTTTTATGCGCGCTAAAGTTTAAGAACCGCTGTTAAAGGGACAGCTTTGTCTACCCTCACAACCAGAATATTGGCATTTAGCCTATGAAGTCTGAGATGATATTTATAGTGTTTTCCTTGCCTACTATTGTGATACTCTCCTTTGGGGGGACATCCGTTCTCTCTAGCCTCTCCCCTGAGAAGTGTGTCTTTTTCTTTCTCTTTCCGTTTTTGGTTTTTCTGAGGTAGAGTGGCAGAATTTACAGGCTGTCCTTGTTAATATCTAGCCCAGGCTAGCCTTTAGCTGTCAAATTTCCTGCCTCAACCTCCTGAGTTCTGGCATTATAGGTATGTACCACCAAGCCCAGCCTCTGTAGTACTTTAAGAGTAATTTTAAAGTAATAAAATACAACATAAAAAGATAACATTATCTAACAGTGAAGGAAAACTGTTCAATGAGGTTCCTTCTGTAGTGAGGGTTGTAGAGACAGAAAGTGGGTTGGCGCTCGCCTGGGGTGGGAGGGACAGGAGGATGGGGAGTTTTTGTTTAATGGATATAGAATTTTATAAGATGTTCTAGAGATGCTGGGTGATAATGACTGCACACCACTATAACTGCACTTAATGCCACTGAATCGCATATTTTAGAATGGCTGAAATGGTACATTTTATAGTGTGTATTTTATCACAGTTCAAAAAGAAAATTAAAGGGACAGAAGTAAGGAAAACTATTGTTCTAAGTTTGCTTCCTCTTACTGTGATAAAGACCAAGACCAAGGGTGGCTGGGATGAAGAGTGTTTTATTTTACAGCTTTGTCTCACACTTCTAAATGATGTCACTTAGTGTTGTTAGTCCTCCACTGAGGGAGCTCAGAGCAAGAACCTAGAGGCAGGGGCCACGGAGGAACACTGCTTCCTAGCTTGCTCCTCATGGCTCGCTTAGCCTCCTTTCTTAGCCTACCTAGGACTTGTTCGGGGGTGGCACTGGCCCCCTAGTGAGCTGGATCCCTCCATGACAGCTCATTCATCAAGAACACGAACTACAGATTGCCAAAGGCTAATCTGATGGAGGCATTTCCTTAAGGAGATTCCTCTTCCCAGATAACTAGCTAAAAAAGCAAAGCAAAAACACAGGCCTAAGGAGATCACACAAGTCATACAATCCTCGACTTGTTAGTAGCAAATGAGAAGAGAGTGTCCACGAATGACACAAGCCAGGGTCCCCTAAAAACAAACAAAAACAAACAAACAAACAAACAAACAGAAAAAGAAAGTTTGAGAAAACCGCACTTATTCTTGCTTCTTAAATCTCCCCAGGACTCCGCTGTGATGAGTGCCTCAAGCCTGTGTCTTGAGCCCATCCGTGGAGAGAGTGTTGCCTCTCTGCTGCCACACAGCCATTATTTTTTATCTACTACTTGACCACGTCTGAGCCAGTGATGACATTTTATTACCTTCATCTCCTTGTTTATTATTTCCTTTTGGGCATGGGCCACACTCAAACCAAGGAGAATGTTTGTTAGCAGTAACGTGCTAGACTAATCTGTTCTGATTGTAAAGATTTATGAGCACAGAGAGCGACAGGTCAGAGTGATGTAAGAGGCGCGCGGTGCTGCGGTGACATTTAACTCACTCGCTCATGAGTTCACTTGCCAGACTCATTCAAGCAGATGCAGACACGAGCTACCTCGCAGGAGTGTTTCCAGGGGCCAAAAACTGTAACAGGACCTAATGGCAAATGACACTACATCTCTGTTGAGTGGAACGAAAGTGTCAGGAGGCTGGCCGGAGGCACTTGTTATGTATGCCAGCCTGACTTAACAACAATCTTCCTGAAGACAAGAGTATGAGCCTACTTAGGAAAGTTGTTGGTGAGAGTGTGTTTGGGTAGAAAGTACTAAGGAAATGAGAGGAGACTGAGCAGACCGGGAAGCCGACACAGGTGAAGGGTGACTGTGATTGCAGACTCATGCGGGCAGAGTCTTATACAAACAACAGTTTGGTCAGGACGGTGTTGGAACCAAGGCCATTCCTCTGGCTTCAAAGGAATAAGAAATGAAGGGCAGTGACGAGAGGGCCATACCAAGCACTGTCTTTGGGCTAAGCGAGCACTTTATTTTACCTCATTTAATGCTCACTTAGCCCTTGGATGTTCCTAGCTCAGGTATAATAAACACTTCCCCAGGGAAGCAGCGTGTGGGGCTGGCACCCATAGCCATGTGGCTAAGGAACATCCTAGACTTATGCCCGCCAGTGTGAAGACCTGGACCACGCCTACGTTCCTTCTTATCTCCCAGGGATTTCCTCTGTGTTGCTGTATCTAAGCGCCCAGAAGCCAGAACTTCATAAGCTCATGAATACCTACAATTAGACTTAGTTTTACCCTCATTTTTCAGAATTGATATCTAAAAATGTAAGCAGTCTGTCCTGCTAATTTGTAAACATTAGGGTGTTTGTTTGTTTGTGTTTGTTTGTTTGTTTGTTCCAAGACAGGGTCTCTCTGTGTAGCCTTGGCTGTCCTGGACTCGCTTTGTAGACAAGGCTGGCCTCGAACTCACAGCGATTTGCCTGCCTCTGCCTCTGCCTCTGCCTCTGCCTCTTGAGTGCTGGGATTAAAGGTGTGGGCCACCATGCCCTGCTAACATTAGCATTTTAACATCTTGTTTTTGCATGCTAAATGCGTTCAGGGAATCTAAAAGCCATTTACTTTGAATGCCTGTTCCTTTCTCCTGAAGAAAAGCACAAGAATTAGATGTTATTTAAGTCAGGAATTTTAAATCAGCAATTTACCCCTGTAACTGCTGTTTTCTTTCCTCCCTTGGATATGTGACTAGAACCCAACAGCTCAGGCACGTGCCAGACCACACACATGCTCTACTTCTGACCTATGCTTCCAGCCCTGGACCTAGAGTGTTGTTATTTATTCATTTACCAATGTTTGTGTGTGGTGTGTGCCTGTGCTTGTACCCATGTAAGGGCCTGGCCTTTCTTGCTCTGTCTTATCCCCAGGAGGCTGTCTCTCTGATCCTGGAGCTAGGCTGGTGCTCAAGCCCTAGAGAGCCTCCTGTTCCTACCCCCTTCCCACCCCTTGTGCTAGGGTTATAGGCAAGTACTGCCACACCCAGCCTTCCACGCGGGTGCTAGGAGCTCAAATCAGGTCCTTCTGTTCACACAGCAAGTGCTCTTACCCGCTAGGCCATCTCCTCAGCCCCTAGAAGTTTAGTTTAATGCCATGCATTCATATCTGTGGAATTTCTTTGATAGCTTTATTATATTTCTCTGTAACAACAACAGTGCCATAAGCTGAAATTCTAATTTAAAAGATTTCCCTAATTTGGGCCTATAAAAATTAAATAGTTTCTGAGATTGAGTTTATAGTGTGATTGTTATTAGCAGCTTAACTGCCCTTTAAAAGCACAGGAGTATTGCAAATTTGGGGGGAAAATTATGCTGAATAATCAAAGTTATTGGCAGTTATTTTAGGACAACGATGTGTGCGTTTGGGGATCCTGGAACCGCAGTTTCAGGAGGCATCTTTCAATATTTTTAATGGTTCATTTAGTGTTTTAAAACTTCAGGCAATATGTGATGAGGCTCACAGTAAGTAAGAGGCATGCCTAGCCGCTGTAACAAGGGTGATTTGCAAGGTGGCTGAGAAGCAGAGCGCTGACCTGATGGCCCCGCTGGTGCATTCCAGGCAGGCCAATAGGAAGGCCTAAATGTGGGTTCTGCACATTGTTCACGCCTAAGGCTTGGAAAGGCTTAACGCGTTCCAAAGGACACCCATGCGGCATTTGGAAATTGAGGCTAGCCATGACTGCTCTGGAAGGCAAGGGACAGTTCTTATTTATCTCTGTGCCATAGTATAGACCCTTGTGCCACATGAGGAAATAAATACTTGTTGAATCGATAAGCCAGTCTTGGAGGCTTCTGCTGTGGAGTCCTCAGACTTTTGTTCAGAGAAAAGATATTTTTAAATTATTATAGGGGTTGGTTCTTTCATTACATGCTCACAGGTGGCCAGATAAATGGCTCCAGAGGTAAAATAGCAGGTGGCAAGTGTTGATTGCAGAGTGCAAGTAAGATCACCATAAAGACTTTTAAAGTCATTCCAACCCATCCAGCCCGGTCTGCTCAGCTTACATTACCATAGCAGGAAAAGCAATGGCAGATTCACTAGCACCAGCTGAGCCCTGTGTGCTGGACACTGGCAACAGAGTGAATGCGTGTCCAAGGCTTGCTGTCCACCTGAAGCATGGCTGTCTAACCGGGCAATGGCAGTTTTGATCTGTACACATGGGCGATGAGGGAAGAGACCACCGAGCTTGTGCAGGAGACACGGGGAAGATGTATTTGAGAAAAGATGTCCAAGATGAGATCAGTGGTTGAATGAATCAGAGTGGACCCAGAGAGTGTGCACATTAATACTACAGGATAGTGCATTTCATTAAAATGGGCAGAAGGAACAGTGTGTGGAGACCCGAAGCAAGAGATACTTTATATCTCCTCTCTTTGTTTGGTCGTATATTTTGTTTTGGAAATGGCCACATTGTAAGAGACTACACATCTTGCTTAGTTGTCTTCTATTTTGCCTCGCAGAGTGCAGGGATTTTTATTTGCTTTGGTCACCTTTGGCATCCATGGTACCTGGCATGTATTAAGCACTCCGCAGAGGAATAATAGGTATGAGGGAGAAATTAAAAGTATTTCTGATTGGTAATTTACTAAGGCTGGGGTCGGGGAGGGGGCATGGTGGGCAGAGAGGCTTCATGGAACAGAAAGGCTATGATAACCCCAAGGTTGGTGCGGGTACACTGCATGTTTGTCTATTTATAGGATCTTGGGGAGCGGTGGGTTTCTTAGCAGGAGTTTGTGCGGCCAGAATTGGGTTTAAGGAATCTCCTCCTGGTTGTACAATGGGGGAAAAGATTGTAACCGGGCAGCATTGAGTAATGCGAAAACGAGCAGGCAGGAAGATGTCTATGTCCTGAACCAGGGGAAAGCAAGGGTAAGGACCAAGCCAGTCATCAATATTCCTAGCAAATGGTCAGAAATGACAATGGCTTGTCCCTGGCACGGGAGCAGCCCTGCTGCGACAGGCTTCTCTGAACTTTCACAGTGGCCCATCTCATAGTCCAAAAGACATAGACAGAGAGAAAGGAGGCACAGTTCCAACATGGCCAGGGAGCTGATGATCCCACTTTAATGTCCCCTGGTGCCCTTAGTCGGTTTGGGAAGACACATCCAGTCACATTGGCCTGCCTTGCAGAAGTGTGAGTTCAGCGATTTCATCCTGACCAGTGGAAAAGTGTGTTCATATATCAGACACCACACACTTGCAGTTTTAAGAATAATCTTTTACAATTTATTCATTTATTATTATTTTTGTGCGTAGTGTGTGTGTGTAAGTGTATGTAAGTGCGCAAGTCATTCTCCTGTGCATGTGCATCAAGAGGTTAGTGGTCGGCTTCAGGCATCTTCCTCTATTGCTTTACATCTTGTTTTTGAGCCCAGAGCTGGCAGGTTCAACTAGAATGGCAGTGAGTCTCAGGGCCCCTGCTCCCTCTGCTTCCCCGGTGCTGGCCTTAGAGGCATCAACTTCCATGTGGGATTCAAACTTGGGTTCTCATGCTTGCGTGGTGACCAACTAAACCGTCTCCTGAACCTAAGAATACTCTTCATCGGCCCACCTTTGTGGTCATAAGAACTATTAGAATTTTAATTTGGTGGGGCTGGAGAGATGGCTCAGTGGTTATGAGCACTGTCTGCTTTTCCAGAGGTCATGAGTTCAGTTCCCAGCAACCACATGGTGGCTCACAACCATCTATAATGTGATCTGATGCCCTCCTCTGCCTGCAGATGTACATGCAGGCCGAGTATTGTATACATAATAATAAATAAATACAACTTTAAAAAAAGAAAAACAAAAATAATAATTAAAAAAAATTTTTTCATTTGGAAAAATAAAACCCGTACGACATTCAGATGCGAAACAACTCTCCTCCCTTTTTCTTTTTTCTTTT
Source organism: Acomys russatus (assembly GCF_903995435.1). Taxonomy (NCBI): domain Eukaryota; kingdom Metazoa; phylum Chordata; class Mammalia; order Rodentia; family Muridae; genus Acomys; species Acomys russatus. The sequence continues at coordinate 33,049,136 of NC_067157.1, read as the reverse complement.
TTTTCTCCTCCCTTTTTCTTCTCTGAATTACCAGCTATAATATGCCTGAAAGACAAACAGGCACCCTGATTTCTGGCATTTAATAAACCACCAACACAGGTTTTCAAATTAAATCAAGAGGCTGTCTGTCAAAGAGATTCTGGCATAGCTGAGCTGCTACCATGAAAGACAACTTTCCTTTCTATTTTTTTTTTAAATAGTGGTTACCTCCTTCCATCTTTGTGTGTGTGTGTGTGTGTGTGTGTGTGTGTGTGTTAATAGGGTGAACCTAGGGTCTTGTGTAGGTAGGCAATTTCTTTACAACTGAGTTATAGCCCCAGTTTTCCATAATATTTTGAGAGAGGTCTCTCTAAATTGCCTCTAACCTGCAATTCTGCCCCCTCAATCTCCTTGAGTAGCTGGGACTACAAGCCTGTGCCACCATGTCTGGCTGTCACCTCTCTCTGTTTATTGGAAGCTTTCTTTGATGAAAATACTTAGAGCGACATCGCTAAATGGAGTCTGGCACCCAAAGGAATTGGACATTTTCCCTCTTTTAAGTCTAGAAGATGCAAGAAGGAAAACAATGGCTTGAGTGTGGTTTGTGTTTGCATCCTTAATTGCTCACAAAATGTCTCTGGAAATAACAGTTTCTGCCCAGCTCCTGCCTAACAAACCAAATGCTCTCCTTGGAGATACCCCAAGGACTGCATCCAGGAGGTCTCAAAGGAAGAGGAGTTCAAAATAAGACCCTGGTCTTTGACAAACCCATGGCCCTGGTTTAAGGCCTGCTTGATTGTTCTTTCCTGCATCTTCTCTGCCCATGACTGATCCTAGAACAAGGACTATGGATTCACTTGCTGCCCATGGAAGGCCTGTTCGGATGACGGCCACAGAACCTTATTGAAGCAGAAAACCAATTCTGACTCTTCCCTCACAGAGTTTAATACTGTGCCTAGAATACCTTCCATCCTGCAGAAATTAGGAGGGTAGGAATAATCTTTGTAATTATGTATTGGAAGAACAGTCATAGACACTGTTATCCTGGTGTGTGTGATTCAGAGTCATTCAAAATAAAAAGGAGGCAGGGCAATGGTGGCACACGCCTCTAATCCCAGCACTCAGGAGGTCTCAGTGAGTTTGAGGCCAGCCTGGCCTAGGTTTCTAGAGTGAGTTCCAGGACATCAAGGGCTGCACAGAGAAACCAGGTCTCGAAAAACCAAGATAAATAAGTAAAAATTTAAAATGTTAATCCCCGCCCCCTGGTTGCCTGTAGCAGATGGGTAAGAAAAACCATACACTTCTGCCCAACATCACAGGATAGGATAATCGTAAGGTTTCATGGAAGAATCATCCATTGCATTATCCATGTAGTGGTCCGTCTGTGGTTAATATGTAGTTGGAATCTACCAAGAGGAAATACGTTTTAAGTTAAACTGGAGGCACTTCTCTTTACAACTGTGGTAACCATCATGAAGTCTGATGCTACATAGATGTTGCAGCTTGCTGAGCCTCTGTTTGTGTGTGTGTGTGTGTGTGTGTGTGTGTGTGTGTGTGTGTAGATGGAGGGCGCTATGTATACGTCGGGGCTTGCTGAGCCTTTCTGCGACTCTGCGTGTGTAAGATGGTGAGTAATGTTGGAGTGTAGAGGCAAGGAGAGTCAATTCTGGGGCCTCCTTCTCCTATGCTTCCATCCCTCTTGGCCACATGGACCGCTTTTATTCTGAGTGAGGCACCTGGTGGGTGGGCCTGCAGTGTCTTTGTACTGACCCTGTTTGCAAGTCAGCTTGTGAATTGGGTCCAGAGAGCAGACAACGGGAGGGCGCCCTCTGCTGACCCTGCCCTCACTCCAGCTGCCCTGGCTGTCTCCTTGTCTCAGTGCAAAGGCATGTGGTGAGTGCTATGCCTTCACATCTGCTATGTCGTTTCTTTCTTTCTTCCAGAATTCTTTTTATTTTGTTTATTTATTACATATACAGTATTCTACCTGCATATAACTCCTGCAGGCCAGAAGAGGGCACCAGATCTCATTATAGATGGTTGTGAGCCACCATGTGGTTGCTAGGAATTGAACTCAGGACCTCTGGAATAGCAGTCAGTGCTCTTAACCTCTGAGCCATCTCTCCAGGCCCCAACTACATTGTTTCTTAGCCCTCTTCCAAATTCTCCCTTTCCATTCTCTTCTTTTTTTCCTGTCAGGGATCAGACCACACAGTCTAGATTGTTGTGTCTTCTGGAGAGAGCAGTAGCACATTTTACCGCACCAACTAAACTCTTTGGATACAAAGAATTACACAGTATTTACTTTTTAAATGTTAAAAAAAAAAAAGACACTTGTATTTCCTTTTTCAAACTAGATTTAGGTTTGTTTGGATAATTCTCATGTTGAGCACCTGAATTTGAACTAATGTTTAGGGCAGAGAGCATGTTTTACTCAGTTTTGGATTCCTAGATCTGTGCTGATGTCACCAGTTTAATAACATACAAGACTATATATTGCACTGAAAGTCCTGTAAATTTGATTGTATTAAAATATTTACTTTAAATAAAGAGATCAGAATAAAAATTATTAAACATGATTTATACTTCCAAACTTTAAGAATTTCTGAGAGCTGGGTGGGATGGCACATGCCTTTAATCCCAGCACTCAGGAGGCAGAGGCAGGTGGAGCTCTAAGTTTGAGGCCAGCCTGGTCTGCAGAGCAAATTTCAGGACAATCAGGGCTATAAAGAGAAACCTTGTCTTGAAAAAATTTTTTTTTGTTATTTTGAGAAAATCATTAGTACCTGAATCATATTGGACTATCTCTTTTGAAATTCTATTTTTATTAATTACTGGTGAGAACTTAACTCTTTGTTATTAATAAATTTGACATTTTTGCTTTTATGGCTTTAGCATCTGGCATACCTCTTTCTGATTTGTCTGAATAAGAAAGCATTTTACATCTTTTGAAATACTTATTTGTTTAATTGTGTGTGTGCATGGTGTGTAAGTGTTTGTGTGTGTTTGCGCAATGTGAGTGAGTGTATGTGTATGGTGAGTGAGAGTGAGTGTGTGTGTGTGTGTGTGTGTGTGTGTGTGTGTGTGTGTGTGTATGTTGCTCTATTGCCCAGATTGGCCTCAAACTTTAGATTTGCCTCAGCTTTTCAAGAGTTAAGATTACTGGTATGAGCTTTCATGTCCAGTGGCAATGTGTGTGTGTATAGGCATGCTGACATGTCAGGCCAGAAGACATCTCTTCAGAATCAGTTCTCTTGTGCCACCTTGTGGACTTGGGCATTGAACTCACAGTGAACTTAGACTCTGCCCCCTGAGCCATGTCACTGGCCTACACTGTGTCTTTAACGTACTAAATGCTAAAGTGTACTTTTATGACCTTTATTTTTAAGTACAAACTGGTCAATACTAGTAGATACTTCATTGTTCTGACTCTCTGGGATATGGAGACATTAGAATGATGTAAGTGTTCCCATAGGCTGGGATGGATGAAGCAGCCATGGCTGACAGACTTTCTTTGTCTAGTGCATGTATTTGAGAAAGTCAGTGTTGACAGGAATATAAAGTCTGCTGGGTTGTGGGGTGGGGATGGGGTGTAGCTCAGGACAGTCATCCGTCACACGCGCCACCCCCCCCCCCCCCCGACTCAGATGTCTATGTTTTCATCAACCTGCAAAGTTAGCTCCTGAGATAGTTCTAGGAAATCAGTTTCATTTTTTTTATTTGTTTGTTTTTGAGACATAGTTTATAGAATCCTGGCTGTTCTGGAACTTGAGACCAGGCTGGCCTTAAACTCCCTCCTCTGCCTCCCTCCCTGGTGCTGAGATTGAAGGCATGCACCACCATGCCTGGCTTCTTGGTTTATTTTTAAGATCACCATAAGAAAAAAACACTAAAAACAAAACAAAACAAAACAAAAAAACAATTATAGCTGTAGGTCCTGGCTGGTTGTCCTAGGGATCCAACAGTGAGCAAGGTGCCAGGTGGACCCTAGACCTCAGAATGCTAGTGTCTGTCTTTACATGAAAGCACTTGGATGGAGACTGGCTTTCTCTGCCCTTTAACTGTGCTTTATTGGAAATTAAAACACCCCTCCTACCCCCGTTCCCCAAGCCGAAAACACCTGCTCAGTGGAGCTGCTTTATGACAATCTATTAAGAGTTCTTTTTATCATACAATTAAACAAAATCTAAGTCTGGGATAGACTCTCTTATATGAAACACTTTTGTTAATGACTAGTGAGAGTATCCACAAAATTACACCGAAAGCTCCCATCAGCATGTGGCTCAAATCCTAGCACTTATGAGAATTTGAGGCCAGCCCGAGCTACATAATAGGTCTGAGGCTAGTCTGGCTCATGTAAAGCCCTGCCTCAAAACAAACAAACAAACAAACAAACAAACAACAATAACAACAGCAAACTAGAAAGTTAAGACTGTTTTTAGAGTAGTACTATCTGAATTAATATCTTAAGTGATATTATGCTGAGAGCTCCTCAGGCCAGGCAGCGTGCTGGGGAACGCTTTAGAACAGTATGCATCTCTCATCTTTGGTGACACACCTTTAGCTCCAAGGCCAATAAAGTTCAGAAACAGCTCCAGAGACTCAAATCTGAATTAAAATCCCATGTGGGAAACAGGTACTTCAGATCTGCAAGAACCAGCCTCATCTGACCACTAAGGACAAGACAGTCTCCATTGACACACACATTTTAAGCTACAAGAGAGTCGGTTCCTAGGTCCTGTTGACTTAGCACAGTTTCAAAGCTGCTTTGGAACAAGCTGAGGTGTTTGAATGTCTCAGTACATCAGTTTAGCTTTCGTTAGTGGATAAGCTGGCTCTGATTCAATCCATGATCTTTGGATGTGGCTCGCATCACTGAAGTTGACCTTCAGTGAGGGCCATCTTTAGGGCCAGAAGAAGGTTCCAGCTGTACACCTACGGTAGACAACCGTTCCGACTCCTTAGTCAGCATTTCCATGTTTAATATTTTTCCCCTTACCTGATACAGGTTGGCAAGGTGGTGGTTAGTTTTGATCAAAAACGGCTGGTTCACCCCTGGGTGGTCGACGTCATGAGCTGCTGCAGCCAGTAGTCCAAGCATGATGTCTAGAGGTGTGAGGAAGCTGGCCAGCTGTTAAAGAGTAAAGCCCAGAGACCGACTGTTATCTGCTGGCAGTCAGCAAGGCGACATGTGCACAGGACTGCGGGGGGAAGGATCGAAGGCAGTGTGGGACGTAACCGTGCAAACAGAACTTGTGCGCTCTACCCTGCACTCTTTCCCTCCTGCTCACAAGTCTTGTTGGTGCAGCGTCTTAGCCTGCGGGCAATACCAGTGACCGGTGGGCAGGAGGAGCAGCAAGATCAGCCTTACTTACAGAGGAAGTTGCAACTGAAGAAACAAGTTAGTTAAAGGAATAAGCAGACTTAAAGAATCACCAATATGTGTTTCCTCGTTTAAAACATTCATTTAAAAATATTTCTATTCTCTCTCTGACTCTCCTTTCTCTGTCAGTGTGTGTGTGTGCATGTGTGTGTGTGTTTGTGTATGTATAGGCATGGCATGTGTGTGTATGTGTGTGTGTGTACAGGCATATGCATCCCATGGCATGTGTGTGTGTGTATGTGTGTGTGCATGTATGTGTGTGTGCATGTGTGTCCAGGCATATGCATCCCATGGCATGTGTGAATCCTTCCACTGTAGGATCTGGGGACTGCACTTAGATTGTCAGGCTTTTGTGACAAGTGCTTTTATCTACTAAGCATCTTGTCTGCTTTCCCTTAGTCCCACCCCACCCCCTGTTTTAAAGCCTGTATTGGGGATTGAACCTAGGACCTCATGCATGCCTGTCAAGCACACTATCACGAATTTAGCTCCGGTGTATTTTAACTAAGATATATCTCTGCCACTTCTTTGAAAGAAGTAGACTGAACTGCAGAAGTTGCACACTTCTTCAATGTGGAATAAATGGTGGGGGATTTATGAGACTCTTTACATCTTGGTCAACCGGGAAAACAGGCAGGAAAATGGGATGTCTGATTTCAGAGCAGAAGCTTGTGATATAACATGTAGACTATTTAGATGAAGAAGGATTTTGGATTACAGATGTGCAGCATCCTCCAGCCTCATCCTGAGATGCCTGTGTGACATCTCTGTGTTTAGGGGCTTACATTGAAGTATCTATATATTCAGTGAATTACTAAAACTGATTGAACTAAGCAGACTCTTGGACTTCAAAGTTATTTTCAAAAAAGAAAAAAGGAACAAGAAAATTCCTAGCGTGTATTATACCCAAGCCCTAATTGTTCAGTAGCCTTGATTGTAACAATCACTACATTACACTATCATTACGTCTTTACTCTCTGACTTTGGGTTGGTCCATTGCATTAGAGCGTGCTCGCTCAGAGGTCTTGGACATTCAGATATTCTTGGATTCTGAGTCAAAATCTCCCATTGGCCAAGTAGAAATGGGACTTGAAACTGGAGCTCTGATCCCATTTATTGATCAAAGCCCACAAGCTGGGAAGCCTTTTCCAGTAAAGCTCAGTGCTAGCAGCATTTGTGGTAAAGGTCCATTGCACAAGCACTGATCTTTGGGGCCACTGAGACATATGAGAGGTAGGATGTTTTTTTTTTTAATTTTTTTATTTTGCCTCATGAAGCCTTGAAAAAAAAATCAATAAACTGTGGGAGGAAATCTTGGAAAATGCACATCTCCTTTCATGGATGTGGTAAGATTTTTCAGGACTGACACCGAAAACGTTAGTATAAATAGTTTACATTCATATCGTGGAGGATTCCTAACACTGGGTAACTTGGCGCTTGGCAGCATGCTGAGTTGGTGTCTCCAGATGGCTGCAGAGGCTACAAGGGTCGCGATTTACCTTTGGTTCCTTCAGGTAACAGTGCATGGCCTGGGTGACATCGGCTGCGTGGACAGCATTGTGGTACGGGTTGTGGCCGTGGTAATCTTCCTGAACCATGACTAAGAGGAGAGCAGAGACCTCAGTCAGCCAAGACCAAAACAGAAATGACGTAGTAGATAAGGCTTACTTGAGGTGCTTTTTGCTTAGAAGTATCAGGGCTTCCAAAGCACGTACCCGCGGAATCTTTTAAAAATGAGGTGGTTTGCGAGCCTTGCACAGCTTGTAAAGAGGAGAAAAGGCCAGAAGGGTTCGTGAAGCCCTGGGGATTTCTCACCTCTTCCATACATTACCCCTCTCTGACATTTCATGAAGGCTCTCATTCACTCAAACAAATATCGAGGAAAAAGGACAACTTTATCTAACACCATTGTTTAATTATCTAAGTCTGCTGTCACTTATTAATAATATGCTGTGTAGATTATGCTTTAGTTCAGGGCCCTTGTGTGTTGGATCCCTGCTATGCTTTAGTTCAGGGCCCTTGTGTGTTGGATCCCTGCTATCCAGCGATTGCATTAGCACTTGAATAACAAACGCTCCTCAAAACAAATGGAGGCCTCCGGCAGGTAGCCATTACAGGGCTGCACTGATCCAAGCAATCCAAGCGAGGCTCCCTTGGTTCACCCACATCTCCCCTGCCCAGAGCATCATCTTTCCGGCCTCTCCAGTGCAATGCAGGCTTAGAGTGCCATGTCCGACAACAGGCAATGCAGTTTTGGTTTGTTGCTTATAGAAGCCAGTGCCCTGCTTTAGCAAATAAGCAAATCAGTGTGTGGGATGCAGCGTACTCAGTGCGTATAGAATGGCCAGGCTTTCAGTATCAGTGGCCATATTCTTTTAGCCCATGCTATGAATCTGGCCCCAGGTTCTGCCGTTAACTCATCTGTCAAGGCTGTATTCCTTATGTGTTCTGGGGGCACATACACATGTGCAAGAAAATCTATATCTCTTTAGACCAATCAAAATTACTTGGGCCTTTTCATGGCTATTACCTTGCTCAAGCAATTAAAATACAGTCAGCCGGAGGTTACTTATGTTCCTAGAAAGGAGCCAGGTTGTGTCTGACTTCACATATTCCTACTCTGCTGCATGTGCCTTTTTATTCAGTAGGCTTGTTTCCTATCACGTGTAAACTCTAGCTCTGTCACTTATCACTGACGTGCAAATTACTTAACCACAATCCTCGGCTTTCTCCCCTGACTTTGGGATGGGAATAGTCAGAGCCCAAGTGTCTTTGCAGGACCCATGTATTAGCATGTGCTGCGTGTCCTTGGGAAAGGACCCAGGAGATGTAAGTGCAGTGTAAACCCGGTGGCTGATGCTGCTTTTATCCTCCTCCTGATGGCACCGAGTCAACTTTCAGATTCATAGTACAGAGAACCAGAGATGCGCTAAGCAGCAGAGGCAAGCCATCCAGTGATTAGGGATCTACCTTGGATAATTCATATGGGGGGAGGGGAAAACCAAAAGGAACTGGGGTTGCTTTTAGAGAAAGAATGATGCCAGTGTTCTGTGTAAAGATGGTGAGCTCAGACCTGCGTGCAAACCGAGGCCTTGTCACTCACAAGTAGTTAGCCTTGGGAGAGTAATGAAACCTCTTATAATGTCCAACTTGTGGGTTTCTTCAAAGAATAAGAAACAGTTTACCTACAGTCTTCCACCCATAGTGAGTGGTGTAAATAGTAGTTATAATTCGTCTTAAAGATCTTCAGCAACTCAGGTTGTGGCTAGAGTTTTCTGGGGGCGTATCTCTTTGGAATTTTAGTATTATGAGAGCAATAGGAATCGTCTTGACACCTATATATCCTTGGTGGTTTTCTTTATAGATCCTTAGTGCATTACAAATATAACACATTAAGCTAACAGCTTATCAGTGACTTGGGACAGGCAAGTTATATTTTAAAAACTAATATTAAATCCTTTAAGATTGATCTGAGGTCTTTTTGTATCATGCCATGGTTCTTAACACTTTATTAAAATTACTTCTGTTTCTTTGAGATTATAATATATTTATATCATTTCCCCTTCTTTTTTCTCCCTCTAAACTCTTCCAGATTCTTCTTCCTGCTCTCTTTCAAATTCTTATATATATATATACGGATACGCATATTCCCAAATGCACAAATAAAACCTCCTGAGTCTGCAAATGTTTCCTCTACTTAGGCTTTCAGTGCAGACTGTTTGGTATTGAATAACCAGTCATGTGGTTTCCCCTGGGGAGGACCACACCTCTCATCCACAGCATTCCTTAGTTCTTGTGTGGGGCTGAGGACTTCCTCCATGTCATGTGTGTTGTTGTCCTTGTTCAGCTCATGTCTCTTGACATGACACTTGCAATCAAAGAGTTATGTGCTGTCCTTAATTTTTTGTGGTTGTGTAGGAACATGAAAGAAAAAGGACTTACCCAAAAACCTGTGTAAGGTCACCATATCCAGCTTGAAGTGGTGGATGAGGCCATGGGTGTTGAACAGGTGACACAACAGAGTTACCAGACTGTTCCCTGGGGAGGAATAGGACTCGCTTTATTTTTATTTTTAAAGTAAACACTAGTGAGATTGAACATAAGACTTAATTCTCTGAAATAAGGTTTCTCTGGTACAATAATTCCCTACTTTTGATTTGAAACTATATATACTATGATTTTTTTCTAGGTTTCTCACTATTATATAAACAAAATTAGCTCCTATCTTCTTACACCAGAAGAAAATAAATTATGAAATGAAGGAATTTGTCTAGTGTGTGTGTGTGTGTGTGTGTGTCTGTGTATTCTAAAAATGCACAGTCCCTTGAAATATGCTTTAAGTCACTTCCAATTGACTTTTCATTATAGAGATACTTCAGTCACTAGACTGCTCAACCACAGTATCTTGTTCGTCCTGTGACACTCATCTAAGAGAAGACTGGCTTTGAGATACTTCATAATTCAGGTGAGAAGGGCTGGAAAATTTAAGTTAGAATAAGTAACACTTAAGAGACATTATCTAAGAATAATTATTTTGAGTTTTAATTGAATGGTCAATTTATTTATTATCGAGCTAGGGTCTCATGATTTGTAGTTCAGCTAGCCTCAAATCCATTCCCCAGCAGCCTCAGCTTCTCAAGTGTCACCATGCCTGGCTCACAAGTACTTTTTTTTTTAATAATTAAAAAGCATTCCAGAGCTTATTAAGACTTTGTAATGGGGGCTGGGGAGATGGCTCAGTGGTTAAGAGCACTGACTCCTCTTCCAGAGGACCGGGGTTCAATTCCCAGCACCCACATGGTAGCTCACAACTGTCTGTAATTCCAGTTCCAGGGACTCTAACACCCCCACACATATGCACATAAAATAAGTAATAAATAAATAAATAAATAAATAAATAAATAAATACTTTGCAATGGATCGAGGAGCTGCCCTCACGTCTTCAGTGGGATCTGTGTATTGTCAAAGAACATTCTTTTAGGGTACCAGATTCAGTGGATCTCCACAAATTTCAATGTCTTGGAGCTATTTTAGAACTCTCCAAGTTAGAGATGATGGGTAACACTGCAAACCATCCTTGTCCATAGACATAGAGCTGAAGGTAATCTGGTGGCATTTCACGCTGCTTATAAATGAACTTGAGTGCATCTCACTGTGCGTATGTGGTTCTTTATGCTTCACTTCTGGCTGTGGTGGTGGGTTAATGGCTTGCCAATGAACTGAGGTAAGACCTTGGATGGCTTTATTTTACACTTCTGTCACAGTCATGATTGCGGTTTTTTTTTTTTTTTCAAATACCACTTCAAAAGTTCTTTTATTCATGGTTAATTTCATGTATCAGTACCCATGCCCAGCTGGTCCAACAAAAGCAATGCAACCACTACAGACTTCAGGACTCCACCAATTTCATATATATTTTAGTTAGTTTTTCATAGAGTAAAACTCCATGTTACAATGTTACACTGCATGTCTCTTACAGCACATGGCTTGGCAACTCAAACAGTACTGAGAAAACCATGGGCAATGACTTATTGCACAAATAAGATTGATGATGGTTCGGACCAACATCCACATTAAATGATGCTTTCACTTGCCTAAGTTTATCTACATTTTTTAATAGGTGGAGGAAAGTAGATTTGATTATTTTGTTAAGCAAACCTTTTATAGATATAAAAACATGAAAAGAAGGCAATAGGAGTCCGTAAGTTTTAGCTTCATCCCAAGCTTTTACAGTCTCTCCCTGGCAATTGCTTCCTTCTGATGATGACAAACTTATTTGAGTGATCCCTGCAATGGGCAGACTTCACTCACATTAGAAGCCAAGATAAGCACCTTGCCTGTAAGGGTCAGGACTGGTCCTATGTGCTGCTGTGTGTTCTCTTTTCATTGACTAACAATGAGCGCTCTACATTTGGGCACGACCAAAGTCCTCTGGGAGGGAAGAATGCAATCAGTAGTTTCCTAATTCTTTTGGGATCGAGGGTCAGAAGGAAACCATCCTAACATGCTAAGGTCACACTTGGTCCTCATTCTGCATCTGAATTAATTTTCCCTCCCTGTCCTGTCTTGACCAACTATAGATTTATGAGAGTGGGAAAAGAAGGGGAAAAAAGTGATTTGTCTAAAAATACAATTTGTTTCTCATGAAATGAATCCACTTTATGGTGTGTATTTTAGTGAGAATTCTTTGGGGGGTAACTTACCATTTGTCAGGCGATCAAACAAGAAAATGTCAAAGTCCCACATTCCAACCTTGGAAAGCATATGCTGAGAAGGCAAACAAAGAATAGCGAATCGCATTGAGACTCCAACATTTACTTCTAGACATAGAGATTTAAACAACTAAAACATTGGCAACAGCAACTTACTACTTTATGTACAATGGATTTGGAGTAAACCAGAGTTGACCCTCAGGGGTCAGGCTCTGAGGTTAAAATATGAGCCACTTTTCTTCCTGGTGTTGGATGTTGATTACATCCCTAATGTCTCCAGCCCTCATCTGAAAATGTGGCTGATAATCTGCATCAAAGGGTTGTTTGTAGGCATGGAGAGAGGTGGTGCTATGTACCGCAAGTGCCTGTCACAGTGCTTCTTCACAGGGAGGGAGCATGAGTGTAGGTGTCTGTTAGACCAAGGTATGCACTGAAGGGAAAAGCTTTGTAACATTTTTTTTTCTACTTGTATTTGTGGTGATTGGGATTAAACCCAGGATCTTATGCATTCCAGACAAGCACTTTACCACTGAGTTACAGCCCCAGTTCTTTTAGTAAAATAAATAAATAAATAAATAAATAAATAAATAAATAAATAAATAAATACTAATTGAAAACCATTGCTGAGCACATTCTTTGGCTCAATGTGGACTGCATGTAAAATTAACTGTATAGGAAACTGAAATGTGAGTAGCTTAACATGTTAGATAATTTAAAGACCTACTGTGTCTAATGCAGACTTATTTTTTTTTTTTAATTGAGCATTAAGCCATGTTGAAAATTAAATGTGACTTAAAGGCTGCAGTGGTTGATTCTCTCTGTACTATAGTTCCTCCAATTTCACCCATCTCTCTTTGAGGACACAGTCACTCACACAAGTAGTAACTTGTGATTCTCTCTGCCCCTGAGTGGTTCTGTGTCCTGTGGAGAGTCCATTTCTCAGCCCTCATAATCTATTAAAGAAAGATTATGTCTGTTTGGAGGGAACCTTTACCCAAGTGTTAAAGTCAGACTTAGGCCCTGTCTTCTGACTGGCAGATGTCTTGTATATTATTCTTTCTATATGTCAACATTATCTTTTAAAAATGTGGCTGACAGAGGAGAGAACCCACCATGAGTGCTCTGTTACTGCAGTGTTAGAAGAACTTATTGGTCTCCTTTCAACAAATCAACCAACTATCCACCACCTAGTCAACCAGCTACCAACCATCCATCAACCAACCAACCAACTACCAACCACCAATCAACCAACCACCAATCAACCAAACCAATCACCAACCACCCAACCAAACACCAACCAACTAACCACCAACCAACCAGCCACCAACTACTAACCAGCCACCAACTACTAACCAACCAACCAACCAACCAATTACGAACCAACCAACCATCAACTACCAACCAACCAATCAACCAACTACCAACCAACCATCAACCAACCAATCAGCCAACTACCAACCAACCACCAACACCAACCAACCAACCAATCACCAACCATCTACCAACCAACCACCAATTACCAACCATCCACTAACTACCAACCAGCCACCAACCAACCAATTACCAACCAATCAGTCACCAATACCAACCACCTACCAACCAATAACCAACCAACCAACCAACCAACCACCAACTACCAACCAACAAACCAATCAAACATGAACCATCCACCAACCAACTACCAACCAACCCCAACTACCAGCCACCAACCAAGCAATCAACCAACCACTAACCAACCAACTAACCAACTACCAATCAACCCCAACTACCAACTAACCAATCAACTAACCACCAACTACCAACCAACAACAACCAACTACCATCTACCAACCAACTAACTACCAACTACTAACCAAATAATCAACCAACCACCAACTAGTCAACCAACCACCAATTACCAATCAACCACCAACTACCAGCCAACTAATTTACCAACTAACAACCAACTAGTGATTCATTCAATTTCACCCTTAGGTTGTTGTAAGGTCTAACTAAATTTTATCCTTTTATAGACAGGATATTGGGAGTTTGTTCCTCTGGCACTATCATTGTTCATTTTTTATGGGCATATATGTAGTAATATATCATTGTATGGAGAACCATGTACTATGTAAGCTACAAATTACTACTTTTTTGTTTTTCTTTTCCTTCTTTCTTTCTTCTTTCTTTCTTTCTTTCCTTTTTCTAGACAGGGTTTCTCTGTGTTAGCCTTGGCTGTCCTGGACTCCTTTTGTAGACCAGGCTGGCCTCAAACTCATAGCAATCCACCTGCCTCTGCCTCCTAGAGCGCTGGGATTACAGGTGTGCACCACCATGCCCAGCATAAATCACTACTTTTGAACTCTGTTTAAATGGTAGCAGTTTACCCCTGAAATTTAAGTTTCTTATACAACTAAAGCTAGAAGTAACTTGAAAATCGTTTTTAAACAATCACACAATGAGTTCTACCTCATCAGATCAGTGTAGAGTGAAAATAGTATATTATTCAAAGCTTTTTGAATGAATAAACAACAACAATAGGCTAATATGCTGCTTCAAGAGCCTAATGTAGAGGTAAGAGTTAATAATTACTAGGGGTGTTTTCCGTTGCCATTACACAAGACAATTTAACGGATTTAAAAATTTAGCTACACCCCAATTAGTAGTCTTTCAGGCCAAGACTTTACTTTGTTTAGCATTGTATAAATACATTCTACACACTTAGAAATGAGAAAATAGCTAATGTGTATTTGTCATGAGTATATTAGAACACGAGGATATGCTTTACCTCAGGATTGGGTGTGTAGTTCAGTAGTGGGGAATGCACTTACTTAGCTTGTATAAGCCCTGGGTTCAGTCTCCAGCACCCCACCCCCACCCTACAACTACAGTGACCAAATGTTAAACCTAGAAAATATTTTATTTCCTCTGTGAGGTATGTGGTTCTATCACCTTCATTTTGTGTTTGAGAAAATAAGTCCCGATGCATTAAATAACAAGCCTAAAATCACACTGCCCCTTAGAGGCACAGTAGGGTTTAGACCTAGGTCCTGTTAGCTGGGGCAAAGGCTCTTGGCCACTGCCTGCTGCCTAGAGGTGGCTGGCTTACCCTTGCTTGCCCAAGGTAGTCTTCATCCAGTAGGTGGAGGGGGGCCTGTGGTATAATCCCACGGAGAAGCCTAGATGCGTGGAAGTATCTTTGGAAACTTAACAGTCGTTTCACCTTTTTCTTGGTGCCAATTTCCCCTGAGTGTGTTGTATCTGTGGAAAGTAACCAGAAGCAGAATTTTGTGTTTAAAAGAGGGACCATATATTAATAATTAATAACATATTAAAAATGAGAGACATTTAAAAGATACTTTAAGGGCTAAATTCAGTCGAATATGGCCTATTAACTGAATGTTTGAAATTATTCTAATAAATGAAATAAACAACAAACAAATAAATAAGTGAGCTTCCTGCCCTTTCCTTTGTCCTTTTAGCTCCCATCTTTTGACAGGGTCTTGTAAGTAGCCCAGGCTTGACCTCAAAATTATGATCTTTCTGCTGAGGTTCTTGAGTCCTGGCATAACCACTCATAGCTTGGTGTTTGTACGTATTTTACATATGCTTTGGTTGTTGTTGTTTTTTGAGACAAGGTTTTTCTGTGCAGCCTTGGCTGTCCTGGAACTCACTTTGTAGCCTAGGCTTGACCTCAAAATTATGATCTTTCTGCTGAGGCTCTTGAGTCCTGGGATTGCTGCTCATAGCTTGGTGTTTGTTACATATTTTACATATGCTTTGGTTGTTGTTTGAGACCAGGTTTTTCTGGGTAGCCTTGGCTGCCCTGGACTCACTTTGTAGGCCAGGCTTGCCTCGAACTCACAGCGATCATCCTGCCTCTGCCTCCCCGAGTGCTGGCATTATTATTATTATTATTATTATTATTATTATTATTATTATTATTATTATTAATATAATTTTGGATGACATGAACTATATGAATAATAACTTAACTTGGTTGGTTAATATCTTATCTTATGTTCTCTTCAGATGCTAGAAGGCTGTGAGAAAAATGTTTCCTGTTTTCTTAGGAATATCGCTGACAGAATAATAAAGCAACATTGTCATAGAAATAACCAGCAGTGCTGGGAAGAAGGGAAGCGGATGCACCACGTGCTCTTGTGATCTAGGCAGCGGTGACACTCTTATGCTCATTGTCTTGTGGACCCTGCAGAACTTGATGAGGACATCATGCTAACTGCACTGAAACATGCCGGGTACCAGATATGAATGCTTGCCAAGGTTAGTCTTATCTTAGGTGAAACTCTCGAGTCACTCTAGGGCCACACAAGTGATGTCTTCTGAAAAGTTAGCTGTCAAGTCAGCTTAGGAGCCTAGCAGGAAAAAGTATAGCTGTTAACATAATGTAATTTGTTTTCTTCCATTTCTTCCCCCATCTTCCTATCTCCCCCGTGGCACTCAAAATTACCACTAACGAGAAAAGGAAATCTAGCAGAAACACCGAGCAGTGAGTAACCAACATCTGTAACTCATTACTTGGCCGTACGGAGCGTGGAGAGGCATAGTTCAGGGCCACCAAGATCTGCTGTGCTCTGGAAACACTGCCTGTTTAAAATTACTTGTATTTAGAACCAGTGTAGGCTTCACCCATGGAAAGAGGCAAAGACACACACATGGAGCTAAGCAGAGAATGGCTGAGGCTGTGCTTGTGCTGCATCGGCGTTAAGGAAGCTATCTGTGGGCTCCACTCTGCACGTAACTGTTTCTTTCTGTGAGTTTGTTAAAGTAGAACATGAAGTGAAGGTGCTCACTCATTTATTAAAATAAAAGACTGAGCTGGGCAGTGGTGATACACACCTTTAATCTGAGCACTCAGGAGGCAGGGGCAGGGGCAGGGTGATTTCTATGAGTTTGAGGCCAGCCTGGTTTACAAAGCAAGTCCAGGACAGCCAACGCCACACAGAGAAACCCTGTCTTAAAAAACAAAGAAACAGGGCAGGCGGTTTAATCCCAGCACTCGGGAGGCAGAGGCAGGCAGATCGCTGTGAGTTCGAAGCCAGCTTAGTCTACAAAGTGAGTCCAGGACAGCCAAAGATACACAGAGAAACCCTGTCTCAAAAAACAACCAAACCAAACCAAACCAAACCAACCAAACAAAACAAAACCAAACTAAAAACAAAACAAAAAACCCCAAAACCAAAGAAACAAAATTCCTCCCAAAACAAACAACAACAAACCATAAAACAAACAAACAGCCAACAACACAACAACAACAACAACAACAACAACACCCCAAACCCTGAATACCTTTTATGGGTCGTTCACTGCTCCAGACATTTCAGTGAGTGAAAACGAGACCTCTTAGAATTGATATGGTAAGGGGAGAGTGACAATGCGTAACATGAAAGTGAAGAAATAATAAAAAGTGAAAATAAATGTACTAGGGTAGTAGGTAAAGGGGGATGGTGGTGGTGCGGAGAACAAAGGATCTGGAATTCTGTGTCGTAGGTAGCAGCACTGGCCTAATGAGAAGAAGGTAGAATTTGACCCAGATTAGAGGCGATGAGAGAATAAGCTGAGTAAATTCTTTGGGAAGTACCTTCCAGATACAGAAATGGGATCAAAGAACTATCAGGAGTGGGGACATGCCTAGGATGCTGAAACCTGCAAAGAAAAGAAGGATCAATGTGTGTGAAGAGGAGAGAAAGGGTAGAGCGAAGGATGAACTTTTGGAACAGAGGAGGGCCTGGAAGTGTGCCGCCCTACGTCTGCATATCCAGGCTTGCTGCTCACCAAGCTGGACTGGAGGGAACGGAGCCTAGCTGGGCAGGCTCAATGCAGGATCTCGCTCAGCCGCGAGGGCGCAAGAAACAGCCTTCTCAAGAGCCGGCTTCAGTGAGGCAGCTCATTTAATTGGTGGCCGAGGCGGGGGGGGGGGGGGGGTGGGGGACAAAGGCTATTTAAACCCTTGGGGATTGGGTAGAGGCTTTGGGCTGAGTGTACATCATTGCCTGGAGCTAAGGTGCTGGGAGTGCCTTATTCGTATGAAGAGGAAGTCTGGGTTCATGCAGGCCCTGGGCAGGGAAGGGAGCCACCCTACTCCTGCGGGTCTCAAGATGAGATTTTCAGGGTTTGGACATGTCTTGACCCTACTCTTGATCTATGCCAGCTCCCTGCCCCCACATGAGAGGGCACTGAGATAGTTTAGTCAGGGTTGATGGTTGCTGAGAGGCAGTGGTGGCAGGGAGAGTGTAGAACCTTCAAAGACATTTTAGTTCTATCCGAGACTGGGAGAATGGTCTGCCATTGCCGGAGACAGGGAAGCTGCAGTGGGCGAGCTTTTATGCGGTGAATTTGGATGTCTGTTAGAGACGCGGGTGAAGATGCTCAGTCGGAATAAGCGCATCTAAAGTTAATGGTGCCAGCAGGAACACTGATTCTGAACTGTACACTTGGAAAGCACACATTTCATTGTATGCACACACAGCAACTCCTTATAGCAGTGGATACATTTAGCACTCTGGAAGGACCAGTTATTGGAGCAGGAGAGAAAATGTCCACGTGAACCATGACACACACCGCGCTGGGAAGTGAGACTATGAAACATGATGGGATTGTTTGAAAATGAAAACAGTGGCTTGTGAGATGGAGCAGCGCTGCTTCTGCCAAGTGTGGTGATCTGAGCTGGGTCCCCAGGTCCCACATGGTGGAAGAGAGAACCAACTCCATCAGATGTCTTCTGACCAACACGCGCGTGCATGCGCGCACACACACGTACACACATATACACATATTCGCCCCCACACACCACACATTCAAGCACACCACATGCACATACAAATGCACACACTCACTCGCACACACATACACACACAGATGTGCACACTACATGCATGCACACACATACACAAGTGAACACACACATGCACACACTATAATGACAGGTGGCTTTAAGAGATTATTTTAAGCAAAAGAGAAAAAAATTGAGCTTCAAAATAAATGATGGAAGAATAAATTTCAAACCTCCAACTGAAAAAAAAAAAAAAAGACCTTACAGTGTAGCAGGCAAGTGATTAAGATAACAGAAAGATATTTATGGGTGTGCTGGCCAATAAATGCAGTAAAAAAAATAGAATGGGAAAATTGCCACTTTGCAGCCATCACAGTAATAACTGAACTGGGCAGAATTCTTAATGGCTATTACGATGATTAAGGAAAATTTAAAATGTGTCAGGTAACTGCAGAATACCACAGCATCTTTCTGCTTGTTAATTGGACAGAGTGTTGACTACTTAGTAAAGATGGTGCCTCTTTTACATTCAGCCACAAAAGATGCCTGTTTTTTCTGTCCACTTTGATTTTTATTTAATAAAAAACCTTAAAGTTAATCTTAACTTTTACATTAGTTTTATTTACACACACACACACACACACACACACACACACACACACACGACCACTAAAGGCTTGTGAGTAAAGAAAAAACATTCTGTCCCACAAGTCTTTTACAGAGAGTTTAGTATTATTTTTACTTAGTAGTCCAGTTGGCTTGGAACGCATGCTTGGATTACAGGTGTAAACCAACATGCCCTGCTTTAATTTTCTGCAGGGCACACACAAGATGGCGAGGGGAAGAAAGTAGCACTTTACAACTGCAGAAAAGTAATTTACTCAAATCTATCTCAATTACTTATCAGTTTAGGAACACCCATTCTGTGTTGTGTGAGATAATGAAAACTAAGCCATAAAAATTAAAAGCATAACTGGGAGGGAAAAAAATCATTTAGAAAGCTGCTTGAAAGGAAATTATGGTTTCACACTATAAGCTGCTTTTTGGAAGTACTGAAATGTTTATTTAATTATTGATTAAGTTCTGACATCATTGTTTCCAAAAACAGCTAGTCTTTCTTTTGGTAATCAGGAGTGAGGTATCCGCATTATGGACAGAAATTTAAACGTAGCTGTGTCTTACATAGCTCTCCTAAATTCAGCCTAGAACAATCTAGGGGATCACAACAGTGTTCCTAGGACAAAACACTAGGTTTTTTGATGTTTACATAAGAAGATTAGTTATTTGATGGCGTGCACAGTGGCCCCTGTGCGTCTCTGCTTGGATTTTCTTGTGCTACGGTCCTCATCCTCTCAGCTGCAATAGTCACACTAAGTTGTTCAAGAGTATTCCGTTGCCCAATCTATTTAAGCGCCGGCCCTAGGTGTGGAATTTGTTTTCAGTTCACTTGTTGCTTTATGAATACTACCAGGATGAATATATTAACACTTTTTTTTTTTGCATGACTTTAGCGCTAATTTTAGGGTTGTGGAATTTGTGTTGGCTCTGCCAGTTATGGTAATTTGACAGTTTCACAAGTTGGGTTTGGCTTAATTGCAGACATTTTAGAATCTCTTCTTCATTCCTGAGCACCCCTCCGTAGTGCCCCTCCGTAGCGCCCCTCCGTAGCACCCCTCTGTAGCACCCCTCCGTAGCGCCCCTCCATAGCACCCTTCCGTAGCAGCTTCTTTGGGTGGGGACTGGTCAGCGCGGTGGGAAGAGCTTAAGTGTATGTAACTGTCAACACTGTGTATGCGCCCACATTATGGGCGTCTGCTCTATGTCAACCGTTTCTAGAAGCTGGCTGGTTAACAGCTGGCTCAGGTAGTGATGAAGACAAAGAAAACCTTAGTTAAAGGATCAGAGCTGGACACAAGCACACATGAACATCCAACTGTGTGAACCCAGGATGGACTTCTGAACACTTAACAGACTGAACTCCCTAAAAAATGCGCTAAAATGCCTTCTTCTAAGTATTGCAATAATTATTATCATGGAACTGCTTGCTGAATGAGTTGCCATTCATAGCCTTTCTTATTTTTTTAAAAAGGGATATTTTTTTTTACCATGTCTTGTATCACATAGAGTTAATGTATAGATGGCTGAGTGGATACGTGGCCTGCAACCATTGGATCAAATGCTGCACTTCATGGTCTCTAGGGCAGGATTAGGGTCGGGGCTAGCTTCTCCTTTCTAGGCCTTTATACAGTAGTAGCTGATAGGCCGATGTAAACTAAATCCATTCCATTAGTGTTTGTTAGAATATCACAGTATTTCCCATTAACATTCACAAAATTACAAATTAGTAAAAACAGCATTAACGGCTGATTTAGTTTGGAAACATTTGGTTAGTTTAGAGAAATATCACCACCAATGCCCTTCCTGAATAATGTGCCAGTTTATTATAGTTATTTATTTTGCACATATGCACACACAAACGTGAAGTTAAACGACAGTGTGTGGCCTTATTGTATCTTAGACGTTTCAGGGATTGAACTCGGCTTGTCCGCCTTAGTGGTGAGTGCCTTTCCCCACTGAGCCACCTCACGGTTCCAATAAGCTCATTTTAAAAGATAAGAAAATTAAAAAATTAAGATCGATTTTGAAATAATTTCCCCAATGATCTTCAGAGAGGAAGGTCAGCCCCCTGTGTTTCCTATCCCCATGCTTTGCCTTAACTGAGCCCTGTTCTATGCTCACTTGAGCTCAAATGGCATAGAGTTTACTCTTCCTCACAGGTCTGATGTCCTGATTCGGCTTAAGGTCTAGTGACCAGGTTCTTGTTAGGTTGGTTTTTTGTTTTTTTTTTGTTTTTGTTTTTGTTTTTGTTTTGAATTTTCACAATATCCTGCAAGTTATAGGTGCTTAGTATGTAAAAGGTGAGGGGACCCGGTTGCCTGTCTACTGCATCTTACGTCTCTAAGTTCAAGAGCACTGAACCTTGATGAAACCAGGATGGAATTCCAGTTTTCAGAATGCAACTTTAACATAAATAAGCCAGGTTGATTTCTCTGGTGGTTTGTGTCCTGAAACACCAGGAACAGGTTTACAGTGAAGCCTTCTCTCCTGTTACATGCACAGCGGCGTGGATTCAGGGTCCCTGCAATGCTGGAGCATAAACGCAGGTGTCCACGATTGATCCTTTTCTTGAAGCAGACCCAGGGTTTGAGGATTGAGATGATATAGATTATTAACATGCAGTTGCCCTGCAGAACCAATTTCTTAAATAGGCTACATTAAAAAAATAAAAGAGGAACAAAAATCTAAAGAGAGTGTGTGCAGAAAACAGCATAGATGGATTCCCAGAACTTACACTGTGGACTCCTCTTTGCTGAGGAACTAAAGACGTTATCTCAGAATGAGACCTCTCTCAGTGAGAATTTGTAAACACACTGGTTCATTTTCAGGTAAGGAAGTCTCGTGGACGCAATGATTGCTGCATTGGAGTCTTTCCTTCCCAAGTTTTGCAACTCTAGACATTAGTTTCCAGTCATTCATTAAAAAAAGAAGCTTCCACATAAATCTTTAAAAATAAAATATGACATGTCTGTCTCTCCAGCCTTTCAGAAGTCAGCAGGAGTCACAAATGGCTATATCTGAGTATTTTTCCCTGTGTATTCTCTGAGAGTCAGAAAATGGTGGATAGAGACATAAATATAGAAGATCAAATGTGGAACATTTTCTCATATGGGTGGACATATTCTTAGGGCAAAGCCATTATCGATGGCTTTTGAGATCTTGAGCAATTTTTAATGGAGAAAAATGCAAACCAAATTTATTTGCATTGAGAGCATTTGAAGGGCTCAGGTTTTTAACAACAACAACAACAACAACATTAAGGAAACCAGCTGTGAATAAAGAGGCAAAGATTCATAACGAAAACACCATTGCAACACTAATGAAGACATACATAGACATACAGCAGGGAAAAGAGGAGAGCAAAACAGAATGCTAAACCGGAATAAGGTACACTGTCACTTTAAAACTTGAAGTAAGGAATAGATTCAAGTTTAAAAGATCTAAGATGCTTTTTTTTAAGTTCCCCCAACTCAGGTCTTGAATAGAATGTATTCAAGCTCTGTGTGACATTATCTCTTCTGCGTACAAAATCAACTCACTTGATGGCTGTCACTAAGAGAAGCACCTATTTCACAGTCATGGAACGGGATGTGGAAGAGGAGCAGGAGGAGGAGGAGGAGGAGGAGGAGGAGGGGGGACGAGGAGGGGGGGAAGCAGGAGGAGGAGGGGGAGGAGCAGGAGGAGGGGGAGGAGGAGGGGGAAGAGGAGCAGCAGCAGCAGGAGGAGGAGTAGCAGAAGGAGGAGGAGCAAGAGGAGGAAGGGGAGGAGCAGGGGAGTAGCAGGCAGAGCAGAGCCTTTCACAAGACAGGGTAAAGTGTTTCTCTGGACCTAACTTTTTAACACTTAGTTTCTGTACAGTTGCTGTTTTTCTCTTATGTTCCTGACAATGGTGGGCTTCCTCTCCACTTGACAGCATCCACACCTGCTGTGCTCACTCGCTGAAGAGGGTGAGATGCTCTGCCTCCCTCAGCCACACAAGACAGTGCTGTTTTTAGCCTATTATTTTGGCCTACCATAAAGACCCATCATAACCCATGTAGTGTGAGTCTCCAACTTCCAGGGTCAGGAATGGCTGGGAAATTATTGGTTGCTTTTTGTAGGAGGGAAACGATCTTCAAAAGTAAGCTCTTAAGACTGCTTTGGGCAATAGGAAAGTTTTTTTTTGTTTTTTGTTTTTATCTCAGTTTGAATAAAATTTAAATGAATTTGTAGGAAGCAGATCAAATTTCCTCTGTCCCGAGGAAAAACTCCTTGCCAGGCACAGTGTGGTTTTTCAGAACCCTTAGCTTCTGAGTTTGAAATGTTTAGTGAATCCAGAAAGTTTTGAGGGTGAGGGTTTGTGGTAAGTGAATTGAGGTGACTACGCTTTCAGTGAATTCTGCATCTCCTGAGGCTAAACGCTGCGGCAGTGACTCTTTATTCTCATGTATGTTAAACGATCACGGTGTGTTATCTGGAGATGTGTGTCAGGACTGTAAGTTTCACTACCAAAATTCCGAGCATGTGACATAAGGCACCTCTGCCTTCACTCTGTAACTTCATCCCCCACCAACACATCCCAGAATACTCAACCAACCCTAACCCTCTAGCTGTCCTCTCTAGCCCACCTCACCTTCCACTGACACAGCTCCTACCATGTCAGCCCTCTCTGCCAAATCCTTCAGTGGCCCCCTAATGTCCACCTTATTCAGCTGTTACTCCTTGCATTGGCCCTCGTGGCTGTCCACACTGCAGTCCTCTGCACAATAGCCAACCTCCTGATCACTCTTGCTTCTGTTGGTGCTCTTCCCCAGAGTCTTCTGCCTGAATGCTGTCTCAGCAGCCCTCTACCCTGGACCAGGCCACTCAAGTCACCTCCTGACCCTCTAGCCAGGTGTGTTCAGTTGTCTCTGTGAACCTCATATTTCCCAGTTAGTACTGTAGTTACTTACTTAGCTTAAAGGCAAATGTTCAACCCTTTTGAGAGACCTGGTAGACAGGACTGTGTTTTGCTTATTGTAGAGTCTGGTTTAAAAAGTCTTTATTTCAGGTGCACGTGCATACACACATGCACACACACACATATAGAGAGGGGGGGGGAGACAGGTGGGGGGGACCCATGCATCCCTCCAGGTCTGACCACTTGAGTTCAATCCCTAGAGCCCACATGAAGGAAACAACTGGCTGTCACAGGTTGTCCTCTGACCTCTACACATGACCTGTGTCATGAAAACACACACACACACACACACACACACACACACACACACACACACACACACAAATTCGAGTTAAAGAAACCAGAAAGTCTATTTAACAGGAGGAAGGAAGGCATGAGGAGCTCACTGACTGAGATCCATCTCCTTTGAACTAGCAGAGCACGCACTTGCTGGCTACACAGGCTACAGTAAAGCAGTTAGATGGAATTTACTGTGGAAAGTAGGTTAGACGCATGTATCCAGTCCAGCACTCACACAGGCAAGTCCTCAGGCAGAAGAACCCGAATGTCTCCTTCCTTTCTGAAGCTCATGGATTTTCTGACATGACCATAAGTCCATTTCTCTGAATGATTGCAGATCATCTTTACCCATGAGCAGTGGCCTGGGTGGGAACTTTTATCTCTACAACTTCGAAGAAAATAACACCTTCATCTTCTCTTTGTAAAGGAAGGGCATTTGTAAGCTAGTTCCTTTTCTTTTGTAGGCTTCAAAGGTTGCTTCAATTCCATTTCATTTGGGTGGATCTTCTGAGTTAAATCTGAATGTAGTTGAGTTTAATTATTTGCACCTAAATACCCAGGCTCAGGCCAGCAGAGAACTCCAGGTGGCTAGTTGGGCCTTCAGATTGGCCCTTGATGGCCCACGGCTCCATGTGGGTAATAGTGACGCCGTTGTGGCTACATCTACAGCTCCTCGTGTTACACATGGACGAGGAACGATATTAGCGGTGTGCAAAGCTGTATGCCCTCACACTGAACTGGATCAGAGAGAAGAAAGACATTTTTTCTGTGGCTGTTCTGAGTCCATCTGCATGAAAAACAGACCCAAAGGCATGGCAGGTGTGCTCGATCCAGAGCGCAAGTCCGAGCACAGCACAAACAGTAAGTACTTGCGGATGATGGAACACAGAAACATGGGGAGTTCGGAAGATGGCTCCTTACGGCTTCATCAGAGCAGATTCTGAAGCCAGCGTTAACAACCATGCTTACGGATGGGTTTGGGAAGGGTCACTCATTTACCCCAGGCTCCCAGCAGATGAGTAGCAGGGCAGGGATTTGAACCTGGGTCTGCCTGATCCTGAGGGTGAGGCTGTGTTCATTAGATTCCATACTTTACAGGAAGCGGGCAAACTGTCGGGCATGTGCGGCAGTGTTGCGCGGGATCCTATTTTCTCTGGGGCACAGTTAGTGATAGATCGGGACTTAAACGATTTCAAATTTATTGCCTGTAAAAGTGTGTGGAAACGTAAACAGACGCACAAACAAGACGCGGAGCGGTAGCTGTTGCGGGTGGGCGAGGTGGTAGTGAGACCATGGGAATGGGGAATTACTGTGCGGGGGGCTTAGAGTTCGCCTCACAAGGTGAAGGAATCCTGGAGAGCTGCTGTACAATACTGAATTTACAGTGAAAACTCTATTCTGTACACTTAAACAAACCCTTACGCCGCTATATAAAAGCATTGTAAAACAAAGGCAATGAAGAAAACATCAGCGTAGCTCAGGAACGGGTGTTTAAAAACCAACAAAGACTCAAAGGCTGAAGATGAATTGGTGTCGTTGAGCAGGAATGTTGGAGTGAGGGACAGTGTGATGCTAACCCATACAGCCAGAGAAATAACCTCATGGCACAAATTAGAAGTGATTCTATGCATATAACTTTTGCATTTCACTAAATGCACAAATGTAATATCAGGGAATAAGTAATAAATCACTTGTGGGTTTTAAAATTGAAAACACATGTCTTATGGACACTGACTTAATGCGATTTGATTATTATGTTGTTACCCAGAGAGAGTCACAGATGCTGGTTAGTGCCTTCAGCTTTGGACAAGACAGATTTGCTGTGTATAGAGGGCAGAGCAGCTGCTGAGGAGAGGGGATGTGCTCAGGCAGACAGGCCGCTCCAAATAAAACTGCCAGGGTGTACACGGGCCTCTGCCTCAACCGGCGTGAAGCTCCAGCATTTCTTCTTCCCTTTCCCTCTAGGAAGCATGCCTTTTATACACTGTCTTCATATTTCTAACTAGTTTTATAGTATCTAAGCAACATTCCGACACTCTTTGGGAGCTCCACAGGAGGGCCTCAGAAACACTTGTGATCTGTGAGTTGACTGTTCTCAGCTCCACCCACAAACATCCACTGAGCACTCACTCTGGAGGACTGAAGTCTTGAATACACAGACTGTGGGTGCTGGGAATTGAACTCAGGACCTCTGGAAGAGCAGTGAGCGCTATCAACCTCTGAGCTGTCTCTCTGTCTCTAGTTTTCTTTCTTTTCTTTTCCCTCCTTCCTTCTTCTTCCTCCTCCTCCTTCTCTTCTTCTTCTTCTTCTTCGTCTACAGTTGCACATAGCCCAGGCTAGCCCCTAACTTACTGAGTAGTCAAGGATGACCTTGAACTTCTAATTCTCTTGTCTCTAACCTCTCAAGTGCTGGGATTACAGGTGCACAATATACCTGATCCCATTAGCTATTGTATGTTTTAATATACTTAGTTTATATATTTTATATATTTGGAAATGCATGTATTACCTTTAATGGAAACAGAGTCTACTGTGTAGATCTGGCTGGTCACTATGTTGACCAAGGTGCCCCTGAAATTCCTCTGCAAATTTAAAGGCACGCGTCGCCATGACTTGCTATACATCTGTATGAAGGTCTCACTATGTAGCTTTGACCAGCTGAGAACTCACTCTCTAGGCCAGGCTGGCCTTGAACTCAGAGAGATCCAGTTGCCTCCTTCCCTCAGGTACTGGAATTAAGGTCTGTGCCAACAGGCCATCTATTTTAGTGTTCTCTATTTTAGTGATAAGTTTTCGGGTGAAATTGAGACATAGAGGTAAAATCATCACTCGGATGAGCTGCACATGACGCAGTTTGATTTGCACATACATGCTGAGCAGAATTTCAAATGAGTTAAAATCAGTCTGTCCAAGTGCCAGGCCTTGAAAGCAGCACCCGCCTACTTTTCAGCACCCCAGAGAGCACCTCTCACTTGTGACAAGGGGCAGTCTGCCCTCTTGGTGACCTTACGTGGTTGACAAGCTTCGTTTTGCTGGAGAATGAAGACTGAGGCCTGTGAGAGTTGGAGGCCATCCAGATCTGTCCTTTAAAATGTCAGAGGTGTCACAATAGGGAGCAAAGGTCAGAAGTACAGTTAAGTTCAAGGCTATCCACCTTGGAAAGCTTTCATGACTTCTTTGTCTTGCACATAGGGCTCTGAATGTTGTGCTTGGAAATTTCTCAGTGTGACTTGGTCAAGAGCCACTTGATATCACTCCAGGAACCTGATTCTCAGAGCAGTGCCATCAAAACGTGTAGCTCCAGGAAACTTAGGTCATTTAAAATGTATGTGATTGTCACTTGGCCTGATGTCTCGTCATAGTGATTGTCAGGTTTATTAAAAATATTTACTTTAAGGATACTTACTCTTTACCAACTTTAAGTCAAAAGAGAAACTTAATGATGTGTTATAACAGCAAAACTTCTATATAATAGTGAAAGAATATCATAATAAAAATTTGAAGCTCCTTAAAGATACTTTAAACTCAAAAGCCATCAATGATAAGTAAAAATGGCAAAGTGGCTCCTTCAGACATTAGATAGTAATGAATAGTTTAAGACACAAATAAACTCCAGTGCTGTTGGGATTTATGGGTTCAGTGTAGGAGGGCATTACTCCCCGGGAGGCATTTGAGGAGTGTTGGGGAGCATTTTTGTTTGTCAAAATGATGGAAAGGGGCAGAATGGGATTTAGTGGAAGGATGCCTGGCTCTGAGCTTCTGTTTTACCCATAAGCTGGATGTTTTTGCTTTCTTCAGCAGGGCATCCTCCTTTTTTCAGGAACGTAATCCCTATTGCAAGTTAAGTCAGTGTAGTTTTAGCAGGGGGAGAGCAGGAACAGGGCATGTGGGACAGACTTTTTCAGGCATTGCTATCCAGTTTAGGAGATGGTCCTGGCCAGACTGCCATGATCTTTAACTGGGTTTCCACTGTGGGGCGTATACTGATCTGCTTAAGGGCTTCCACCTTCCCAGGGCTGCTGTATGGGGGCATAACACGTGCCCTCTTCACCATGGTGTGTTCAAGCACTTGCATATTAAGACTATTTTTTTCATTCTTGCTTTATAACACAGTTAAAGTTTTATGATTTTTTTTTTTTTTTAAAAACTCAGGTGAGTAAGTAGGCTACCGACTTCCTTAAAAGGTAGCAAAGGAGACGTTATAAAATGTGCACAGCAAGGAGGGGCTGAGTATGAGAAAAGGAGCTGCTACTGTGCCAGGTAAACCTAGATGCTAAACCCTTGCAGCGATCCTGTCTGAGCCACGTGAAGACCCTTGGAGAACAAACATTTGTCCTGAGCCTCACAGGTCCAGCCAGGAATCAGGATTAAAAAGCATTTACTTATCTTTGTTTTTATGTATAGTGGTTTGGCGGCCTACATGCATGTCTGTTCACCGTATGTGTATCTGGCGCCTCCCAGAGGACTGGGGTTTAGTTCCCAGCACTGACGCAGCAGCTTAAAAATCTATAACTCTAGTTCCAGGGGATCCAATGCCCTCTTCTGGCCAGTGTGAGGACTTGGTGTGCATAAGTGTGCAGATAAATGTTCACTACTCTCAAGCGTTTTAACCTAATTCATACACTAGCCTCTTTCATGTCCTTCCTTGTGTTTGTTTACATCATTACATATTTGGCATCACTCTTTAAGTCCAATAGATTATTATCATACATGTATTAATTGCTATTTATGTGTCTTTTTAAATTTGGTGTCAACAAAACAGACGTTTCCAGTATACAGTAAGGTAAATGTGTACAGACTAAAGCAAAATTAGAAAAGGTTGTTTGTGTATCAAAACTATCATCTTTTTACCCCTTGTGTAATGGTGCTATAAAGATTTCAAGGGTAGAAAAATAAGACTTAAAGGATGGAGAATTTTATAGCAGCACTCTTTAATTGTTCGTGTTCTTTGAAGACCAGGCATTTTCCTTTTACCAAAACGCATTCTCCAAAAAACTTTGTTCTTTTTTTTTTTTTTTTTTAAGTGGCAGTGTCTTCCTATTAAGTTCAGGCTGGTCTGGAACACATTGCATAGCTCTGTCTGGCCCTGGCCTCAGTCTCCCAAATGCTAAGACTGAAGGTAGGTACCACCATAGCTGGCTTTCATAGTGTACCCAAAGCACTTGATTTAGTAAAAAATACAAATGATTTGGAGGTAGAACAGCGTATATCTCATATAGCTCCTATGCCACTGGATATTGATTTCTCCATGAAGATACTTGCTGTGCTGTGAATGTGATTTTTATGGTTGGATAAGGGATTGGGTATGGTGTATTCTCCAAGAGGTAATATGTTGGATGCTGGTGGTTTTAGGTTATGAGACCTTTAAGGGGTAGGTCTTATTGGGAGACTATTCGGTCATTGAAGACCCTTGGAAAAGATCAGGATGGCTCCTTCTTGGTCCTCTGTTTGTTTTTAAGTAGTCTACATAGGCCTTGAACTTGCTGTGCATCCAAGGATGGTTTCGAACTTCCAATCTCCCCGCCTGCACCTTCACTTCCACAGGCCTTCACATATCTGAGGCGCGCCCTCCAACCCTTCAGGCGGTTTCTGCGGGACTCCGGTGAGAGAACAAGGCTGGCCTCTCCAGCCTCCGCCATTGCTCTGCTGCAGGCCCTACCCTCACACCCATTCCTGCTGTGATGCTTTGTATTATCCACCAAAGATAATGCGGGATTCACTAGATCTGAGCGCAGGCTGCTCATGACCTTGAGTCTCTAAAATGGAGACGGATAAACTTCCTTTTCTTATAAAGTACCCAGCCTGAGTTACTTTGTGAAAGCAATGAAAGACAGAAAAGAAGATACACAGGATGATCTCATCTTTGGAGAACTTCTTGTAACAGGGCAAACTCTCCAAGCACTATTGCCACCATGTGCACACCATTTTAGGAGGAAGAGAATATGTCATTCATAATGACAAATCCTTTGAACGAGCATTTTGAACAATTTGTTCGTTTGTGCAATAAATATTTTGTCCAGTCCCTACTATGTACAAAGTATTGCTCTGTGCACTTTAATAGAACAGGGAATGAAATGGAACAGCCTTGTTGGTGGAAGTGATCCTTAATTGGAATGATATAAAATGAAAGCAAAACTGATACCCACTCATCGAGAAGGACATACATGGGCAGACAGCATTGAATCCCACACCGGTTAGATGGCTACAGCTTAGCATTGTGGGATATGCTCACTGGATTTCTGCCACCCCCCCCCCCCCCCCGCACTTGGCATGCATTTTCTATAGTGGCATAGCTTGGCTGTGCCTAGGTCTGTGTAGCTTTCCCAACAACGCATTGTCCTCTGCATGCTCTTCTCAGCCCTGTTGAAAGTTTCTTCCCTGATGTAAGCAGTAAAGTTGAAGAATT
This sequence comes from Acomys russatus, assembly GCF_903995435.1. Lineage (NCBI taxonomy): Eukaryota > Metazoa > Chordata > Mammalia > Rodentia > Muridae > Acomys > Acomys russatus. The sequence continues at coordinate 33,018,548 of NC_067157.1, read as the reverse complement.
TTCTTTTAACTTTTCAACCCAAGATTTCATTTCTCTTATATAACTTACATTGTCCTTAAGTCACACCCGAGCTGTTCTTTGCCATCATCTATGCCATAAATACTGTTGATAAGCGGATACTGGGGGCCTCTTACTTGTTACTTAAAGGAGCACAGGTATTCATTTATTAATAGTCTCTATTAAGGCATTTCAGATGATCTTAAAAGGTGATTTAAGGTGTCAAGAGATGCTCAATAGAGGGGTCAAAAACTATTCTAAAAGAATCATTGTCACAAGACTGTGGTGACACATCTTATTATTAACCCCACATCGTGGGCGTTTCTTACAGATGCAGCTTAGTGTTAGGTGAGAGTCACTGTGTTCTTCAGTCATTCCCAAAGACCTGAGGTAAGAGCCACTGTTCTAGACGGTTCTCAAAATCTCAGGTGGCCCCCACCGGCCTTTCTCAGCCCAGCGAATGGAAATTTTAATAACAAGAAAGCTCAGTTCTTTACAAAGTTTGTTTTGAGGCTCCGGCTAACAATGACTGCTGCCTAAAAGAATTCACTCGGGGCTGGAGAGATGGCTCAGAGGTTAAGGACACTGACTGCTCCTCCAGAGGTTCTGAGTTCAATTCCCAGCAACCACAGGGTGGCTCACAACCATCTATAATGTGATCTGATGCCTTCTGGCATTCAGGTGTACATGCAGGCAGAGCACTCTATACATAATAATAAATAAATCTTAAAAAAACAAAAACAAAAACAAGAATTCACTTGGAACTACTTGACTGGGCGAAGTAATGAGTCACCCCAAAAAAACCGAGTTATGCCCCAAATAGCTCTTTTCTTTGGTTAGGAGTTTTTTGCTGTAATTCTTCAAGACAAGTTTTCCACATTTGGCAATTCTCAATTAAGAGGACATTCAACCGACTAAAATTTCCCCATGTTTCAATATAGTAAGCAAATCTCATTTTAAAAAGACATTTCCTGCTCAGGTGTCTTAATTAATCATATAATTAATTATATAAATGATTTTTTTTTACATGACTGTTAAGAAGGCCAGAGAGGTGGCTCAGCAGTTAAGCACAGTTGCTGGGACATCATGCGCTGGCATCTTAGCACCCGGGTATCGAGCCTTCTCTTCTGAGAGAGGCTGTAACTCCAGCCCCAAGGGAGTCAACACTCTCTTCTGGCGTCCACATCCACCTACACATGTGCACACGCACTCACACAGGTAAGTAACAAACAAACAAACAATATTCTTGCAACAATACAAAGACTAGCGCTGGCATTTTGGAGACCTGGCATTGGCTCTCAGTGATTTCTGTAGTGAGGAGGGGTAACCCCCATGGAGAGAACTCCCTTTAAAACAAACAGCTCTGCCCTTCCTTTCTGCTGCCAGAGTTAAGCACTAACAACCATGCCTGACACACGGTAGGTACTCAGCAAAACTTCACTGAGGTGGCATGAGGACCTGAGCTACATCCCAAGCATCCATGCAAAACAGGGAGCCGTGGTGTTGGACCTAAAATCCCCGGTCATGGAGAAGTGTGGATCGAAAGATCCCTGGGGCTTGTGAATTGGGAAGCTCCAGCTGCAAGGTGAAGAATGACACACGCACACACACACACACACACACACACACATACACACAACATGTGTGTACACACACATGCACACCACTGAGTGAACAAATGAATAAAGAATAGCCTATCTCAACAACAGAGGAGGCAGCAGGATGCTGCCGTACAGGGTAAGGGTGGAGCAGATGCCCCGAAGAGTCTTATTGTGAGGTTTTGCCAACCAGCTCTGATCTACAAACTCAGATGGCCTTTGGCACTCAGGGACTTCACCGCCTCTGGTTTCAATTCAGGACTAGAAGAATTAATGTTATTAACACTGCAAAGGGAATAAATAGGGCTTTGCCTATTAAAGTATTTAGCCCACAGAACGCTATCCGTAAGTATCAGCTAATGTTAGAGGCACAGTTCACAATTATTAATATATAATTGCACAATTATAATTGTGCTAATAATGAATTAAGACCCTATAGTTTCCTTTAAAATTAAAAAAAAAATTTAATTTATTATCCTCACGTGTGTATGTACGTGGGCGTGTGTGCATGAGAGGTGAGAGAACAACTTTCAGAAGCAGCGTCTCTCCTTTTACCTTGTGTCTGGGGTCACATCCAGGCCGCCAGGCTTGAGCAGCGAGTGATTTTACCTGTGGAGTCCTCTTGTCAGTCTGGCATCCTAGACTTTCTATGAAACCTTTGAGACTGAACGTGTCAGGGCCTTTCTGTAGGTTTTATAAAGGACATTTCTAAAAACATCTTGCTCTTAGGATGGGAAGTTGTTGGGGTGGGGTGTTGAAGTATTTTTATAGTGTATGCAGAAATAACTGACTGTTACTTACTTTTAATATTAAGTAGAAGTAATGTTAAATTCTCTGTAAAAAACACAAGGGACATAATATTTTTCATTACTACTAAGCCTTTAGTGACTGGTGTATGCATGTGTGTGTGTGTCTGTGTGTCTGTCTGTCTGTGCATGCATGTGCCCATGTATGTGTGTATTGAGCTAGCGGTTGACACTGGATGTCTTTGCTATGGCTCAGCATGTTGTCATTAAAGCAGCGGTCTCTCACTGAGCCCAGGCCATACCATTTGGCTGGACTGGGTGACTCCTTAGCACTATGTTCCGGACGTGTAAGCGCACACTTGGTTCTTAGGCGAGGACTGCAGCTCTGAGCTGAGCCTCCGCACTTGCTCCATGGGGACACTTGGGCAGAGCCATCTCCCACACCCATTTCTAAGAAGGAAACAAGGGAATGGCATTCTGGAAGGTACTTGATCTGGTTCTAACCATCTGCCTATCCTGCCAAAACCTTTAGTCTGATTTTACATCAATTTTCTTCCCTTCATGCCAACCCTTCACCTTCATCTTGGTTGCACTATGTCTGAAATCTAGGGCCTGGGGGCACATTTACCCTTTGAAGGAACCAAAAACTCCCTTACTTTCTTGTCTGAACTTTGAAAACAGCTTAAAAAACAAACAAACAAACAAAAAAAAAACCGAAACCCTAATTAAAAAATTCCGTCATTGTCCTAGTGCCTCTCTCTCCACAGGGCCACTCATCACGACATCCAGGGCTTTAGTGAGCTGAGCACCCGACCTTTGCTCTTTGTGTTGTTGTTGTTGTTGATTTGCTGGCTCCTACAGCTCACAGTCTGGCGCACAGTACTGCTCAATAAATGTGAATCTCTTCTCCTGAGGAAAGGAGAAGATCCCGTGTCTTTTAAAATGGAGATTGTTTTGAAGAGAGTTTGTTTCCTAATTTTTTTTTTCTTAAACCAAGAAATTGTTTCAAAAGATAGAAGATTTGGAATATAAAATGAACGAGCGACAAGGGAAATGAGCAGGTGGGTTGTCACGTGGGAGGGACCGGTGCGGAAGGAAGAGGCATGCGTGGGACTGTAGACGCGGAAGAGGCGCGCAGGTTTGCGACCATGTAAAGGTCAGGATGCCCTACTTGCTCAACGTCTTGTTGCCTTTTGAGAGAAAAGCCACTAGAACCGTAGGTTCCAGAACTACAGGTTCCCCAGTGAGGAAAGCAACAAGTGATATATCCCAGCCTCCGTCTAGGAGTGAGCCGACAGCAGCTACGGCTGCCTTCCCATGCCACGTTCCCAGTTGCCCGTGGGATGTGCTAGGTATGCAGAGGCTCAGACACCCGGACGCAGGCGAGACCTCTCCCCCTTGCTGCGGACGCAGGCGAGACCTCTCCCCCTTGCTGCAGACGCAGGCGAGACCTCTCCCCCTTGCTGCGGACGCAGGCGAGACCTCTCCCCCTTGCTGCCTGTTCTTCACAGGTCCTGTGACCTATGGGGCCTGCACGAGTCCCAGTGATACATCACTTCTCCTGTAGTTCTGTATTGCAGTGAGAGACAGTGAGAGTGTTGGGGAGGCAGGAGGAGTGCCGGGATTGTCTCTGCTGGCCTCCCAGTGAGGAAAACACTGAATGCGCAGAAGAGACTCTGCTCACAAAAGTGGGGCCAGGTCCCCACATGGTTGCTGGAATTACTATGTTTGGAGTACCTTGTACACTTCTGATGACTCGCTGCTGGTGGCCAGCTGTATCTGGGTACCATTAAGAAATACTGCCACATATTCCTGACCACTACACTCGGTGGCTTCTCCTGACTGTCCCATGTCTATCACTCTCCTGACTGTCCCATGTCTGGCACTCTGCCTGACTGTCCCATGTCTGGCACTCTCCTGACTGTCCCATGTCTATCACTCTCTTGATTGTCCCATGTCTATCACTCTGCCTGACTGTCCCATGTCTATCACTGCCTGGCTGTCCCATGTCTGGCACTCTGCCTGACTGTCCCATGTCTGGCACTCTGCCTGACTGTCCCATGTCTATAACTCTGCTTGACTGTCCCATGTCTATCACTCTCTTGTCTGTCCCATGTCTATCACTCTGCCTGACTGTCCCATGTCTGTCACTCTGCCTCATTGTCCCATGTCTGTCACTCTGCCTGACTGTCCCATGTCTAGCACTCTGCCTGACTCTCCCCTGTCTGGCACTCTGCTCGACTCATGTCTTCAGCCAGAAGGTAGTAGTCATTGCTTCTATAAATTTCTCGCCTTCTTGTACAAAACATACAGAACTCCCTTTGCCACATCTGTCTTCCCTTCCTCCTACTTGTTGGGTTAGAGGACCTGCCTCCCCCCACCTCCTGGGCCCCTGTCCTCCTCCATCTGCTGAAGATGCTTCACGCTGCACCACAGCCTTCCTTTCCTGTTTACTCCATACTTCCTTCTCAGTCTGTTCCTTCTCACTATGACATCACTTTTGCAATTGTCACTCTGCTGTGTTATTTATAGACAAAGTCTTGGAAAGAGATGTGCCTGGTGTTGTAAGGTGACAAACAAATACATGTGAAGGGAAAGGAAAATGGGGAAAGGGCTAATAAATCACTTTCTTCTATAGAAGCCAGGGGCTTTCTATTGGTGCATGCTGTCAATGCTCCTAAACACTCTTTTGTATAGTAATAAAAGGAATACTAGGAGCCTATGCTTTTTGAGAAATTGGATGGTGACAGATGCTGTCTTTGGTCTTCATATATGCTGCCTCAGACAGTAAACTCAAGGTGGGTTTTGTAGGCATTTGCTACCTGTGCCTCATAAACTCTATGACCCACAGGGCACAGACGGACACGAGGTCAGGGAAGTTCGCCGGCATTGCTGTCTGTGTTGCCAGGGGAGATGTGGGAGGGATGTCAGGCCTATCTCTGTTGGCCCCACAGTGAGGAAGGAGCATGGCTTCCTGTGTCCCCTTCCTAACCGTGGGGCTGGAACACAGAAGGAAGGAGGTTCAGGACTGCTTAGGCCATACAGCCACCACTGCCAGCACCCGCCCCTGACACCAAGGGAATCCCAGCTTTATCTTTTCTCTTTGTAAATGGTAAAAACCCATTTGATGTCTTTAGGTTAGAGCTCACATAAAGGGCTCGCTGTGGCTGCCTGCGTGGGGAGACAAGATGCCAAACAGCTGGGTCTTAACTCTTTCACTCTCCACCTGTTCTTTAGTGGGTTTTGTTTTTGCATGTTTTCTTGCTCTCTAAATGGGAAAGTAGGGACAATGGTGTGCAGTGTTTTTGTTCAGAAGCTTGATCCAGTGCAAGGGGATGCTTGAATGTGTGAGAACTTGACTCCGTGCTCCTTGGAATGAATTTCGCCTTTAAGTGACGAGCTGTCTTTGCAGAGTGGTATCCATAATTCCTTCCTAGCAAATCTTGACTTCATCTTGAATATAAAAGTTCAAATTTGGACAACCATCCTACTTTTCTGTTCAATATATTTTTATAGCTGTAATCCCAGCACCCAGGAGGCTAAGGCAGGAGGATTGTCTATGTGGCTAGCTTGGATTATAAAGTAAAACTCTGTTTCAGATGGATAAAGAAACAGAACAATTTTATACACATTTCACAAAACATAGCTTATGATAGTCACCCTACCTTATGCTCATCAGCTTGCCAAGGTGGCTGCTACTAGTATTTTCTGGCTTAGTGTAGTAATTTCAATTTCTCCATTGTGATATTACTTTGTTTGATAATATATATATTGATAATTGATAATATAATATATATATATTAGATATTGAACATTTAAAGATATAATATTTCTTTCTCTCTCTCTTTTTGTCTCTCTCTCTCTCCCCTCATTGATCTATCTCAACATCCAAGTATACCACTCTTGGGCACATACCCAAAGGACATTTCATCCTACCACAGAGACAACCATGTTCAGAGCTGCTATTCATAATAGCCAGAAATTAGGAACAGCCTGGATGTCCCTCAACATGAGAATGGATTTTTTAAAAAGTGGTCCATTTACACAGTGGAATATTAGTTAGCCATTAAAGAATATAAAATCATGAAGTTATCAGGTAAATGGATGAAATGAGGAAAAAAATCATCCTGAGTAAAGGTAACCCAGACCCAGAAGGACAAAAGTGTTATGTATTAGTTTATATATAGATCTTAGCTGTTAAGTCGATGATGACCAAACTATGATTTATAGAGCCAAGGGTTTAGGTGGAGAGTAAGGGACTAGGTGAGGGGCAGACAGATCTCCTAGGAAAGGCAAATAAAAGAGACAGTTATGGCTTGTGTGTGTGTGGGGGGGGGCAGAGTGGTTAGAACAGGAGGATAAAGTGGGAAGAGGGAGAGAAGAGGAGGGCAAGAAAACAATATGGAAAGAGACAGCTAAAATTAAGAGCAATTGGAGGGGTAATATGAAAACCTAATTAAATAGAAGCTTCATAAAATACATATATGAAGGCAATCTAATTGAAATTGCCAAATATTGGGCGAGATGGAGGCCCAACTAAATATCTGGGATTGGGTTACATCTAATTGAGTCACTGCCCAAAGGGGTCCCATGGGAACCCCCAAACAACCCAGGCCGTTGCCAATACTAGGTTGCTTCCCACAAATGTATGGTAGGGCCTCATTGCTGAAGACAGCATCTAGACAACTCACTGAACATGGAGAAGGTGGGTTGGTGCCTACACAGAGCCTTCATCCCCTCTGGGCAAGCATCTGTGCTACAGGAAGATGTTCTACATGCTACCAAAGGAGAAATACAGACGACAACCTAGCCACAGACTCTCTGACCTATAAAGGTGTCCTGCCTGTAAGACATGCTGGTGCAATGGGCGGGGGGGTGGAGGGGTGCATCCAGTATCTGAGTTGACCTGAGGCCCATTCTACAAGATGGAACCCATATTCCACACTGCTTGGGTGCTCAAAAATCTGAGACTAGATAGCCCAGAGACCTAGGGTAAAACCAAATACTACTTAAAGAAAAGAAAGTAGCAATAAAATGACTCCTAATGATAGTCTCCTATAGTCATAGATCGGCGCCTTATTCAGCCATCATCAGAGAAGCTTCTTCCAGAAGCAGACGAGAACAAAGACAGACCCACAGTCAGATGTTATGCAGAGAGTGAGAGACCTCAGAACAACTAAAACGGATGTCTCCATCAAACACCTCCCCTCAGAGAACTCTGCAGAAGGGGAAGGAGAAGGAGTGTAAGAGTCAGAGGGAGACGGAGGACACCAAGGAAACGAGGCCCTCTAAAGCAACAGGAGCTACCCACGGATGAGCTGGCACAGACTGAGGCAGCAGGCCCACAGCCTGCACAGGTCCGCACCAGGTGGGGTCCTAGAACTGAGAGTAGAAGTGGGCGCACACCCTCCTCCCTAGCCCAGAAGCTATCTCCAATTCATAACTACTTGCAGGTGAAAATTTGGTTTTCTCCGTGGGAGTCTCACAGGGGAAACAGCCACTCTTAAGGGCAGGCTGCATGCCCGGCAGTAGATGCTGACAGAAAAGGAACTCAGTGGCATCTTTGGAGGTTCCTTGTCTCATAGTGTTGCATCAGAGGGCTTCTTCCTTCCTTCCTTTCTTCTAAAAAATTATACTATTTTTGATTTTTATACATATATATTTTTTACTCTACAGTCCCTTTGTGCATTTTAGTGTTTTTATGAGGTTCCTTTGGGTGCAGACGAGTAGGTCCCTCTGTCTATATCTGTTTCTTCTTGGGCCTCTTTGCTGTTTTTTTCCAATTCTGATGTGCTAATTTTGTTTTATATTTTTAAGTTTTAATTTATTTTTATTTTCTTATTGCCCCTTAGAAGCCAGTCTGTTTTCTAATGAGACACAGGAAGGGGGTGGCTCCAGATGGGCAGGGAGGTGAGAAGGAACTAGAAGGAATAGAGATGAAAAGAGAAATCATAATCAGGATACATTAAGTGAGAAAAAAAAAAAACAGCCATTGTCAATAAAAGGAAAAATAGGAATATTTAAAATGTTTTATTATACATACTAATTTTAAAATTCACCCCATCCTTTAAGACAGGAAAAATTTCATGATCTTATTATGAAAAGAAGATGGCTTTAAACCTTAACTGTTTTTAGAAAAAAACACAGAAAAGCAAGTGCATTGTTTTAGATGTGAATACATTGATGAAAATAATTTAGGTAGTTCTCCTAACTCTGAATTCTACTGAGAATTCAGACCCCACCACAAACCAGACATTCCTGAAAGATTATTTGGAAAACCATTCAGTTAAATAAGAAGGTTCATTCTATTTTCCCTTAAATTAGATCCACCCTTATTCATGTGCGTGTGGTATAAGAGGTTATGGATTTGTTCAAACTCAAAGATTAGAACATAGGAAACCATAATCAAACTGTCTTATGAATTTCAATATTAATCAAGGCTTTTATCCTCTTTATTTTTTTACCTCTACGTCTATTTCTTAAATTTAAAACTTTGTGTATGATCATATTACAGTGTTTTATGATAAAGCTCCTCATTTTAAATAAATTTAAAAAAAAGAACTTTAAAATGCAATCTCATTATTCTCTTACTATGAGAGGAATACATATTTCTGGTAAGGAAAATAGAAGAAAATAAAAACCACCAAAAAATGAGCCATATACAAATGTTGGCATATTTTTATAAACGTGTGAGATATCTTCAAATGTGTAATTTTGCATTCAGCTTCTTTTTGTTTAATAGACTATAAGCATCTGTGAACCTGCCTCTGTCAGCTCTCCTGACAGGAAACAACCAACTCCCACCAGAGAAAAATGAAAGCAACTAGTGGGAGATGCAGATCTGACTCCATTTCCTTCTTCTTTTGGGAACAGCGTACAAGTGTCCTTAGTTGTCACCACCACACCCTGCCCCTCCTTATCAAAGGACACAAGGTCAGGAGATGGGATGAGCAGTTCGTCAGGCGGCTCGTCCTGTCAGAGCAGCAGAATACCGAGAAACACAATGAAAATGCTACAAACTAAAATACTTTCAATGTTTAATTATGTGATTTTACATTGTGCTATAGCAGCTTTGGTTCAGAGGTACTGAAGTAGTTTAATGCCCAAAATGAAACAAACTAAATGTGTTATAAAGTAATTACTGTGTAGATGCCATGTGAGAGAAATAGCTTCTACATACACATCATCTCTGAGCATTAGAGTCAGTAAATAAATGTATATTCTGTGGTGGTTTGAATGAAAATTACCGCATAGGCCCACAGGGAGTGGCACTATTCGGGAGTGTGGCCTTGCTGCTGTAGGCGTGGCTTTGTTGGAGGAAGTGTGTCACTGGCGGTGGGCTTTGAGGTCTCAGAAGCTCAAACCAGGCCTAGTGGCTCACAGCCTTTTCCCGCTGCCTGTGGATCCAGATAGAACTTTCTGCTCCTTTAGCACCATGTCTGGCCTGCACGCCACCAGGCTTCCTGCCATGACTCCGAGCTGTATGTTTTCCTTTCTAAGAGTTGCCGCGGTCATGGTGTCTTTTCACAGCAATTAAAAACCCTAAGACATCTTCCAAACTGGCTAAGAGCTCATATCCTAGAGCTCTGTCTTATGGGCCTGAATTCTGACATTCCAGATGGAGAACACGAGTGAATTTCTAGTTCTCTGTGGGGGGTCTTAGTTTCTTCATGTTAAACGGCAGGGATTATGTCATAGGGATTTTGTGAGGGCTAAATGAGCCAGTCTCCTCAAAACACCCATCATCTTTATGGATGTATCAAGTGTGCGCTATTGACTGAGGCACATCAGCAGTTCCCCAAAACTAGTGAAACGCCCAGAGCCAGGCTGGGGTTGCCTTAGGACAAAATACGCTGGGCTCTGTCTGCCATTCGGGTTCTAGGAGTTTATAGTCAGTGTGACAGTTTCTTCTTAGAGACAAGTGTGAGCACTGAGAGAATGACCAGCTGGGCCCTTCCGAGGAGGACTGAGGTAGGTAGGCTTCTTCAAGCTCATGACGCCAGGGCCAGGACTCCTAGGGGGAAACAGATGCTTCCTGGGAGAAGTGGCCGGAGAAAGACTGACTCTGCAGATACTCAGAGTTCAGCTGCATTTATGTGGATTTGCTAGAAGCAAGACAAACTGCCCGGAACATTTACCTCGGGTGTGTCTTTGTTTGGGACAGTAAGTGTGGTGCTGTAGTCTCCTTCTGCACATGCGGTCACATTAGGTAGTCTGGGCATCTTTTCCAAGGCTCACAAAAGAAGATTTAAAGGCAGGTCTGATGCCAGCGATTGTGGTTGGTCTCTCTGAGCTTCCTCTGTGGTGCGTGCAGGGAGAGGGGCAGAGACACAGAGCTTCGGGCAGAACGGTGCAGTTGGGTTGTAAAGGGTTTTCTGCTTTCTAGTGCTCACGGTTGCTATGTTTGCAAGCATTCCAGGCACCTACTACCCAGAGTTCCTGGCCTACCTGTCAAGAATCCGGCCACCTGTGACAGACACTAAGCCCTGGTCGCCTTAAGCTGCTATGGTAGCAGTTGTTAGGTGCAGCGGCAGAGGCTGCCCTTCCTCTGGGACTTGGCTTCATAGTTGCCATGATCCCTCCCAAGGTTACTTATAAGTAACAAACCACCCTGGAGCCCCAAGGCAATTTGGGGTTTGCCTGTTAGGATGAAAACAAGATCTTGTTGATTATGCTAGCCCCGGCATCTTAGTTTGGCAACACAAAACTCCCGCTTAAAAAAGGATGCGGTTCATTTCCATGTATATAGGAGGATAAGAACCACATGCATTAAACAAACAAACAAAAACTCCTTTTAACTGGTTTTGAAAGTTCCAATTGCAGAAACTGGGGAACCGCTTGGAAGGAAGGTATCCCTGTGAGGGGACTAGGCAAACCCACCCATGCAGTATGTCTCTTGGATCTTCCAAAACTTGAAGAGTGGGGAAGCAACAAGAGGAAATAATCTTCTGTTTTGTTTACTCATGAAATCACAAGAGATAAGCTCTGCTCACTGTGGGTAGGAGGGTGAACTTAATTTCATTGAGCAGATAAGCCATTGTGGCCCAATAACTCATAAGGTGACGTCAGTCAAAATAAACCGACTTTACTCCTCCTCCCTTTATATACATACCACTGCTTCCAGAAATCCAAAGAGTGCGTGTGCCAGAAATACCCCAAGTGGGGCTAGGTTTTATCAAGATGTGTTACAGTGAGAATTGCATCTCACTGTGCTACGAGCAGGTAAGGGGCAGGTGCAGTGTAAGGCAGCCATTTTGGCATCATGTGAGTGGAGGGTGAAGTCTGTCTGGATGGGAGCGTCTGGATAGCATCTGTCTGGGCACAGCTGATTGCTGGTGAACTCACTTTGTGGGTACTAATCAATGGTTCTATAGTGCGTTCCTAAATCATGACTTATAGTTGCTAATGAACCAACTAGTCCCTGAATGTGTTATAGGTACTGCTGCTGGGTGAAGGCTCATGCGTGACTGAGATGTCCAAGTGGCAGAGATTCTGTGTGTGTGTGTGTGTGTGTGGTGTATGCTCACAAGTATGTAGATGTGTGCCCCCTATGAGACTGGAGAATGACTCTGAGTGTCTTTTATCACTCTTGGCCTCGTTGCCTCGGGGCAGGGTCTCTCAGCAAATTGGAAGCCTGCTGCTGTTAGGCTAAGCTTCCAGGAGTCACCAACAGCCCCCTCCCCTGGTCCCCAGTGTCAGAGCACACAGCCATGCCTAGGTTTTTATGTGGGCACAGGGCATTCAAACGCAGAACCCCTTGCTTATAGAACAAGTGTTAACACCGACCTAGCCACCTCGCTAGCCCCCAGGGGAAGTTCTTAAAGAGGCTTCTCATCTGCACTGTGGTCCTTTTTTCCAACATGTTTTCAGATATCCATTTCACTTTCTGTCAAGCTCAGCTGGGTCTGGCTGAGCTCACCACCCCTCCCCCAGTGGTTTTTTTTTTTTTTTTTTTTTAACCTATGGTCTTATCTCTAGAACTTCAAGATGGCCAGTCCATCCCCCCATTGCCCCCTCCCCCCACCGTTCACTACTCTCAGGTTGTGTTTTTGCTTCCACACACCGTCTCTTCGCTCATCATTTCTCCTACGTACGGATGGCAATTATTTTCAGAGACTCGGTTGCGATCATGCTCAACATTTTTCTTGACGTTCTCTAGTGACCATCTTTGCTTAATGAATCGAGTTCAAACCCCTTGTCCTGATGTCCAAGGCGTTCACATTCCCTCTAGTTAACGTGATTTCTTTGCTCAATTTTAGCCTCTCTCTCTCTCCTCTCTCTTTCTTTCTTTCCTTCTTTCCTCCCTCCCTCCATCTTTCCATCTGTCCCTCCCTCCCCCCTCCCTCTTTCTCTCTCACTTTCTTGAGACAGGGTTTTTCTGTTTATCTTTGACTGTCCCAAACTCACTTTGTAGATCAGGCTGGCTTCGAACTCATAGAGATCTGCCTGCCTCTGCCTTCCTAAGGTCTGGGTTACAGGTGTGCGCCCCTGCACCCGGCTTATGGTCATTTCTTAACCAGTTACTACTCAGCTCCAAGTTCAGGGTTCAGCTTAAGTCCACATTGTTTCCCTCTCTTTCTTGGGACATGTTGTTTTTATGTCAGTTATTTTAGAATAAGGTTATTAGGTTGCCTATTTATCTGCACGGCCACTGGTGTCACGTCTCCATGCCCTAGTAATGAGATGGTCAGCTCTTTGAGCAGAAAAGGAATGGCTCAGGTTCTTCTCCAGACAGAGATACTGTCTGTTGTCAGTCAGAGAAGAATTATACAGATATATTTTTTTGTTGTTGTTTACACCACTCAATCTTTGCTGCCTCAGACAAGCCACCTATCATTTAAAAGTTATCTCAGTTCTACGGTTGTTGCTGTGGCCCAGCCCGCCATGACCTCATCGTTCTCAGACACAAAGCTTAGAGTGGGCGCTTTGTGTCTCGAGTGGATGAATGATAACTGTGATGAAATATAGGGCTCCCAGATCCAATTTTCTATTTTCTTTCACTCAGATAACGAAGTGAACCTTTAGTGATGTCAGCCGGGCTAACAAAAAGCAGTGATACTAGCAACCCTTGGGTAAGAAGGTGAAAACCGTTTGGTTTTGAAGATGGTTTTTCTGGCACAGCTAGGTGTCTGGAATGATTTCCCCCCTGACTTCTCTGTTCTGCTCTTGAATAATTTGACTTTAATAACACTTTCACTCAGTCGAGTTCAGCTGTGGCAACTCTTTCCTGGTTTTATGTCCTAAAGCATATTTTATAATGGCAACAAGAGGTTGCCCCAGCATGCAGCCCCTCTTTGCTTCTCTGTCCCTCGGTCCCTGCTCACCGTTTAAGTCCTCAGCTCTTCTTGATGTCCCAAGACAGATTTCTTCACTTTAGTCTGTAATGCTTTTGAATCACATACAATACATATGTGCCTTATAATATATATGTTTATTATTACATGCACATATATGAAATGAGTATCATAAATGTCAACACTTATTTGCACATGTCTCTGCAAATTGCTCAAGGGTAGGGCCTATGTCTCATTTGTCTTTGCACCCTGGCATGCTGCCTACCACAGGAGGTGTCCCATTCATGTCCACGGGTGGAACAGTGATGGAGAAGGAAAGAGACACTCAGGGCTCTGTCAGCTCTGTCTTCCACCATGAAGTGACACTTTGGTGGCTAACCATCCTCTTGGTCTGGCACTTCCGCAGCTGAAGAGCTGTGGGGAGTGTGTGGCCAGAAGCCCTGAGTGCCCATCACCGAGTGAGCACCAGCCAGCTGAGCTAGGAAGTGCCACAACCACAGCCAGAGCCCTGCCTTTCTTCTGGAGGAAGGTCAATATTGAACTTAGAAGTTGTGGGGTGTTAACTTGGCACTCCCAAGTGTGCGAAGCTTTGAGGAGTCTCAGCTCAGGCCTCCCTTCTCTGCTGGGGGATCAGGGAGCTGGGGTGGGGATTGAAGGGCCTTCTCTCAGCAAGACTGCTCCTAGTGTGACATTTTAGTCCAGGGACTTCACATGTCTGTGGCTCTCTCATGTGGGCGACTCTAAAGGCTATCTTTGACAAGGTTACTGCGAGGCTGTCAACACCCGCTGAGAACTCTCTCTTAGACAGAGGACTTAGCAGGCAAACTGCCTGTCTGTCTTTACAAGGGGTGTGGTGGTGGGACAGCACTTAATACCAAATGGTTTCTAACATAGTTCATTCAATGAACTAATCTATAGGCCAATAAAAGAATGGCTACAGGATGTTCTGTTTTGCTTTGTAAGCATTTGAGTATCTGGATAATTTTTTTAAAAAATGAAATGTTTAACATATACATATGTATAGGTATATTTTGGCTCTATTTTGGAAATAAGAAGCATCTACTTTTGTAACTGCTAAAGTGACCTCATGACTGTGCAGCTGAAATAGCTCAGCCTGGAGAAGCAAATACAGAGGAAGAGAATTTAAGATCAAGATTAGCAACCTAACAGGAGGGAAAAGCCAAACAACTAATTAACCCACTGCCGCCTGAGCCCGGGCGGGTGGGTGGGAGCACCAGACTGTCTGGTGGCTGAAATGTGTGCCCTGAAAGCTCGGCAGAAGCAGAAGCACTGGGTTCTCCACCATTTCCCCGGGAATGCTTCCTTTGCATGCTGCCTCCTCTGCTGAGAGAGCGTGGAAATCACATTGTGTTGTTCTGAGAGGGTTGCCACGGGAACAGCTCAAGCCAGTCATTATCTACTCAGGGTGCTGATTATATTAAATCAGATGGAAGGGCTGCTGCTGGTGCCAGGAGCTGCCTCCTCTCAGAAGATTGTGATTCCCTGGCCACTGTCCCCTCTCTGTTGGTGTCTTTCAACATAGGTTTTTTTTTTTTTTTTTTTCTCAACACTGTCCCTCCTGTTTTCCCTTCAGCAGAGCTAGTAAATGAAATCCATCCACAGGAAGTCAGTCGGCTTTGGATAATAGAGCTGTTACATTTCCTCCGTTCTTCCCTCCTACAATTCTGCTGTTTTAGCTTTTCCCCAGGCATAAAAATAATCACCTCCCTCTCCTCTCTGTTCTCCAGTCGTGCTGAGGTGTAAAGATAACTCTCTTTTAAAGACCCAGTGCCTCCCTGGTCCCACACAACGGTGCTAGAGACGTCATTGCCTGCTACTTTCCAAGAGAAACTTCTAGAAACTCACACAGATGTTTCTCTTCTACCTGTGGACATGGAAACAAAAAACAAAACTGGCTTCTAACAGATACTTTTGTTACAAATAATTCTACTGATTTGGGTGATCTCTTATGAGGAAGAATTTGAGCTCTTTGTCCCAGGGATACTATACTCCATTGTGGCTGTTATTATTATTATCACAATGTTGATGATGGTTGGCAAAATGTATGTTTATGGGATACTAAATATGGGTTGTAGAATGGTTAAATGAGGTTAATTCAAACCCTCATTGCATACTGACTTGTATGTGTTGTGAACGCCTAGTCCCAGCACTCGGGAGGCAGAGGCAGGTGAATCGCTGTGAGTTCGGAGGCCAGCCTGGTCTACAAAGGGAATTCAGGATAAACAAGGCTAACACAGAGAGACCCTGTCTTGAAAAACAAACAAACAAACAAACAAAACAAAACAAAAAAACAAACAGAAAAGAAACTTTAAATTTATTTTCAGTGATTTTCAAGAACATAATACATTTGTTATTGAAAGGTTTATTTTATTTTTAATGGTGTGTATATGTGCACACGTATGTGTGTGCATGCATGTGTGTAAGGGTACGTGGGTGCCTGTGGAATCCAGAGGATGGTGTTAGATCCCTGAAGTTGGACTCAGAAGTGGCTGTGAGGTGCCTGACATGGGTGCTGGGTCCTCTGCAAGAACAGCATGTGCTGTTGACCACGGATCCATCTCTTCAGTCCTTGAACTTACCATTACATGCTATGTGTGAGTGGCATTGTATTGAGTGCTCTTTTGTGGGCAGACATTTACAATTGACTGGTCTGGAATTTATTCTTCAGACCAGAACAAACTGGAAGGGAAGATACTGTAACAACTAAGGACGTCCAGATACAAAAACTGCAAGTTAGTGCATGAAACACAGCTCACGTGTTTAACCACCTCATTATGTAGGCAACAGGGCTGTGGGTTAGGGGAGGCTGGGCCTTCCTCCCTTGTACCTGGAAAGAGATTTTTTTTCTTCAGAAGAATATGTACATAAGATCAACAAGGGAGGGCTGGTTTCTATTTGTTTCTTTGTGTGCAAATTTAGTCAACATTAAGTCTATTCTTGAAAGTAAAAGATTATTCTAGAAAGTGGAAAGAAACTGCCAACAGCAAAGAAAAATAGATCGGACTGAATGTGTCTGTCGAGATGCCATAAAACCCTTTTAAGTCTGCTTAAGAGTGTCTGCAGATAGAGTAGGGTTGGAAACAGCTCCCTATGGAGGGACCAGCAGCAGGTCAGCGTGGCTCTGTGGATCATGTGGGCTTGGTGTAGCTGATTACCTGTGACAGCCTGTCAGAAAACGGTTGTGACTGTATTTACCAAAACAGGCAGGAGGGCAGATTGGTGCATGGGCTGTTATTTGCCATCTGCGTCCTATTGATCTGTTGTAATATCCACAAATACCATTTTGAGAGAAGACAGCTTATTGTAGGTGTCACTTCTGATGTCCCCTGTCTGCTATGGCAGGTTGGAGCTGTGACTAAGGCACAATGTGGCATGGGCCCTTCTTATTTAATACACTAGTTTTTAAAAAAATGGCTTATGCATAAGCCAGAGGTTTAAGTACATAGGAAAGAGAGAAATAGTCAGGAGCATTGTGGGTAGGGAAGAGCAGTTGTGTGCGATCCATTAAGGGTTTTAGTAGGAAGGCTGCAGAAATGCAGAAGAAATAGGGATTTTTAAAAAATGATTTTTTTCTACGTTGAATTTATTTTTAAGTTTAAATTTATAAATGATTTACTTTCTAAGGCTTATATCAGATTCTTCTTTGGGAGAGAAAGCAAAACTGCAATCATTTGATTGAAATGGTCGTGGGTCTGTGTTTGTCCTTTAGAGAAATTGACACAAAGTAAGTAATGCAAGGGACTGAGGGTGAAGGCTCAGTAGGAAAAGTGTTTGCCACGAGAGCATGCGATCCTGACTTCGTTTGGTATTTTTTTTTTTTGGAACATGTTCTACTGTGTAGTCCTTACAAACCTATGTAGACAAGGCTGGCATTGAATTCACAGAGATCTGTCTGTCTTCTCCTCTCAAGTGCTAGGACCTCAGTATGATTCCCCAGCAACTGCCTCCCCCACCCCTAAAAAAATCCAGGGGTAGTAGAACCTGCCTGTAATGGTAACACTGAGGAGGCAGAGACAAGAAGATTACAGGGAACTATGCATGAGAGAGAGAGAGAGAGAGAGAGAGAGAGAGAGAGAGAGAGAGAGTATCTAAAAAAAGAAGGGAGCAATTGAGATACACACACACACACACACACACACACACACACACACACACGTACTCACATATGCATATCAAGGATATATTAAAAAAAGAATGTTTTCCAGTTCCATCAGTTTGCCTGCCGATTTCACGATATCATTCTTTTTAAGCAGCTGAATAGTATCCCATGCTGTAAATAAATGAACCACAGTTTCTTTATCCATCCTTCAGTTGAGGGACATCTAGGTTGTTGCTAGTTTCTGGCTATTATAAGTAAGGCTGCTACAGACATAGTTGAGCAAGTGTCCGTGTGGAATAGTGAGGCATCCTTTGGTTATATCCCCAGGAGTGATATGTCTGGGGTCTTGAGGCATCAGGAGGGAGGTAACCCAGAAAGACAAACATGGTATGTACTCACTTTTAAGTGGCTATTAACTGCACAGTAAAGGACAGTCAAGCTGTAGTCCATAAACCCAGAGAAGCTAAGGAACAAGGAGGCTCAAGGTGGGGACACATGGATCTTCCTGGGAAGGGGACATAGAATAGATTTTTGTGGGTGAACTGGGGGGAGCAGGTAGGGATGGGAATAGGAGGGATCGGGTCATGGGGAATGGAGGGAGAGAGTTCTGGAAGGACAACTGGAATTGGTTGGCATTTTGGGAGTGAGGTAGAAACCTAGTGTGATGAAAACATCCTGGAATTCGCAGGCATGACCCTAGTGAAGACTGCTAGTAATAAGGGATGTGCAGCCCGAACCAGCCATCTTCTATAACAAGTCAAGGCTTCCAGTGGAGGGCCTGGGACACAAAACCTTCCACCTACAATTTTTCCTGACTGTAAGATGTGCTGGGGTAGTCATGGCACAGAACCTGTGGGAGTGGTCAACAATGACTGGTCCAGCTGGAGAATCATGCCACAAAAGGGAGCCTATGAAGGTGTCATGCCTAACCCTGCCTGAGGGCCAGGGACCAGAGGCTGGATAGCTCAGAGACCTAGGACAGAACCAAACACGACGGGGGGGGGGGGGGGGGAAGAAAAAGAAATTATTCCTAATGCTATTCTATGATACTTGCAGAGTCTATGCAGAGACCCACAGCTAACACTAGGCAGAGCTCAGGGAATCCTGCGGAAGAAGAGGAGAAAAGATGGTAGGAGCCAGAGCAGTTGAGGACACCACAAGAACATAGCTCTGAGAATCAACTAATCAGGGCTCACCAACAATCAGGGAGCCTGCATGGGTCTGATCTAGTCCTCTGCAAACATGCTGCGGTTGTGTAGCTTGGTGTTCTTGTGGAACTCCTAACAGTGGGAGTGGGGACTGCCTCTGACTCTTTTGCCTGCTTTAGGGACGCTTTTCCTCCTACTGGGTTGCCCTGTCCAGCCCTGATATGATGGTTTGTACCTAGTCTTACCGTAACTTGTTATGTCATGTTTGGTTGATAATCTAGGGAGGCCTGCTCTTGTCTGAAGGGAAAGGAAGGAGGGGTGGATCTGGGGGAGAGGAGAGGTGGGGCGGGGAGGGACTGGGAGGAGAGGAGGGAGGGAAAACTACAGTCAGGATGTGAAATATAAGAGAAAATAAATGGAGGAGGGGGAAGGGGAGTCTGTTAAGCTAGCTAGCAGTTCTTATGTAGAATTGCAACTGGTGGGTACAACCAAAGTTTTAGGAGAAACTTCGAAATGTTCTAAAATGCTTCTCTTTAGGCAAAAAAAAAAAAAAGAAAAAAGGGGGAGGGGCATCTTTAACTACTCAAGCAAGCCTCAATGAGGGCATGAAGAGATGAAAGAGTTAAATAGATAGCAGGCTTTATAAAGCGTGGGGGATGGGGGTGTGTGGCACGTGATACATATAATATACTTTATGTGACTGAACTTTACCGAAATGTCCACAAACCTATTGCTACCTGGTGACAAGCTGCAGTAATTGCCAATTTAGGAAGCAGCAAACTGATCATAGCAATGGGAACTCCAGCATTATGGCAGGGGCGGGGAGTGGAATTGTATGGTCAGGCCCATCCCTGCTGCTCAGTTAAAGGCAGTAGTAGGCTTACATCTACATGGTAAATGTAAATACACTGTAATATATGATACAGTGTAGTATTTGATACAATCTGTTTCGGAGAGCTGCTTAATGTAATTGGTAAGTCAACTGTGTAGTTACTGAGTAGCCAGTAACTATGAAGAGTTGTTGAGTTTAGGGCCTTTGCAGTTTACTTAGGGACATATGTCATACATCTAGGAAACTGAAGGGAAGTTAGGACGGTCTGAGTATGTTACATAAAAAGAGAAAAGGGGGAAAGAAGTATGCAGAATGGAGCCCTGAGGAGAATGGAAAGGGCATCTCAGGTTGGGTGGCCACACTTTTACTGGGTAGTCCTGACTATGCGGTACAGGCAAGTGGAGGTACGAGGAGGCTCCTTGAAGTCCTCCTGCTGTTGGTGGGAGGGTGGCAGCCACTTGCAGATGGTCTTTCAAATATGACCAGTGTATGTAAACACTGGCTACATGCAACCTATAAGCATCTATATGTAGAATTTTCAGATTAAAAAGAAAAGCTAATGATTTTTTAAAGACCAGCTGTTTTTCATGTCCAGATGCCTATGTTATAGACAATTAACCATTCCATATTCCACTACAAAGACCATCACAATTAGCAGTGATGCTTATGAGCATTGGGGTTGAATTAAGAATCATTTAGAACCTTGGCCTTATAAACACCCACCTCCTAGTTCCTCATTTGTTCATGGATTATATTAGAACCCATGAAATAACATCTTGTCTATCACTGAAAAGAGGCTTTTTGGTCATTTTCTCTCTGTGACTCTGTGAGAGAGCTCTAGTGTAGATGAATAATGTCCTACTTTGTGGAACCTTGTGCCCGGTGACCCAGACATTTTAGTCAGGAGATGTCAGTGGTATAACTACCATGAGGAAGTTAGAACAGCCTATATGGGGTCATAGGAGAGGCCAGATGTATCCCTGGGGCTCCCATGGGCTGCACCTGATGCCGCACTGGTCCAGCTCCCACAGGCTGCATCCCATGCTGCACTGGTCCAGCTCCCACAGGCTGCACTAGTCTAGCGGTGCCACAGTGCTGAGTTTTAAAAAGTGGTTTTTAGTGGGTGTTTGCTTCTATTTAAAAGTATTTAAAAAGTTAATCTATCTCTAGATCCTTGGAAAAGCTGAAAAAAAGACACAGCACGATGGTAGGAGAAACACAAACATGTTCGTTTTCTACTGGCCTTTTAAGGATCCAAAGATCAGAATAGCAAAGTCTAAATTTTCCTAGTCATTTCCAGGGGTTGAGGTGAATCAAATTACCTCCCGTGTGGCGCTTGCTTATGTCAAAGGAAAGTAATAGCCTGTGGATACCATCCAACACTTTGAAATTTATCAGACGGGGAGTGACACGAGAAACAAATGGCAAAAACCTTGGGACAAATTGTGAAATGTTTTATTGGCGCCTCTTCCCATCCACCACAAGTCCGAGGTGAAGGGTCACCAGGACAGAAGATATGAAATCTGGAGAAACGACTGGTCGCTGGCTTGGATTCCCTAAGGATGGTAAGGTTAAATAGCAATGGAAGGAGAAACGGTGTGCGCTACCAGGTTCACCATGGAGGAGCAGGCAGCAGTGTAGTGGGAAGGGTTCCCCTTTCATGAAGGGTCACCAAGAATGTGAAAGTAGACCTCGGGGTTTACAGGGGACCAAGAAGAGAGAATGCATAACAGGGTTGTCTGAGGGCCGCTGTCAGTGCATTTACCTGTGACGTTTTAAAAACTAGCACATCCTCTAGACTAGCCCTGGCTGCAGGTAGAGACAGTGTGCTAGGAGACACACACACACACACACACACACAAACCAAAACCAAAACCAAACAAACAAAAAACCTTGTTTAAAGGTCACGGCTGTGAGCTCTTTCTCTCTCTGTCTCCCCCTCCCCCACCCAGAGTCGCTCTATAATTCACTATATAAGCCAGGTTGGCCTCGAACGAACAGAGATCCTCTGGACTCAGTCTACCTAGTGCTGAGCTAAAGGCGTGCCTCACCACGTCCACCTGGTTTAGGACTTGTTTTCAGAGGCCAGGGAGGTGCTCAGTTTCTTCCCAAATGTGAGGAACCTGAGAGACAAAGTCTTACGCTCCAGTCGAGGGGACAGAGGGAAAGGAAGGAAGGCCGACCTCACAAGGTTTTGAAGTTCCTAGGGAAATGAATCTCTTTTTTTTTTTTTTTTTCCCAAAGAAAACATTTGTTCCTTTCCAGGCACATTTGTGTTACTCACTGTTAAGTAGACGGAAGTCAATGAATGGGTAGGAGCCGCGGCGTTCGGCAGGAACCCCCGTCTGACCCCTTAGTCGTACATCTCCTAGAAAACAGAAAAGCCAAACAAATGTTTGAAGACATTGCCAAGTATACTCAGTTTTCCACAGCAAATCCTTTTAACCAGTTATGTCAGTGGAAACAACACAGGCTGCTAGGAGAAAAACTGAGGATAGTGTGCGGGCAGCAAGGGATGTAACAAATCTGCCAAGACCATACCGAATCCACCACCACTCTCTTATAGTTACCTGGTCTGAACATTGCAACAGACTACAAATGTTTCCATCACCATTTTGCTCTTCCTGGTGCTGTAGAGATGGAGTAACCGACCCTGGGAGGAGGATAAACGGCGCTCAGGGATTGTAGCTTCTAATCCCCCTTAGCAGACATAACGGCTCAGAGTGTTGTTTACTGATGGCGCCCACTATCTTTGCCCCTAGGTTGTGTTATTGATGAACACTAAAACCTGTCAGCTAAGCCCCAGGTATTCCAGATGCCTAGCTGCTCTCGTTCTTGTGAGAGTCTGTAGCGTGTCCAGGACTCAGTGCTTTGCAGCTTCTTCTAGTTAGCTGCCTTCATTTCTCTTTTTGGTGTGTATGTCCTGCCTTCCCAGCCCAGGCTGCACAGCAAGTGGACAGGATGCAGTGGACTTGAGGATGAAGCAGACCTTGGCGAGATCTAGTTTGGATGCTTGCTACCTCTGTTATCTTGGGAAGCATATTTCTCGGTACTTTAGGTGTCTCATCAAGTGAAAAGGACTTGCCTTAAAGTGCCTGGGTCTAAAATAACACTGGCTACTCGGCAGTGGCCGTGGGCCTGCCTTGTTCCAGACACCTGCGAGGCAGGGGCCATGCACACTATGTGATCTGCATTTCTCCGTTGTGCTTTGTGTATTGTCTGGTACTTGGTAGAAGCTAAGCAGTTGCTCCACCAATTATTACATGTCACGCGGACTCCAAGGAGATGCAGAAATCCATGACTGGAATGTACTTAGGAAGAGCTGAGCCAGGGAAGGGTCTGGAAGCATCCATTCCAGGAACAACAGGACATCTCCTATAAGCCATTTTCCCCCAGACCTACTAGTAAGAGGCCTCAGCCTCGAAGCAGAGAGAGTGACTGCCCTCTGTTCAATAATCTTTGGGGTTAGACAGACCTGAGTGAGAGCTCCACCCACTGTCACCTCTGCCAGGCTGGACCAGGGCTTGTGAGGTGTAAGCAAAAGCGTGTGGAACAGTCTCTGCTTTGTGATTTGCGTTAGAGACGTACGCGTCCTGTATTGTGTAATCTGACATTTCATTGTGTTTCTGATGTTGGAGAGTTTTACAGCTTAGGGACTAAAGCCTGAAAAGAGATAAGTTGGTTTTTAAAGCAGAAAAAGTGAAGTCAAAGCATGAAGGAGAAGATGAAAAGTTAACTTAAAAAATTATGATTGTTATCTGCTGCGCTTGGTGGTGCGTGCTGTGTCATCCCAATAGTCAGGAGTCAGGAGGCTGAAGCGTGGAGGATGATAACTTACAAGCTGGCCTGAGCTACGTAGCAGTACCCCTGTGGCAAAACACATAAGTATATGCACATGCCTGTGCACATGTACACACACACATAACACACACACACACACACACACACACACACACACACACACAGAGAGAGAGAGAGAGAGAGAGAGAGAGAGAGAGAGAGAGAAGGGAAATAGTTAAGGAAACAGGCCATGAATTTGAGACAAAGCAGGCAAAGTACATGAGAAAATTTGGAAAGAGGAAATGAAAGGGGAAAATAAATGACATAATTATATTTTGATTTCAAAAATATTTTAGAAATATCTACGCATAGGCATTCTGCCTAGTCTTATGTCAAATTGAAACACAAACTAGTTATCTGAAAGGAGAGAGCCTCAGTTGAGAAAAGGCTTCCACGAGATCCATAAGAGAAATGCTTCCATAATGCTGTAAGACATTTTCTTAATCGGTAATTGCTTGGGGGAGGGCTCAGCCCATGGTAGGTGGGGCCGTCTCTGGGCTGGTGGTCCTGGGTTCTATAAGAAAGCAGGCTGAGCAAGCCATGGGGAGCAAGTTGGTAAGCAGCACTCCTCCATGGCCTCCTCATCAGCTCCTGCCTCCAGGATCCTGCTCTGTTTCGGTTCCTGTCTTTATTCCCTTTGATGATGAACAGCAATGTGGATGTGTCAGTCAAATAAGCCCTTTCTTCCCTAACTTGTTTTTTGGTCATGGTGTTTTCATTACAGCAATAGTAACCCCGACTGAGACTGTAGGCGAGGCTGTAGGCCTTTCTCTGAAGCTGCCTGAGTTTGTGGCTCTGTTGAACTGTTGCTGTCATGCCTTGGGCTTTTCTCAGGGGTTTTAAGGCTTGCTGTTTGAATTGACTTGTCTCTTACTATTTTCTTTCAGTACTCAAAGCACTGCTTTTGAATTTGTAGTTATGAGGGCACCTACCGTTTTCTCAGAAAATGTCTTTGCGATATTTGACGTTGGTTTTAAAACCTTGCACAGGCTTCATTTCTGTTGCTGATCTAAGAACGAGAGGCACAGTGCAACCTTGCCATGGAGGACTTTAGGTCTGAGGAAACTGGAGAGAGCGTGACACAGCAGGGTGGGTAGAGGGAGACAGCACACTAGGAGTGAGGGGAGTCCTGTACCGACAGGACTGGTATTTTGTCACATTGAAAAACGTTAGATAAGTCTATAATGGCTTTGAAGTTCAGTTTTATAACATTTAAATTACATAATTTTGGCAACTTTGCCCCCTTTTACAAGACTTACTGTGAAGACATTAACGCTATGTGAAAATAATATGACCAACATTTATTGGCTGCTTAGACTGTGTTGAGAAATTTATATGCATTATCAGTTATTATCAGTTCAACAACTTGAGGTAGGTGTTATTATTTATTATTGTTGTCACTAGCCATTTTGTGGCTGAGGAAATGAAAGCCAGTGGGAGTTCGATGTGTCCACAGGTCAGTAAGAATCTGTCCTTGAACTCAGAACCGACTCTGAGTCCTCGTTCTTGATATTTTCTGTGTTAGCTGCATTGAAAACTGAATAGACTGTTAAAGGCTGGCTTCTTCTTGCCTGACGTATGGTCAGACTCCTATATGGTGATAAGCTAGTGACCACGAAACTCCTGCAGACTGCATCGCGGGGAATCCGTCACCTCGACTAACCCAGGAGTCAGCCAAATCGATGTTAATTCAAAGATCAGTTCAGCGAGAATGACTGTCGGAATAAGGAATAAGAAACTGACTCCAGGGCCGGGTGTGGTGTCGCATGCCTTTAATCCCAGTACTCGGGAGGCAGAGGCAGGCAGATTGCTGTGAGTTTGAGCCCAGGTTGGTCCAAAAAGTGAGTCCAGGACAGCCAGAGCTCTATAGAGAAACCCTGTGTCAAAACAAAACAAAACAAAAACCCAACTCCTGTGCTGGAGCGTCAGGCTATCTGTTCCCTTCAAGTTCGGAATCGAAAACTATTACTAGAAATGTTATTCAGCAGAATTTTTGAGGTTTGTAATTAACTTATTTTTATGAACGCCCCTCCCATCTTTGTGGAAAAGACACAACAGCAAACAAGTTACTAGTGAAGACACCTAAAAAAAAAAACAAAAAACAAAAAAAAAAACAGAACAAAATGCAATAGACTCCTAGTAATGGGGGACAAGGAGCCTGAACTGGCCATCTTCTGTGACCAGGCAAGGCTTCCAGTGGAGGGACTGGGACACCAACCCAGCCACAAAACCATCTACCTACAATTTGTCCTGCCTGTAAGATTGCTGGGGTAAAGATGGCACAGAACTTGTGGGAGTGGCCAACCAGTGACTGGTCCATCTTGAGACCCATGCCATGATAAGAGCCTATGCCTGAGATTGCCTGGAGGGCCAGGAGCTAGAGGCTGGATAGCTCAGAGACCTAGGATAGAACCAAACATGACTGGGAAATTAAAAAGTCAATGAAATGATCCCTAATTCTGCTATACTCGTAAATTGGAGCCTAGTATAATTGTCACCAGAGACACTTCATCCAGCACCTGACAGGAGCAGATGCAGAGACCCACAGCCAAACATCAGGCAGAGTGCAGGGAATCCTGCAGAAAAGGGGAAAGAAGGATTGTAGGAGCCAGAGGTGTCAAGGACATCAGAAGGACACAGGCCATAGAATCAACTAACCAGGGCTCACGGAGGATCACAGAAACTGAACGGACGATCCTGGAGCCTGTACCGGTCCTTGGCATACATGTTATGGTTGCATAGCTTGGTGTTCTTGTGGGACTCCTAACAGTGTGAGTGGGGACTGCCTCTGACTCTTTTGCCTGCTTTTGGAACCCTTTTCCTTCTACTGGGTTGTCACCTCCAGCCTCAAAGTGAGGGCATGTGCTAAGTCTTACTGTAACTTGTTCTGCCACGCTTGGTTGATAACCCTGGGAAACCTGTTCTTTTCTGAAGGGAAGTGGAGAAGAAGTAGATCTGAGGAGAAGAGAAGAGGTGGGGAGAGAAGGGAGGAGAAGAGGGAGGGGAAACTGTAGTCAGGGTGTAATATATTAGATGGTGATGATGATGATGATGATGATGATAATAATCATAATAAACAGAATAGCAAACATCAACTGGAGTGTTGACACACAATGACTGTGCAGGACAGCTTCAGCTCTGGGGCTTATGTGTGTACAGTCTGAGAAGCCTTTAAGCCTCTTGATAGCCCTCAGGGGTAGTAAATGATAGTTTTTAGAGAAGATTAAGCCATGTTAAAAGCACTCGTAAGGCAAAAGGAAGCCTGTTCCTTACATGAATCTGAATAAAAATAAGCTGGGCATACCCTATCATGGGGCTTCTTATTGCTAGAGGACGATGGACATTTTAAGCATAAGCCCTTATCTATACGGAAAGTTGTCTTCCACTATCCCTGCCTCCGCGAGCCCCTCTGATGTCTAACGATGTGCTGGTGAGAAGACAAACAACTGAGTAAGGTGGAGCCTCTGGGCTTCTGCCCTCAGGACAGAACAAGTGACGTCCTTGTAGAGCTGCTCTCACTGGCTGCTTACCTAGGGCCTTATATCCAAGCTAAACAATTATTTTGACTATTCATTAAGCCCTTGTTTAACTTCAGCGGCTTTCTTTCTTTCTTTCTTTTTTTTTCCTGGCAAAGGAAAGGTGCGGTGGAAGCTGGGAGGAAGCGTTGACAGCTCAGAGTCGTGTCCTCAGTCTGTTCTCACTGTGTTCCAAAAGGAAGCAAACAGCAAGGGAGTTCTTATTTTGAAAGGACGGCTGCTCTTTTGCTCCTTTGGGGGAGCAGAAAGCATAACATGTCGTCCTTGGTCCTGAAGGCTGCAGACGTAGGCAGAGAGCTGAGCAGGGTCATTCTGGGAGCCAAGACCCAGAGAGAGACAGTCCCTGACCCCCCCCTCACCCGCTCCCTCCCCGCCAGGGGACATAACTCCGGATGGACCTCTTGCCCACTTGGCTTCTCTCATGGTGTCTGTTTAAGAAAAGCCTGCGCTTAGGGAGCAGACGTTGATGTGGCCTCTTATGTAAGTGGCAGAGAGGGTGGAGACTCTGAGGGCCATGACAACTTACAGTGGCTGAAACATGGGCCATACGACAAGAACCAGACTCCTGCCCCGGTCGGGTGGTTCCAAGGTCACTTTTGGGGTGAGCAGAGGGCCTAAGAAAGGGACCGAGCAGTAGCTGCTGTGTTCCTGCTACATCTGAGAAGGAAGACGGTGATAAAGGTTGCTATATATGGGTCTCACAGAGCACAGGGGGCGATGACATGCCAGGGGCAGCCACAATGAATCCGAGGAAGACGGTAGTGTGGCATCAAAAAACATGGAACCCTCAAGCAACCCAAACACAGTGGAGAAAGTGATGCTCGGGTAGAAAGCCATTCCCTTGAGCTTCCTCTTCCTGTCACCAAGTCACTCCCTTGAGCCTTCTGTTCCCGTTACCAAGCCATGTCGCTGCTGTTTCTTGTAAAATGGAGACAGAGAGAACCACGTCGCCACGCCTCAGACACGAGCTCTCACCACACCACCTCCACTGCCTCCACGGCAGGGATGTTTCCTAAAGGCCTCAGTTTTCTTTAAGGGGCTGGCCACTGGGAGTTTGACCATGCTCCAGTGAGTATATGGGCAACACAAATTGTACTTGCTATATTAAAATTGTATTTGGTGAGGCCAGGGAGGCATGGGAAGTGGGTGTGATAGGAGTGCATTGTATGAAATTCCCAAATAATTGATAAAAAATATTCTGTTTAGAGGAGAAAAAGAACATAGCCTCCTTGGATACTTAATTAGCATAACGAAGGGATGGGCAGTTGTGCAATTTAGTCATCTGTAGACGTATGGGATTGCACAAACAGCCTCTTGTACTCACCTCAGGCAGAGATTATTGTCTGAAAAGTGTTGTCTTATGCGAGGCTGACCAGACCCAAAGTTTCCTCAGAGACTTTTCAGTTCTCCACTCTTCCTCAGAATAGGGTCTCTTTATGTGCCTCAGGTTGGCCTAGAACTCACTTTGTGGTTCACAAAGGCCTCAGACTCAAGATGTTCCTGCCTCACCCTTCCAACTACTGGGGTCACAGGCACCATCACGCTCAGCCCAGTCTTCATGCTTCTTGGGTGAGGCAGGCTCTCTTTGACCACAGAGGATGGCCTATCAGGTTGGCTAAGTAGAAGGATCCTAGTTTGTTGGTTGCTCTGTTTCAGTAGCTATGCATTTATGGGGCCTTGTTGAAAATCATTTATGTAGCAAAGAGAAACTGACAGTTGTCCAGGAGCTAACTGGGTTTTTAACAGAAGCAAAATAATGTCTTTGTGTGCAGAAAAGAAACAGCAATACACTGTGCAGCCTTAGCTTTGGGCTACTAAACACCTGGTGACGTGTGTCTTTTGGGACTTGAGAACTATGAAAGTAAACCTGTCAACACCAGGGCTTTAGTTTCCGGAGCAGGTAAGGCAGCTTTTCACCTGGATTAGGAGCAATAGGGGCAGCCCTCATTTTTCAGCTTGATAGTATTTCAGAGGAAAATATGAGGAAAAAAAAAAGTTCCAATCACTAAGACTACAGGAGTCTAATATATGTGTGTGTGTGTGTGTGTGTGTGTGTGTGTGTGTGTGTGTGTGTGTGTGTGTGAAAAAGAAGTAACAGGAATGCCTCAGGAGGATTCCAAGGAGCTGGTGAAGGACTTAGAAGGACACAGAACAGATCTGCTTACAAGGCTTGAGGAGCGTGGTCTGAGGTGGTGTCTCAGGGACCAAGCCGCCTGGGTCTACCTACCCTGAGTAAGACAACTCTCTAGCAGCATTCTAGGCTGTGTGTTTCTTCCAGGGCAATGCCTTCACTTCCGGAATCTCTCCAAAGTGTGGAGATATCTTATATATGAAGTGCTCAACCCAGTGTTTAGCATGTAATATGCACTCAAAAAGCCAGCTTTGGGGGTAGGGGTCACTATTCCAATATTCTGAGGTCTTAGGTGACTTAGAAGGATTCCTCAAGCATCAATAGCTGTCAATGTAACTTTACATGTCTGAGGTTCCCAAAATAACTTTTCTGAGAGCGGGTAAGTGACCGAGTCACATTAGACCAGGTAGCCCCGGAAGCTTAGTGACTCCACTCTCAATGAGGATTACCCAGGAAGCTGTTCAGGGTAATAATCTGGGCTCGATCTGCCAGATCTGTAAGCTGTTTTCTCCCTGCTGGACATACCTGGTTAAGAGAAGTGAGTATGAAAACCGAGGAAAGCAGAGTGTGGACCCTGATGCTCTTTCACAGCAGCCCTGGAAGTCCTTGGCCCAGGAGCCCTGAGCTGCAAGTAGCGTGAGGTATATTACCCTGGAATCTACAGCTAAGCACTGCTGTTAAGGATTTAGCCTCAGACAGCCAGTTCTAATGCTCGGAGGGGATTCTAGACTAATCCAGTTTGTTTCAACAGATGATTTCATGAAACATTAAAGCAAATGTTGGAAAGTAGGAAGTGAAGACACAGAGGTACAGAAGTTGACTTCTTGGCTCTCAGATGACTAATAGTCCAGAAGAGAATTGGGATGAGGAATAGATACAGCACCAATCAGAAAGAGTCTCTGACAGTTAGTCTAGAAGGCCTGGACTCAGGCTCCTCTCTCAGAGGCAACGTGAAACTTTATGAAATAATATAGAAACACGTTTCACAAACACTCCAGCTTAAAACAATCCTCTACCAGTTCCTATCTGGATTACAAGAGAAAAGTCATGTGACGTTAAGTGTTGCTAACATTTACGTTAAACAGAAAATTTTCATTTAAAAGAGATTTGTATGTTAGAACAATGGCTGGAAGTATGATTTTTTAAACCCAGGTTTTGGGAAGCAAGATTTCTGTGGCTACAGGTAAACAATTTAAATAAGAAATGTTACTTTCAGAAATCACTAGGAAGATACCTTTATACCCGATGATCATGTTAGCATTCTGGGAAACAAAACAAAACAAAACAAAAAATACACTATGAGTGAAGCTGTAGGGGAAGAGAGAGAAGAAAGAGACCAAGGAAGAGAGGGATACTGAGAAAGTCAGTGAACGAAGGCGGGTATGAAGGATAGCAGGCATCATGGGAAACGCCTGCATACATGCTAATATATGTCTGCATTTGCATAATTCAACAGTTGTGCTCCTCACAGTAAAAGAGGACTCTCAGAAGGAAGTTAGTTCTTTCCCTTCGTCTTGTAAACCTCATTTAATGCCAGGGATGCTGATGGTACCTGTGGTGCTTAGCCTCCTCAAGGGGAGGGCATGGGTTAGTTCTATTCAGATAAACAGCACTGCTCCTCTGGCTAGATGGACCAAAGACATTAATTAACACCATGCTAGGAGATTTATAAGGATTTCACCTTGCCAGAGGACAGGTGACTCGCTAGGGGACCGCTGCAGTAGGCCAGGTGAGGGAGACAATAGTTGAGGAGAATGATGGTGCCTGAGCTGATTTCAGTGATGGTGAGGCTGTGTGGAAGATCAAGGGGGAATACTTCGGATAGTTCTTAAGTTTCTGGCGTGCACAGTGGATAACTGTGCTGTCGCAGAAAACGGCAATTCCAAAGGGGCCTCATCTGGAGAGAGCAGTTCACTCTCTCAACTCTGGTTGCGCCCAGTGCAGTGCTGAGACTTCAGAGGACAGTGTGCAGTGCTGTGGCTTCAGGGGAAAGTTTCGGATGGAGATATAGTGTTATAAACCAAAGAAAGCTATGGAACATCTAAAGCAAAATATTTTGGGGAAAATCCATGAAGTTAACAACATAATTGAAAGTCACACACAAAAAAACCCTCTCCCCTCTCCTTGTCCTCAGAGAAGTGAGAGGTTCCCCAATGGGTACCAAACCATTCTGGCACATTAAGTAGATGCAGGGCTAGGAGCATCCTCCCCCACTGAGGCCAGACAAGGCAGCCCAGCTAGGGGAACAGGATCCAAAAAACAGGCCTCAGAGTCAGAGAGAGCCTCTCTTTCCTACCCATGGCTCCAGCTGTTGGGGGACCCACATGAAGACCAAGCTGAGCATCTGCTACATATGTGCAGGGGACCTAGGACCAGTCCATGCATGTTCTTTGGTTGGTGGTTCAGTCTCTGTGAGCCTTCATAGGCCCAGTTAGTTGACTCTGTAGGTCTTCTTGTGGAGTCCTTGACCCCTCGGGCTCTCTCAATTATTCCCTCAACCCTTCCATAGGATTCTCCAAGCTCTGTCTAGTGTTTAGCTGTGGGTCTCTGCATCTGTTTCCATCAGCTGCTGGGTGAGGCCTCTCAGAGGAGTTATGCTGTGTTTGTAATTTTTAAAAATTGAAATTTAATTTCATAATCTCCTTCTTCTCTAGCCCATCTCTCATTCCTTCTGTGTAACCCCTCTTCACTCCCTTTCAAATTCATGGTGTCTTTTTTGAATTTTTACCTTAAAAAGTTTTATTTCTGTGTGTATATATATGCATATTGTGTGTGTGTGTGTGTGTGTGTGTGTG